>NC_090820.1:44692430-45066180 GCF_000390325.3 Nicotiana tomentosiformis
AACTTTTTGGCTATAAATACATGATATTTCCCACAAATTTTTCTTACGAAAATTCTGATTTCTCCTTCGTCCTTCTGCATTATTTTTAACAGAAAAAAGCAGTAAGTATGATTTGCTACTGATCTTTGAGTTCGTTGGTCACTGGGGTTTGAAGTACCGCTACACCAGTGAAGGTAATCCGTTCTATCCTAGGAGAAAAAAAATACTAAACCTCGGGTACTAGGAGGGGATTAAGTTCCTTAAGGAAACATTAAGAATTCACTAGGCTCGGATTAATTTTCTATTTCTTTCTACATTTCTGGTTTTACTTTGCTTCTGGTTCTTTGAATATATTTTCGAATACAAATGAGTAACGAGCTTAAGGAACTTATTTTTTTCCTCTATATTCATTTTATATTCTGTTTATGGAAGACTAAATCCCAGTGATTTCTACTATCATTTTGGAGACTAAAATCTTCGGATTTTTAACTCCTTTATTGAGATTAAAGTCCTTGTGGCTTTTTATTCAACTACGAGATTAAAATCTTTGTGATTATCTACTCGTTTCATTTTTCTCTCTATTTCCCATATTCTCTATTTTAAGCTATAACAAGCTTAAACTGTAAGAAAACAAAGGCCTTCATCGATTTTTCTCAAAGAAGAAGAAAGGAAGAAGAAAGAAGAAGAGTCTAAGACACAACACTCATCGGATACATCGAAAGTCAATAGAATTATGTGTATGGAAAAGAATGAGACACGTGACTGCATCAAGGACGTTGATCACAAACTTGATAGATTAAAAGACAGTTGTCCAGATTAAATTTAGTACAACTGTTAATTTTATAGATGCTTCTAGAGAAAAATAAAATCTGTTAGAGGTAGTTATACTTAAGCTAATACAAATATGACAAGTGAACAGAAATTCATTTCTTTTATATTTTATTTTACATAGGATATTTGTATATAAACACTGTCTTTGACAGAGATCAATACACAGAAAATTCCACGATTCTTTCTCCTAATCTTTCATGGTATCAGAGCAAATCTAGCTTGATTTTTGGTAATTTGAAAACATCATTCTTAATCATCTATATCTTTTATCATGCCTGATTCCACTGAAACTTATGTGGCTCAAACTTCAACTGGAAATGGCGTCAATATCGATCTCAATCATCCCTACTTCCTTCACTCTTATGATGCACCAGGCGTGAGTCTTGTCAATGCTATCTTCGATGGAATGGGTTTTCAAGGATGGAAGGGATCTGTCCTCATAGCCCTTTCAGCCAAGAACAAGGTGGGCTTCATCAATGGAACAGTTGCACCTCCTCCTGTCACTTCCAAGGATTATCAACCTTGGTTAAGGTGCAATGATATGGTTACATCTTGGCTATTGAACTCCTTATCCAAAGAAATTGGAGACAATGTCATATACTCCAATTCTGCCAGAGAGATGTGGATCAACTTGGAACACAGATTTGGCCAATCCAATGGTGCCAAATTATACCATCTGCAAAAGGAATTATCAAGCTTATCTCAGGGAACAAGTGACATAGCAAGCTACTTCACTAAACTCAAGCGACTATGGGATGAATTGGACTCACTGAACTCTAATGTGAAATGCACATGTACATGCATTTGTGAAGGTAAAGAAATGCTAGAAAAGTCACAAGAGGATGAAAGGCTCATTCAATTCCTCATGGGACTGAATGAAGCATATGGACAGGCAAGGGGAAACATTCTAATGATGAACCCCTTACCTAATATCAATCATGCCTATTCAACTGGTTCTACAAGATGAAAATCAGAGAGAAGTATATGTCAATCCTCTCATAACTACTAATACTTCAACTTTTATAGTGGGCAGTCAAGCAAATTTCACTAGTCAAGGAACCTTCTCACAAAGAAATGGAAAACAAAAGAGCTGAGGACAATTTCAAAAGAACAACAATGCTATGCCAAGATCTAGATATACACCACAGAAATCACCAAATCCTAAAGGAAAGAGTACTAGGTTTGATCCTAATGTCTTATGTACCTATTGCAAGAAAATATGACACACAGTGGCAGATTTTTATAGAATCATAGGATTCCCAGATGATTTTGAATTTACAAATGGAAGAACAACACACAGTGGAATCAGAAGCAATACTGCTATTTCAAGGGAACAAGGAGAAGCCAACAGGAGGTGATGAATCAACATATGTCAAAAGATCAGTTCTCTCATCTAATTCAACTGATCAAGCAAGTCAAAATAGCAGATACAAGAAGTTCAAACTCAGAAATCAATGCAAATGCTATTGTTGATACTATTATTAAATACTCTAGATCATGTTTCTCATTTTTTAATTCAAGTACATGGATTATAGATTCTGGGGCATCAGAACATATGTGTTTTAATTCAAATGCTTTCATTTCTTTGTCTCCTCTAGCTGTTCCTTTAGACATAATTCTTCCTAATTCCTTTAAAGTAACTGTCACTCACATAGGCAGAATTTCTATTCTATCTAATTTTTTCTTAGAAAATGTGCTTCATATACCTAGTTTCAGGTATAATCTGTTATCAGTTAACATGTTTTGTTCACAATTTTTCTGCATTCTCTCATTCTCTTATGGGAAATGTATGTTGCAGGCCTCTTTAATGAAGAGGGCTTAAATTTTGGTGAAGCAAGTGAGGGACCTAATTCTATCAACTTTAAGGATAAGTCTGAAGAAATTGTAGTTTCACCTTCAAAACAGAATATTCTCAATCAAGTTCTAGTTTCTTTTCCTTTTACTACAAATGCAATTTCTGATGTAAACCTTTGGCATTGTAGATTGGGGAACTTGCCTTTTTCATCAATGACACATCTCACTTTTATTTCTTTTCCTTCTAATGCTGAATGTTTCTGTGATATTTGTCCTCAAGCTAGGCAAACTAAAAGTCCTTTTCTCTTAAGTGAGATTAAATCAAAGAGATCATTTGAATTAATTCATGTGGATATATGGGGACCCTATATAGTCACTACACATAATGGTTTCAAGTATTTCTTAACTGTGGTAGATGATTATAGTAGAGAAATTTGGACTTTTCTTTTAAGCACCAAGAGAAATGCCTTTGGAGTCTTGAAGAAATTTTTAGTTATGGTTGAAAGGCAATTTGGTGTTAAAGTTTAAAAACTGAGAACATATAATGCTTTTGAACTTGAAAAAGGGATTCAAGAGTCTGCTTTCCTTCATTCTCAAGGGATTCTTCACCAAAAATCTTGTGTAGCTACTCCTCCTCAACAAAATGGGATTGTTGAGAGGAAACATAGATACTTGTTGGAAATTACTAGGGCACTATTATTTCAATCCAAGGTTCCTATTGTTTATTGGGGAGAATGCTTGTTAACTGCCACTCATTTGATCAATAGGCTGCTTTATAAGGTTCTTAAAAGAAGGACACTCTATTTTGTACTCTTCAACCAACCACCTGACTATGCCAATCTCAAGACTTTTGATTGTTTGCGCTATGCTTCTACTCTATCTAGTGGAAGGGGTAAATTTGATCTAAGAGCCACAACTTGTGTTTTCTTGAGATATCTTTTAGGATAGAAGGGATACAAATTATTAGAATTGGATTCCAAAAGAATAATTGTGTCTAGAGATGTCCATTTTTATGAAGACAAGTACCCTTTTGCATCCAATTCTTCACCTTCAGATACTATCTTTCCTTTGTCTTCTCCCCAAGATAGTACCACTATTCTTCACCCTCCAGAATCTAGTTCTGAGCCATCTCATTCACCTAGCACAACTACATCTCAATATCTCTCTCATCAGACATCACCTAGCACCAATATCACTCCTCACAATTATGCATCACCTATTTCTCCTGGAATTGATTCATCACGAGCTCACCTTTTACCTAGACCAACTGTATCTACCCCACATGACACACCAGTGCTTAGAAGATCCTCTAGAGAATCCAAATTGCCAAGTCATCTTAATGATTATGTGTGCAATCAAGGTTTTCTAACTGACCTAACTGATTCTTGTATTGTTCTTCCCCCTAAGCCTCAGTTCTGTTCTTTTGGAGCTTTATCACCTCAAAATCAGCATCTTATGCATTGAAATAAATTTTAGAACCTAGCAGCTACTCTCAAGCCTCTTTGGACCCAGGCTGGTAGAAAGCCATGGACTTAGAGATTGAGGCCTTAAAGGCCAACCATACATGGGATGAAGTTTTGCTACCTATTGGAAAGAAGGCCCTACCTTGTAAGTGGGTGTACAAGGTTAAGCATAACTTTGATGGGACAATAGAAAGACTTAAAGATCGTTTCGTAGTCAAAGGAGACGTTCAACAAGAAGGCATACATTACAGTGAAACCTTTTCACCGGTGGTCAAGATGACCACTATAAGGTGTCTACGGAAAATTGCAGCCAAAAAAGGCTGGCCAATTCATCAATTAGATGTAAGTAATGCTTTTCTCCGGGGCACTCTCCAAGAGGAGGTTTATATGAAGTTTTCAGCTGGACTATCCCCACCAAGTCCCAATCATGTGTACCTACTTAGAAAGTCCTTATATGGTTTAAAGCAAGCGTCACTACAGTGGTATGCTCGACTTGCTGGTGCTTTGTGTTTCAAAGGGTATACTTCTTCATTGAATGATTACTCTCTATTCTTCAAGAAAGAAGGTAATCTTATTTTTATTATAGCCGTATATGTGGATGACATAATTATCAGTGGAGATAATTTACTAGAAATTGTAGTTATCAAAACATTTCTTCATACAAAATTTGAAGTCAAAGATTTAGGAAACCTACATTATTTCCTAGGTATGGAAATTATCAGGGAAAACTAAGGGATCATTGTCTGTCAAAGAAAACTTACTATGGACTTATTGCGCGAGTTTGATGTCTCTGATTCTTCTACAGTGGCTTCTCCTCTTGAGCCTTCTACCAAGCTTCATGCAGACCACATACCCCTTCTTCCAAATCCTACTGTTTATCGGCATCTCATTGGCAAATTGAATTATTTAACTCATAGGAGACACGATTTATCCTTTGATGTTCTCAAACTTAGCCAATTTTTGCAAAGTCCCCGACTTTCACATTATACTACTGCTATACATGATCTCCGCTATCTTCACATTGACCCAGGTCAAGGGATTCCCTTTAACTCAGCACCTTCTCTCAATTTGATTGCCTTTTGCGATGCAGATTGGTCCTCTTGCCCGGAAACAAGACGCTTTGTTAGTGGATTTTACATTTCTTTTGGTGGTTCCCCTGTCTCATAGAAATCGAAAAAACAAGCTTCTCTTTCTCTATCATCAACCGAAGCGGAGTACAGATCCATGAGACGTGTTGTTGCAGAGCTCACTTGGCTCACTAGGCTTTTTGAAGATCTTTCTATTACACCCTCATTGCTGGATCCTATACTCTCTGACAGCAAATCGGCGATTCATATCACTAGAAACCTAGTCTTTCATGAGCGGACAAAACATGTCGAGTTGGACTGCCATTTCGTCCGCCAACAGTATCTTTCCGGCCTCATCACACTCTCATATATTCCCTCTATTTCACAACTTGTCGATATCTTTACCAAATTACTTTCTGGTCCTTCTCATCACTCGGTTCTTACCAAGTTGGGGGTAATTTCTATACCCTATAACTTGAGGGGGGATGTAAGAAAACAAAGGTCTTCATCAATTTTTCTCAAAGAAGAAGAAAGGAAGAAGAAAGAAGAAGAGTCTCAGACACAACACTCATCGAATACATCGAAAGTCAATAGACTTATGTGTATGGAAAATAATGAGACACGTGGCTGCATCAAGGACGTTGATCACAAACTTGATAGATTAAAAGACAACTGTCTAGATTAAATTTAGTACAACTGTTAATTTTGTAGATACTTCTAGAGAGGAATAAAATATGTTAGAGGTAGTTATACTTAAGTTAATACAAATAGGACAAGTGTACAAAAATTCATTTCTTTTACATTTTATTTTACATAGGATATTTGTATATAAACACTGTCTTTGACAGAGATCAATATACAGAAAATTCCACAATTATTTCTCCCAATCTTTCATAAACCCAACAACTTTTTCTTTAATAGATTTTGGGAAAGAAAGATTCTGACATAATATTTGCGAGGTAATCATTTAGAAATACAAGAGCATAAGAGTACCGTCAACATGTACAGTAACCGAGAAGTTGAGGAAGACTACCTCAGCATTGCAAGTTCTCCCATTTTATTAAGTACGACGTTTAGAATGCTTTACGTGTAATATCCTTGACTATTTCTAACAGTAGGTAGAAATATTATATCTTCTCTTTGGTAAGAGATTATAAATACAGCTACAACATCTATTATCTAGCTAATACCATACCAATAACATCCTTTTAATTTGTTATATTGTCTTTCTATGCTTCTAAACTTGGAAAGTATAATCCAGTATGACGTCAAGCTCAAAAACCAAAGGGTTTGTTCTACTCTGAGTTCAAGCTATTGCTCACTCGATTATAGAGGCTACAGCAACCCGATTACAATAAAGTTTTCACAAGGCAAAGGCAAAACAGAATTTATCATAAATTAGAAATCGGAGAAGAAACGGAAAGAAAAGGAATCTTTCATATATGCAAAGTATTTACAAATACCACACATGGTCTTACACAAAAAACAAAAATCCTAAGTGCCTAGTCCGCCTCGGGAGCCGCATCTTTGGGAGCTTCATCTTCATCTCCTCCGTTCTCGGATCTACTCGCAGAGTCTTCATCATCGGAAAGAAAAGCTCCGGCCTCGTCCTCCAAAACCTTCACATTCTCGATATCAGTCGTGAGGTCGAAGCCACGAGCATGTACCTCCTCAAGAGTATCTCTCCGAGACTGGCGCCTAGCTTGCTCGGCAACACGGGACAATCTAACCTCAGTAGCATCAGAAATTTCCTTTGCCCGAGTGTTAGCCGCTTCAGTGTCGGCTCGATAGGAGGCCACGAGCGCCTCTGCCTCGGATGTGTCCTTTGCAAGCTCAGCGGCCAATCGAGTCTCTAGCTCTTCAACCTTCTGGGCTCGGGCCAAGTTTTCCCCCTTCACACTTTGGAGTTGACGCTCAACCGAAGACAGTTGGGCCCGAACCGCATCTTTTTCCGAGGCAAGACGGTCCATGTTCTGCTTCCACCCCAAAGTCTCTGCCCCTTTCATCTTGGCCTCCTCACAAAGCTGCTAAACCAATTCGTCCTTCTGCTGAACCTGCAGGATCAAAGTGTTAGTCGCCAATATCAAGTTAATACATAACAAGCTCCCAAAAAATTACATTACCCATTCAATGAGATCGATCTGATCTTGATGAGCTCTTGTCAGCTCGGCTCGAATACTCATGATTTCCTCTTCTTTTTGCACATAGAGGAGTTTGAGGGCGTCTCTCTACTCCGTAAGCTTTTGGAGATCAGCATCACATCGAGCCAGCTCAGCTCGATATTTGAAGGACGCTTCTCGATAGAGCGCCCTAGACTGTACAGAAAAGAAGGAAATTAGACTTATGAGAAATAAGAACAAACGCAAGCATGGTAACATGGGATAAAACTCACTTGGTTCAGAAGCCGCTGAGCCTCATCAAAAATGAGTGATGCGTCCAGGTCAAGAACATCATCGACCCTCGCAAAGCAATCGCGAAATATATCATCCCCTTCGAGGGTTGTCCCCATGGACCGGGCATCCCGAAATTGCCCCTCAGAGAATGTGGGGCCGGGCGGCGAATCATCAATGTTAATTGCCCCGAGCGAGTCACTTGGGGCATACTCTTCTATTTGAAGGGCCTCAGAACTAGACCCTTCGAGCACACCCGCCGGTTGCTCATCATGGCAGGAGGTATCATCAACACCCAATGACTCGGGGACTCTGCTCAGACCTTCCTCCGAGATCACCTCGGTCTACGGCTGAACCTCCTCGACCGTCACAGGCTCAGTAGTTCTCGAAGCTTCAATGCCTTCCCTCTTCCGAGCCACCAGCAGGAAGTCGGCATCTTCTCCCTCCTCGTCTTCATCTCGTAGAATTTGGACTACATTGGCAGACAGAACGGCGGGATTAGTCTTCGACTTTCGAGCCGTGCTTTTCCTGGGCTTTGGGGTATCTGGAGGCGATGCCCTTCTCCTTTTCTTGTCTTTGGTCGACTTCGGGACCTCCTCTTCCCCTAGGGGAGGCGGCCTCATGACGACATTATCTCCAAAACCTGTATGAGAAGAAATGAAGTTAAAAAGAAGTATTTCACAAAAAAGCATCAAACACGGACAGGGGAACTTTCCATGATTTTTGGCCTCCCATCGACCCTTGGCCAAATCACGCCACGAGCACTCAGCATACGAAGAGGTTAAAACCAGTTGTCGAACCCAACCTGCAAGGTCCGGTACTGCACCAGGAAACCAGGGGGAAGCTGCACCATAAAGAATAATATAGATAAGAAGAGGTAAAGGAAACATAACAAATAATCAAACGTTATCGATGATGTTCTACTTACGCTTCATGTTCCATTCTTCGGAGATTTGCATCTTCTCGGCGGGGATTAAGTCTAAAGTACTGACTCGGACAAACCGGCCCATCCATCCTCGGTCCTTGTCCTCATTTATGCTCGAGAACAGCACCTTCGTGGCCCGGCGCTGAAGCCTTATTAGTCCGTCCCGATAAAGACGGGGGCTGTATAGCCTAATGAGATGATCATGGGTGAAAGACATCCCCTCAACCTTGTCTCGAGAAGAATCTAAGCAAAATGACAATGTGCCAAAAAGAGGGGTAGATATGGCCTAGGGTTACCCGGTATTGGCGGCAGAAGTCGATTATGACAAGAACGATGAAACCCAGTGTGAAAGAATAAGCATACACACTTAAGAACCCTTTCATATGAGTGGTGATGTCCTCCTTGGGGGTAGGAATCACCACCTCCTTATTCTCCCAGTGGCAGTCTTTTTTCACCTGCTCGAGATCGCCTTCGGATATCGAAGAGATATATCTAGACATGGGCTTGCATCGGCCAGGAACTGAAGAGGGTTTTTCGACTTTAAAGTCGGAAGTAAGTTCACATGGCCCGGGGATGCACTCTTCGATATGTGGCTCCACCGGTGTTTTGTCACCGGCCGGCCATGATGAGGAGGCCTTTTATTCTTGAGGAACGGTCTTTGTTGTTTTTGCCATTGCTATATGAGGTTTAAGGAAGAAGAAGGCAAATTTTCTGTTTTAATAAGAGATTGGCAAACGGAAACCGGAAAAGTTGATGAACTTAAAGAGAATAGACGAGCTTTTGAAGATTAGAAGAAGTTTGAAAGTAAAGTTTGAGAAGATTATGAAGGTAGTCTATTTATAATAGTCACTTAGATCGTTTGAAAGTACTGGTGGCTGACCATCAACTGGCATTAATTAATGACCTTGGAAACTGTGCAGATGCGACGCTTCAATCGCTTCTATCGCTTACGTCACGATGTTGACGTCATAATTGATCGAGGTATTAAATCGAAGTCTCGAATTCATTTCTTCTCATTACGCTCCAAAAAACGAGGGGACTATCTGTATACGGTCAAAATCGGGCATACCCAATTTCATTGGCAGGGGAGTTGTCTCGAGGGTAACCTCATAATAGATCGGGCTCGAGCTCGAATATAGAACATCAAGCCTGGAGATCGAAGTGTTCATTGAGATCTAGGCTAGCAACAATCGAGATCAAGCATGACTGACTTTGAGTAAGGCATAATAATGGAATGGCGAGATATCAGTAACCGGTCGAAGATCACGGTAGAAATCCCGGAACAAATCAAATCAAAACGGTTATTAGTGCCAATCATGGGATCTACTTCCATTATTAGAGTTGTACCTTATTTAGGATTCTTCTATTATATAAAGAGGGATCTCATTCACTTATAAAAAAAACAATCATTATTCACTGATAAGAATATACACATACGTTGCTTTCTTTGTTTTACTTACTGTTCATCGAGGTTTGTTCCATCCTCTACTGTTCTTATTAAATAACCTCGAGACTATCTCGAATCGAGGCGAGGCATTGTTTGCATACCGGTTTGATTTATTTTATTGTCCAATTTGTCCATTTAATTCGTTGTTTATCAATTGGTACTGGTTTAAATCACATATCCTTAAAACCACAATATAAGTTTAATTGTTACTCAATTTTTAGGGTAAATAATGATATTTCAGAAATCTATATTTCCCCTATGGTTGATGAAGAACCAGATTTTGAATCATTGAATAAGAATACAGACTTTGTAGACGCAACAGTGGCTCTCGATTGGGAAGCAAAATCAATGCAGGAAGGTGCAAATGCCTTTTCTGTTATTCCCTTGGCAGTGGTTCCTGGACATAGTACTTCTATTTTGTTTGAGCTGGAACACTTAATTGAGACAGACAACAACACAATTCCCGTACCCAATGGTGTTACTCATCCAGAGATGCTAGGTCCAAAATTTAGCAATGGCCAAGTGTTCGACAAAATTTCTGGACGAAATGAAACAGGCTCACTGATTAGCCTTCAACTTGCTAGCACCAGGACAACATTTAAGTATGTATTGGATCCTGGTGGTAAACTGGTTTCAACTTTCAATCAATTGTTACTAGTTAAGGATTACGTGACTCGATTCCCATTCGACCCCGGAGCGGATCTACTCATTGTGAACCTTGGTGGACCTGCTACTATTCTTGGCGTAAAATTTAAGACCTTGAGTCTAACCGGTCATACCGAGTACATTCAAGCACTACTACTATTGGGATTTGCTGGCAAGTTTTGCTTATTTGCATTTTCTAACTCTACGACTATAGTAATGGATCCCGGAAAGAAATCGTATTTACATTCCTACATTTTGCAATTTAATTTGATACTGGCTGTTACATCTCTATATTTTCGTCCTTATTATAATGCTGAAAAAGATCCTTCATCCGACTTGACGGAGTTGGAACTAGGAGCGACAATATTACCCAGGAGACAAAACCTTCTTGTTTTGTTATTTGCATTGCATGCTGAAATTATGTTACGATACTATGAAAAAGATACTTTAGCGAAGTGCGTTCTTAATGTTATAACAGAAAAAGGCGCCGAAGTTTTAGTAGATGAGGTGCTGAAGTTGTTAGATCAAAAATTTCAAAAGGCCGACACAAGGTTTGCAAGAGCTGGTACATGGAATATGAGCTATGAACCTATACTGACAATTAACAAACATACAATAGTTGAGCTCAATGACTTCCACGTAGTTATATCAAACTATTCTCACAAGGTTGCTAACCTTTTCTTGGGTGAACACAAGACAAAAGCAAGGGATCTATTTGATGTTGTTGTTATTGTTGCCTTTACTGTTCTCTTGCAACTTACATTTGGCATGAATATGCCACAACTTACTAGAGTTCTTAGAGCAACTAAGAGAAGTGATGGTACCAATAACAGTATTCTGTGGCTTTACCGAGATTTTGGAATATGTGTCTACAATTGGGTCGACACAAGGCAAATACTCGAGGTTGGTAGTATTTGTTCTGAATTGTTTATAAACAACAGTTGGGATGGTATATATGCTAAATATGAATGGTGGTACAAGGCATCAAACGATCAATTTTACTTGAATTACAACGGAAGGAATGTGGATGCACTTGGTGGAAGTTGCTATTTTTTTGGTAGCGATGATGAAATAATCAACACCGTGAAAACCTGCGAGTGTGAAGATAAAGCAGGTTTAGAGCAAAAGATTGGAGAAATGGATTCAAGGCTTGACAAACTTAAGCCGGAGTTGAGAAAAGTTGTTGCCCTTGAAATTGTTCTTTACTCAGTGGTATCTGAGCATGAAAGTTCTGTCTATCAATTACATACGCCTGCCAGGAACCTTTCTAGACTCTACCTTCATGCTTGTAAATATTGGTGTCTAGACAAAAGAGCTACAGTTGCTAAAAATACTGTTTCTAACCTTGTTTTAGTTTCCATTATCCTAAGAGACCATGCTTTCCAGGAGGCTTTGAAGAGATTATGTCCCGTTGTCAATGGATGGGTGATGGAACAATGTGTTGCCAGACTAGATGGGGCTAAGTTCAATATGGCTTTTCATGAGTCAGTGTGTGAGATCTCAACTGCTGCTCTATATCTAATAGTTGACTCAAAGGTGTTGCATATTACAATATTGTGCTTTGCAACATTACTCTAATGGGATCTGTTTGATAGCCGTTTTTCAGACTCATTTCTCGTTGATGTAACATCAGATCCACGTTCAAGTCTTGGCATAATTACCGCTATGATATCAATGTTGCTCTACTCGAACCTTGAGGACAATGTTCTTATTGAGGATGTGGGGTATTGTTATGAATGGAAATAACATCTTGGAGGACGTATTGGAAAATTTAGCAAGTTATGTGTGGGACCCGGGTTAGAGAATGTTTAAATAGCAGTAAGTTAGTAAAATAAAGCAGACGATTATATTGTGAAGTTCCTTTCCCCTTTCTCTGAGTCTGTCTTCTCACCCCCTTTCTATCTCTGTATCTCTGGCTTCTCATCCCCTTATGGTTATGCTTCCATCCCCCTTTAATCCCGTTAGTATTTCTTGCTTCCAGTGTAATTCTATTCGGTAAGCATAATATACAAGTTTGTATTTGTGTTGAGAAATTGGGTTCATTATTCATACCAAATCTGGTTACTATTTTTAACATTTCAAAATGCTTTTTGTCATGCCCTATACAGTAAGGCAGGGCCGGCTATAGGATAAAGCGTCTAAAGCAAATGCTTGAGGCCCCCAAATTTTGGGGGCCCTATTTTTTTAATACCAAAATAGGTTTATAGGTTGTTTTAGAAAAATAATGAGTAGGTTTTGCCTTGAAAATTAGATATTTTTTTTTATAAAAGGAAAGAATAGATGTGTAACTAATTGAAGTGAGAGTAATACTTTTTATAAATGTGAATTTCTTTCAAACCTTTTTTTGTATGAACAAAAAATCTAACAAGTGAAATTATTATATTCCACTTTTTACCCATTTTTTCATTAGAAAATATGTAGTACTAAATCATATTTATACACTATTCATTTTCTTTCTTGGTTTGTCCAAGAGTTAATCGTTGTCATAACTTTATACTCTTATATATTCTCTTTCTTGCTTTTTTCGGGTTTAAATCTGATAACTTATAGTATTATTCGAAAACTCATAGCTTAAAAGTACTATTGATATCATATATCGTGCATTCTTTTTTGTTTTTTCCTGAAGTTTCAAGTATTTTGTGTTATTGAAGGAGCAAAAATATATCTTGAAATCAAGTCATCATTTTTCTTGAATTAAATTCTATTATTATAACTTTCAAGTGTTATTATCATCTCATTTTATTCTTACTTCATAGTTATATATTGTCTTTTATTCATTTATTAGAATTTAAATATGCCACGAAAAATATGAATCAAGTTATTCAAAAATAAAATAAAAGAGTTAAAAACTATTATAATATTGTCCAAAATATTTTTAGGAGAGATCGATTATAAAAAGTTATTAATAATTTTGTATCTCAAAATATTAGAAAAATAGAATTCAAATATATATATACACACACACGTGTGATTGTTTTTTTTAAAAATAAAATTTAGGGCCTCTTATCAATATTGGCTTTAGGCCACAAATACTGTTAAGCCGCCCCTGCAGTAAGGAGTTCTAGATTAGCTTGTGTTTGCTGGGTATTATGGCAGGAAAGGAAGCTAGATGCTTCGAAGTGAAAGTTGATGCTGTACAGAAGATCAAATATAAATGCTTATGGTTTTTGGCGTTTTGGTGTAATGTACAGGATGTAAAAGATGAAAATAGCTTGGTAGATTTCATAGTCACTACAGGGATAAGGAATATAGAGCCTTTCTTTTTTGTCTTTGTATAGATGGATCCCTAACTTTGTAATGTTCTAGCACCGTTCTTCACATGCATGTTTGTTCTAAAGGTAATTTTATTTGAGTAAATGGAACTAATTAATGTATATACTAAATTAACATTGTTAGTAAACTAATATTTGAATTCAATAAGTAATTGGCCATTGCTTGACCCTCCAATGGATCACAATTTAAAAAAATACATATAATTTGTAATTGCATTAATTTGTCATTTGGTCGTTTCTTTTTTAATATTTGCTTATTCATTGGGTATATTTTGTTATGGGTTTTTCATGAATAACATCAATCAAATAAAATTACCTCAAATATGATTGCTATTCATGCATGCGACACTATTTGATAAGATATCTACAATTAAACAATGCAACAAGACAACCAAACCAAAGATAATGCGATTGAACCAAACATGCTACACGCAGTATTTACATACCCAAAACTCCAACAATTTAGCCGCGTTACCCCCAAAGCAAAAAAAACAAATATGACGATTATCATACAAACTTAAGAAGAGAAACACCCATGCAGATTACTCAAGACCCTAACAAAACCCTATCCCTCGTCACCCCAAAACACAACCATCATTGATTCAAATGCTGATAGAGAGAAAAAAAAAAAGCAGCAAGAAGGAAAGAATACAACTATTACAATTCTTGTGACAAAGGAAATTAACTTACCTATAGAAAATTGATATGTCGTGTGTGTTGCAATAAAATGATTAGGAACCGTATTCCTTTTTGTAGGAAAAAAGAGGCGATGCAAATATGAGTTCTTGTCCTTGTGAAATTGGTCTGGTCGTAAACTTAAGAATAAGTAGGAAACCTGATCGGATTAGAATCCCATTCAATTAATATTACAATTTTATTCAACATGGAATTATATTTTGAAGAAATAATTTATTTTTTGAAGGACATAAAAGTCGATTAAGATTTCGAAAATATTTTAGTCGTTTACTATTTAGCGATTTAACATTCGTTCTTTTATTTTAATTGTACGTGCGTTTAATAATTTAGTAATTTATTTTAGTCGTTTAATATTTTAGTCATTTATTTTAGTTGTACGTGCGTTGCACGTAAATCTTAAGTCAATTATTTATCTGACAGAACATTTCAATTTTTATCTTATACAATACTACTCCAATTAATATAATATCTTAATGTAACAAATTAATGTGCGTTTGCAGATACCATATTAATCATCACATGTTTTACGCCACTCCAAATTATTTTACCTCATATTAGCATCAATCATGATTTTATTAATCAACTATGTCTGTATCGTTAACCTTCTATTTTTCACTTGTTTTTGGTTCCAACATGCAGCTAGAACAAACTCCCGATAACTACATCATCCTGTATAATAAGCATATATATATATATATATATATATATATCTCAAATTTGTTACTTCTAATTATCTGATATCTTTAAAGAAGAAACTTTAGTTGTTACTGGCCTTCCGTTAAAAAATTACATACGCTCAAGATTTATTGAAAGCATATCTACAATATTACTGACTTTAATAAAAAAAAGTAGTCATCTTTTAAGAAGATTGAAAATTCAAAAGAAAAATTAACTGCTATGTTCGATGAGAATAGTGAGTGAATTTCACCGGACACAGATGTTACATAATAAAATAAGCAAAGAAAATATGTCAAAATAAATATAGTGCTCTAAATATATGAATCATTAAGCAAATTAAAGCGATTTTTCTCATCTTCCATAAAATAAAAAGATAATATAATTAACATCAAAGAGAATATTACATGAGCTTTAATATTAGAAATAACACATACTTTGACCCTCACTCTAATGAGCCAACAGTATTTAGTCCCACACAATTTAAGGGTTTCTTTCTTTTTATGCGCAAGAAATATCATAAAAAAGAAAAGAACATATACTATAATTTTGATTATTAATTAGATAAATAACATAGAAAGTGTAAAATAAAGATAATTTCTCAAGTAGAGAGAGAAAACCTTGACGCATAATCATTTGGTTATGTTTGAAACTTGGAGAACCAAATTAAGCAATAGACCTTTCGCCAAATCAGATAGAATTAAAGATCATATAAAGGAAATTGTTCCCTTGAATACCTTAAAATTTGAACACCAAAGGACATCCAAAATTCTATATTTTTCGTACTTTATATTTCATAAGATAGTTCTTATACATCTATGATGTCATCACAATATGAATAGAAACAAACACAACCTTACAAGCAATAACAACAATTATGGACGTACCTTTCTAATACAAGTAGGATCAACTTTGTATGGTCGGTGTATGTGTAGTTTAAATAAAAAAGAATTCCATCATTAGATAATTTACAATTAAATTCTTAAATTATACAAATATTTAAGGGCATAAAAGTCGATCAATATTTCAGGGATATTTTAGTCGTTCAACATTTAGTATAAATTATTCGTGCTTTTATAATAATATAAATATTTTAGTCGTTCAACATTTAACATAAATTATTCGTGCTTTTATAATAATATAGATAGATATAGATATATTACTATTCTATTACTTACCTGTTCAATAAATTATCTGCTTTGTTGATCTTATTGCAGCTTATTTTTGCTTCTTGCTTAAGTGCATCCTCCAGTTAAAGAAAAAGGCTCTAACCTCATGATTAACCTCTAGATATGTTGCTAAGCTTTGTTTCAGGTTGAATAGATGATTTTGCTTGTGAACCATCTAATGGTCTCTTTCTCTATTAATTCTAACTCGGTTTATTGGTCATGATATGCAGCTTCTGTACAGCCTTCTCATCGTTGCGGTAATTGAATTGGTGATTTTATGTGTAAATTTTGAGATGGCTCTGTATAAACTAACATCCAACATGTACATGCTGTCACAAAGACTGTTACCTATACATATGTCATATTCGTCCAACACGAGTACATCAAGGAAAAAGAGTCCATGCTAAACCTATGGAGCATTTTGATACGTAGTCCCTCATTGATGTTGCTTCACAGATGCAAGTCAGACAAACACATGACACATATATACGGACAACAAATTCATCACTGCGAGTCTTAATTTTTAACAAAAATTGCTACAGTAGCACAAAACAACAGTAAAGAAATAGTTATCCCAGCCAGAAACTTAAGCCTATCTACAAAAAAATAGTGCAACAGTAGCACAAAGCATAAGTAAAGAGATACTCCTAATTCAGCCAAGAATCAAAGCCTATCTAAAAAAACTGCAATAGTAGCATAAAACAACAGTAAGAAATAGTTAACTTAGCCATGAATCAAAGCCTATCTACACATCAAGCTCCGGATAAGACAAGCTTGTAACAAGGCTCCTCTCAACCCGGGCATACCCCCAGTAACCCCAGTTTACGCCCCAACTATTCTTTATTAAGTAATACACTATCCCATTTTCAACGCCATAGCCCACTATCAACACAGAGTGTCGCCCTTCAATTGGTTGATTTCCACCTTTAAATTGGTCGTCAAACTGAATCTCCACCTTAATTTTAGTTTTTTCCTGCACCAACTGAAAGATGTAAAGCAAACCCAGACATCTATTTATTAAGAAATAATATTTCTTATTACTATAGATATCTTGCAAAAATTATTGAACTCAGGAAAGAGAACAATAAATCCAATATCACGTACTTACCTCTTTTGGTCGGTTACGACAGTTTTTCTTCTTGGCAAAATAGGGATATGACTTATCAGAATAAATACCTTCCTCCATTGCAAAATTATAGTATCTGTTGTAATGACTAGTAAAGCATCCTGTTTTTTCGCAGTATCTGATATTTTTTGGCTCCTTGAATTTGGTATGCAAGCAATTGATGACTTGCTGCTTTGACAGAGGTTTCACCTTGTTCAACTTAATGTAGTATAAAGCTGTGATGGCTTCCGCCGCAACAAAAGCCCAACATGCCCCTTTTTAAGAGAAAAAAGAATGATACAAACACAAAGATTATAATATCATAGACAAAATATATGAAGGGAAAATACAAGTATTAGTTTATCAAACTTACAGCATTTGCCCTGATCCTCAACAGCACTTAGACAACCCTTGCCCACCCAAGACCAAGTACACTACATTACATCAGTAACATATATAAAGAAAATCAAAGAATTGTTCATAGAGTAACTTAAAGCAATAAAAGAACTATTTAAAGGCCAATAAAAGAACTATTTAAAGGCCCAATTCATTAGTGGAGCTCAGAATCAGCTTGTGCTATTTTGTAAATAAGGTTTTCTCAAAGATCATTGCTACTAGATTGACAGGGATGCAGCTACCTCAACTCATATCTTACCACAGGATCAATAATGGAGAACATCTTATTGGCCCAGGGAGTGGTAATGGGAATTAAAAAAATGAAGAAGCCAGCTATTGAGAGAAAGAAACACTCTTTAAGTTAATTATGGAAGTTGTGCATTAATATGAGCAGGCATCAGGTCAACTAGTGACAAGAATAAGAGTTCTGTCTGCTACATGAAAGACTCCATTATATATAGAGTCAGTTGGTTTTTTGGCAATTATAGATAAGACAATATAGAGTCAAGTCCTTGAATGGTTATCCAAGTTGTAAAAAATAACTCAGTAAAGAAATTTTTGAATTTTTTTGGACAAGAAAATCATCAAACTATGCCAATATATAGCTCCTACAAAATAAAACTAGCCGGAAACTCCAATTCTTATACAGTTGACATCCCATATCATTTTAAGACCCATTTTAAACATAAATAATACTTAGTACCCTTTAACCCATTTTAAAATTATGAGATCCAGTTGACCCATTAAAACAAAAAATGCAGTCTTAGGTGCTATCCTCCCACGGCTAGAAAACAGGGCACAGAACAAAAAAAAATCTAACCCCAACAACCTGTACAAAGATGTATGGCAAATGACATATAGCATTTGTTACAGTAAATAAGAAGCATCCTAAAATGTTAGTGCGGAAATGTAATAGTAGCATCTGTGTTACTCTTCAACTTAATAGAAGATAAAAGTTTGATCTCTAAACAAATGATACGTAATTGGGATTTTGAAATGGGACATCCTAAAAACTATTATGCAAATCTGAAATATAATCCGTTTTCTATTGTCATATTGGCTTTTAAATAAAGAAGCAAATTAACTGCTAACATATTAATTAATGGTACGTACAGCATATAATGCAACCTGAACATGAAAAAGACAAGCATATATAGATAGCAAAAAAGGTTGACATATTCCAATAACTGCTAAACTGATGCTTAATTATAAGCTACATCACCGAACTAAACATTGCTTACTAGGAAACACTAGCAGACCGTAAAAGTTCATAGAAATTATATACGACCACCAATTTTAACAAAAGAAGACTCAAATATGTCTAAAGAAGTGTTTCACATAACCAACAAAAGATATACTGACATAATCCTGTATGACTTTTCTTTGAAATAGAAGTTATTGGAACATGTAAGTCTGTTTCCTAAAAATGCCTCATAACTTGAAATTTAGGATTAACTCTAGAATGTTATCGACCTACACTAAAATACTTAAAGGTAGTTTGGTCCCTTGCCTGAGGATGGATGGATAAAAATAATCACTATTTATGTATTTATAGAAACATGATTAGAATTTATAACTAATGATGTCCGCAAGAAAATGAAGAAGATTTCTTTGGTCTTCACAAGAATTTATGTTATCCCAACTCCATTGCTAACCTTTATTACAGCAAAAAGGATCGAAGCTTTGTCTTACTGCATGTAAGCTAACTAGATTAACATAAACAACAATGTCAAGATTAACATGAGCAACAATATTATATTACTAATACAACAAGATTAACATAAACAACAATAGACATGACTACTAATTAATACAATTGATACGGTTTAAAGAGTAAGAAAATGAGTAGTAGTCAAATTAAAGTTATACAAAAAAAAGCTACCTCCTTGAAAAAATCAGCTTCGCAGAGACGCGGATCTTCAGGCTTCGATGAGCTAGGCAGATTAACAGTGACTTTCTCCACAGTGAACAGAAAAACACCCCAAAAGAAGAACCCCAGAAGCTCTAACAAAAATAGGTTCAAAGTTCAGACCTTTCTCCTCTATTTTACACAAAGTCTATAATAATATACGTATATGGTGGTTTTACCTTTCAAGTTTAGTGTAGCTGGTCTCCTTCTTCTCATAAACTAACCCTCTCCCACCTCTATGGAGTGTCCAAGTTAAAGTTTTAATTGGAAAGAAAAACTAGCGTCTGTTTCTCTGCGTGAGTTGCAGTAGTGCTAAGCAGTCTGCTGGACCTGCTTTACGTACTGTCTAGCTAAAAGAATGTACGAAAATCCCAAAAACTTTTGAGTGAAAATAAGAATATTCAATTAATTTTTTTAAGGCAAATATTCAATTAGAAGTTACGTACGTAAGGAAATGTTTAAATGAGAATATCCAATTAAATGTTACGGACGTGTGGAAATGTTGAAATGAAAACCTCAAAGTAATGTTTACGTGAATAGTTTTTGTCAATTAATGCAAAAGTAGTCTTAAAAGTGTATTCCTGATAAAACCATTGAGCACATAATAATTTCTAGATTTATGTTATATAGATTGTTCTTACATAATGGGTGTTTTTTTTCGTGGTATTCAGGTCAATTTGCACGCACCTTAAGTCCTTAACTATGTTACTGGATATATGCTATTTTCTACCAGCATAGTTACCATTCTGGCAATCAAGACTTAGACAGATGAAAAGAAATCACCTAATATTATTTGATATTATCAGTGTCTTTTTGATATGTGATGGAATGCTAGTTTCCATTTTTTAATCAATTGATTTATTAAGAAATTTACATGTAATAACACAATATGCTGCCTGCTAATATTTATAAATGTTTTTGCATCTTCTCAGTGCATACAACTTAAACCAATACTTCCTCTGGTTCAAAAAGGATGAACCTTTTACTATTTGGAAAGTCAACAAGATATCATTGACCATGTTTTTTGCAAATAATTTATAAATATTTGATTGTTAATTTTTTTGACTTATAATACTTTTTATATAGTTTCTAAAATATGTAAATTTTATTTAAAATTTTTTAAAGAATTTATGTCTGAATTCATTCAAATAAGTTAAAACAAATGAAGTAATTTTTAACCAATCGTCATTCGACAAAAAGAAAAAAAAATGAAAGCATGAAGCATAAGATAGAAAGCAAATATATCAATTACCAAATCTTAAAAATGTAAAATATATTATTTGGAAAAACTTTGAATTTAGGTACTTCATAAATTAGGATTGATTAGCCATATACATATACGTGCATACACACACCCATTTAACCGTTATATTATGTTGATTATCATTTTTACTAGGTTTTCATCTAATGTTTGTCAGTAGCAGGGCTAGGTATGGTAAAGTGGGTTCAATTAAATCCTTTCCAACGAAAAAGTGTACTATGTATATAGATAACTTTATATATATATATAAACAAACAAACTTATTGAGTCCCCTTTATATAACAAAAATATTTAATGTAGTGTTATTTGAATCCCCTTTGTAGACTTCTTGGCTTCAAATGATACTTATTATGGAAATTTACTTACAATTACCTCATAAATAGCCTGTAAATAATACATTAAAAAAATTATTTGCTTAAAATTCTTGTGTTAGTTTGATTCCAATAGTTTCTTGGGTGCAAGCACTAATCAAAAACTTGTGTTTAAGCGATGTAGGGATTTGAAATCCGATAAAAGCTTCTTAGAAGCTAAACTTACACTCTTAGGTACGGTATTAAACACTTTTGAAGATCATTTGTGTATCAATTGTGTTATTTACTTCGCATCAAATAGACATATTTAGTTTTAGTAAGCATTTGCACAATATTTGGCTTAAGTTAACTAAAAGAGTATTTGAAGTTAAAGTTGAAGAATATTTGAAAGTTGACGTTGCGTTTAGATATGAATTTCATTTGAAAAACAAAATTGTGAAAGTTAAAATTTATAAGTGATAACTATTATTTTACTTTTTTAAATATTTGCACCGTTATTTCAAAAACGATTTCTTTTTCAAAAATACTGATATTCATTATTTACAAATATTGATGATCAGATTAATATTTGCAAATATATAAGTTAAGTATTTAAAACAAAATTGAAACACTATATTTTTCCAAAACTATCCCTTAATAACATTCTTTTACAATAAGTTGAACGTCTTCTTCACTTGTCAATTTCGTATATATTATAATGGTCACTCTAAAATTCTGAATTGGAATTTAATTCACTGGAGTTGTGCATTAGCATTGTAGGCTGCAGCACAATCGTAGGGTACGATTTTCATCTTTTGTATGGGGACTTCGTACCATTCTTACTGCAATCAGATATTTTGGTGTTATTGCGTGGTGGCTTTTCAGGATTTAGTTATAAATTCAAAATTTTACATTCATCATTGATCAAGTCTTCCAAGTTCCAACCTTATTCTAATATTTGTTTAACAAAATAATATTTTATCGTGCTGGTTATTATTTCCCCCCTCTAATTGGTAACATTTTTATGTTATTTTATTCCCATTAAATTTTTTAGATTGTAGAGTAGTACTATTATTTATTGACAGAGCATTTCGACCAACACGTTCCGGTAAATGGTAATTCTATTTCATTTTTGCCCGTTTTAACTGTCTCACTGGTTATAGCAAATGTTTTTCGACCAACACATATATCTCTTTTTAAGTGATATATAGACTTTCTCTTTTCAAGTTGTTTTCCATAGAATAAAAATTAATTTTAGTAATAGAAAGAAATAGGAAGTGCCCGTGAAACTCCTACGGATTTCACTTAATTGTTAACAGTAAATATATTTAGCTTATGTGCAAAAACATTATTTCTTTAAGTTTTATCTAATCAAATACATTCACATAAAAGGGATAGAGGATGTGACATTTTATGGTATTTTGTCCTTAATATTTTTAGATTGCATTTTTAAACCATTGATCGAGTAGTTCTCCAAAAATCTTTTGGGGGTAAAAAGTAGGGGTGTACATAGGTCGGGTTGGTTCGAGATTTTTAATTACCAAACCAAACCAATTGTGTCGGGTTATTAAATCTAAAGACTAAACCAAACCAATAAAAGTCGGACTTTTTAATCTCGTTTTTTTCGGGTATTTCGGGGGTTTTTTATAAAGTTTTTATAGCACAAAATATAGAATTTGTGCTCCAAATATTACTTTAATCCAAGTAAGACAGAACTATATAAGGTATTTTTCAAGAAAATAACATAAAATATGAGATGAGTCATGATATTGTACTAAAATATTCAATAATAAAGATAATAAGATCGTTTAAAAAATATTATTAATAAGCCACAATAAAAATAAACATAATCTAAAATTACTAAGTAGCTAAAATAAGTACGACTAATATGTAGTATTATTTACATGGCCAAAAACTAAAAAAAGAAGTTATGCGCATTTTATCTAAAGCATGGAAAAACCAGAAAATATATATCTAACATTATTGTCATTTTTAGTACAATTGAATTGAATATCTTTTGTTAGCATTAATATTGATTTGATTTTGGTTGGACTTTATTTGAGTTACTAACATTTATGGAGTATAAAATTTATTGGAGCATTCAAAAATTATAAGTCCAAACTTAAAATAATACATTAAAAGATGAAACTATGAAAAAGTTTAAGAAATACTTATAAATTACACTACAATAAATATTTTTATGTATTAAATATATTTGAAACTTCTATACATATGATGTCGGGTTGATTTGGTTTCAGTTTGACTTTTTTTAGTTAAAACCAAACCAAACCAATTATGGTCAGGTTTTTTTTCCAATACCAAATCATAATCGGACTTTTTTTTCTCGATTTGAATCGAATTATCGGTTTGGTGTGGTTTATTGATTTCCTTTGTACACCCCTAGTAAAAAGAATAGGTAAGTAATCTATCTTCTTTTTATCCGTTTCAACTACATATATTGCTAGTATATGCTTTGGAGAGATGTTGACTGTTAAGATTTAAATATAAAAACAAAGCTTGTATGAAAAACTAAAACTATTTACAATCTTGTAGAGTCTTGAGAAGCGATAGGAGTAATAACTTAAATAGATGAAGCATTTTAAAGAGTAATTTACTTTTAAAAGTCTTCAGAAAAATTCCTATTACATTGAATTCTATTTCTTTCAATCTATGCCTAAACATTGTGTATGTAGGGGAAACGTATTTTTTGTTATAAATCCTATATTTAGAAAAATTGATCCTATTACATGACAAAAATAGTTAGAACACAAAAAACTGAAATTCATTCATGCAATTTTAGGACATAATATTGACCCGAGGGGAAATATTGGTGTTATTTGTGTAGGTATTATTTTTATGTCTGATAGGATCAAATATTAAGAAAGACATATTTTAAGTGATTAAACAAACATTATCATGAATGAAACGGGTAAAGTATGATTTTGATTTAAGTCTGTCGACTGTGGAGTAGTACATTAGTACGTTTTGATATTAATGTTGGAAGAGAACAAACATACACCCTAAAAGGAGCCGGAGAAGGACAAAGAAGAAGTTTTCCAAAATCAATTAATCTATCTATTTTTATATATTATTCTTAAAAGTTACAATAGATGATATGATATCTCTTAGACTAGAAAATATATTTGTTTTTTCTCATTGAAGCCCAAAATTTCTAAATACATGACTAGTAATATTACACACACACTCTCTCTCTCTTATTAGAGATAAAATATATCTTTTTGCTCATTCTTTTTGTTGTTTATTTTTTTCCTCATTAAACTCTATAATCCTCTAAGTTTACTGTTATTAACAATAGTTAATACTCCTTATCTATGAAAAATATTTAAACAGATGAGAATGTGAGAGGTTGTTATATACTCTTTATCTCTATCCAAAAGTCTCTAATTACAATTAATAATAATAATTAGGAGTAATTATTATTTATATACGGAGTAGCTCAAACCGAAAAAAAAAAAGAAGTTACAAAGACGTGATGGTTAAGCAAGGTGGTAGTCATTTTTATTTTGGTTTTTTCTGCTTTGTGAAAAACTGAAAAGACAGAGAACTTATACTGTTATGTTGCCGTTGACCATCTGTCCTCGGCTGCCAAAAGTTATGAAAAACAAAAAGGAACAACTCCAGCAGGTCAAAAATTAATACTGAGACGAAACAAAAACGGAAAGAAAACAATGCCTGCCTTGCTTCAGACTTCTCGGTGGCTTTGTAAAATATTACTTACTGTGGCATATAATTATTTCATGTCTGCAATTTGGATATCTATTTTTCAGAGAATAAATGAAAACTTTGGTGATAGAGTGTGTAGGAAAGATTGAAAGGAATACTAATATATATGGACAATGTGATGAAAGGAATAACATTTTGTCCAATGTCCATTGTCTTCACTAGTGTTTAGTCCATGAATGACTCTCAGCTCGGTGTCCTTCTCCACATAAGTTGTGAAAGTATATTCATAGTCAAGATGTTAATTAAATTGAAAAACATTTGTGGCCGTCATAGAAAATAATTATACTCAAACTTGGAAGACCGCAATGCTCAATACTTGTCACAACTCAAAACGGAAGGCGGCACCCGGTGCCTTACTCAACCGAACGCCAATATACGTTACTTACTTATTATTTGACTCGTCATAAGCCGAAGAGGCTACATCAATAGACAACCATAAAGGGAATACAAGCTATCAATTCATGATAAATAACCCAAAAAATATATATACATATGTGTGGGCAGACAAGGGTACCATGATAGATTGAGAATCAAAACTAGATAGAGGACATTGTCCGCAAAGCCTCTAAAAGTGAAACGTCATCATACCCCGGACATATCAAAAATTTTAAAATACATATACATTGGTACCCTGACGGTATTTAATGCTCCGAAAGGAGATGGAGCTCACCAACCAAAAGCTGATAGCAAGGGACAGCCTACTGTGGAGTGTCCTCTATCCGTCTACCTGATCTTGCATAGCATGAAACACATCGTCCCCAGACAAATGGATGTCAATACGAATAATGTATTGAGTATGTAAGGCATAATTGAAATATAATAATAAAATATTTTTAATGAGAGGGATAAGAATCAACCTGAAACCTCTGAATTGCCACTGAGGGCTATGATATGCATAATGACTATATTTATATATGATGCCACTCCATGGGGCTATATTATTATATATCAAGCAGCTTTTCGGGATTAATATCAATATCGTAAACTTTAACTGCCCAACTAATTAGTGGTAACTACCTGACCGACCGTAACTCGGTAGTAAATGAATAACTGATCGACCGGCCATAGCTCGATAATAAATAAAGGTACACAACTGCCCACCTGGCCTTAGTTCGGTGGTGAGGCAGGAATACCATAGCCACACCTTTATAGATACTGTATATGTGTATATAACGTCTATTGTTTGTTTACTCATATACATACAATGCGTGAAGAGCCTTTAGGATATTAGAACTTCTTTCGGAGTGACTTATAGTCGTTCACTCTCCGATTACGTTATGAACGTTAACAACAGTGTTATATGCCTCAATAGGGACTTAAGAACCATATTTATGCACGCATTGGAATATATTTCATAGGAATGAATAATATGAACATCCTTAACTACTAAGAGTAGAACCATTTATGAAATGACATTTTATTTATGTTTCGTTTACTTGGAATATGCCAAAAGAAGGAAGAATAGCCTTAACGTATCTTGATTAGTAGTCCTCCAATAAATCACAACAGGAGCAACTCCTACAAGTTTAATCTACACAAAACGACAACCAAACTAGTGTCAAACAAACTGAAAATGTAAGGACGAACTACCAGCCCCCTCCCCCATTCCACCATTATGTGGTGTTTCTCCACGTTCTTTCTCCTCCTAAAATCCATAAAAATAATAGCACAAGAGACAACAAAGCCCATAAAACAATCCAAACAGTCCACTGTAAGGCCCCAAAAAAGTTCGCCAAGGATTTAAGTTTTTATGGTGCCAAGGTAAGCTAATGTGTCACAGTACAGATTTTTGGATTGTGCAATGCATCATGGAGTTGGTAGAAGAATTTGCCGCAAACAGCGATTCTATGGTCCATTATGCTATTGCGAATCTGTTCCGCTGATCATAGAATGAATCAGAAGCAACTCAAATTTGAAGACCATTTTGTGGCCATTCTACTGGCCGCATATCCATTCTGCTACAGCAAAATTACATCACAAAATTGACCAGACCCAACCAAGAATTTGAAGACCATTTTGAGGGCCATTTTGTTACCGTAAAATTACATCGCGGAATTGACATACCATTTTGTGGCCATTCCGTTGTTCACAGATCTGTTCTACTATCACGGAATTGCACCACATAATTGACATCGGAGGTTAATTTTGGAAATTTTTTAATCCGACTCTATTTTGACATAAGGCCTTAGGGTGTCATTTTATAAGTTATAACTTGATGTTTTAGAGTGAGAATATCAATTTAGATAGAGAGGGAGAAGCTCTATTAATTATACTCATACATTCTTTCCCCAATCTTAAAGAATCAAGGAAGTCACTCACTAGGCCATTAATTATTGGGGTAAGTTCTTCTCCTAAGCTTTCATGCAAGTTGTCATGGGTCTAAGTAAGTTGTGGAGTTAGAGATAGGCCATGCATGTACCAATAGGAGGTAGTATGTGGGGTTGTTGAACTATTTCGGGTAGATTCTTGTTGAAGTTGGATGAGGGATGAAGGGATTACCATTGTAGAGCTTTGTAGTCAATTTTGCATAGTTAGTGTTTCACGAAATTCCCAAGAGCCTTAAACCATGAGAATCCTTCTAATTATTATTTGATTTTAGCTATCTTCCTATAGATTGAAATTGCTAGAAGTATTGGGACGTTGTAGTACTCTAAGGGAAAGCTTAATTGAGGTATGTTGGCTAAACTCATTTTCTAGAATAGGAATCCATGAGTTCCTCGTAAGTTCCAAATGTGGTTTGTTCAAACTCATATTCCTACTATTTCAAATTTCTTCCGATGATTGATTTTCTTAAATGCTTACATACTCGGGTCATGTTCAAATTTACCCTATCATATTACGCTCCCCCCTAGTGAAAAAATGTTCAAATGTGGTTATTGTAACCTATGCATATAATTTGACACCTTGTTTCAATTGTAAATCACCATGCTCTCTGTTGTAAGTATTTCCAATGTGTTTTGAGTTCTTACATGTTCATGAGTTAAAAATATAGATATCAGGATTCCCTTTTTGGGAAAAGTATTTCAAGAATAATTGGTGTATTAAACGCTTGATATTCTAACTTGTCTTCAGTTGCCAATCATTATACTCAACGCTTTGAAAGTAATACAATGTGTTTATATCACTCATTACTTACGAACTTAAAGCTATGATTTTTGGAATGTCTATATATTGGTGTGTATGATAATGATAATTGGATACGAAGAAATACGGCCATCGTGCCATGAATGAAGAACTATATGTATGGCCAAGAGAGCCAATGAAATAATGATGTTGTGAGTAGTTAAAAGTGCTAATTAAGCTATTTATAGTATGAAAGTCTATGACATGAATACATTTATATTTATATTTCCTTTGTATACAAAAATATTTTTGGGAGGATCATTAGCGAGTCGAGGAAGGGTGGGTTGTAACGGTCCATACCCAAAACTACATGTGCTAGTGTAGGAGTTGATTGAAGTTATTCCCCTTAATTGGGACGAGATTGTTGCTGGCCTTGGATTGGATGTCAACTCACATGGCATATGTGGGGAGACGACCTAGCTAATTGGGTAGTGATCGGACACCATGTCGCACCTATGGTGGTTCCTCCTTATTATCATATTTTATTCACATCACCATGTTTATCCATATTCATTCGTGGAGAGATGGCTTAGTCCATCGAGCTTGTGATTGAACTCCATGCCTCGTGCATGGTGTGATGATCGATGGCTAATGATTTGTCAACCAGAAATATTAATTTCTTATTTTGAAAATTGTTATATTTTAACTTGGCATTTGGATATCATTGGTTTTTCCTTGATGCTTTGATAATTTTTCCCTTCTTATATTGGTATTCTATTTCATGATAGGGTATTTATCTTACATACTAGTACGATTCCATATATACTAATGTCCCCTTTTCCGGGGCGCTGCATATTTAATGGATGCAGGTGGGTCCTCAGCAGGTGGCTTTGATCCTCGTTAGCAGTTACCCTCTACTCAGCGGATTTTGGTGAGCCCTACTATATTTCGAGGCCTTATGTCACTTGACATTGTAAATTGTATTTTGAGGTGTAGTCGGGGCCTTATCACGGGCACTTTCATGCTACTCTTATGTTACACTTAGAGGCCTCGTAGACATGCTGTGAGTGGTGTTTGATTTTGGGTAATGAAATAGAAATAACTATATTTTTCAAACATATTTTCCCTCGTAACTATGAACTTGTAATATTTTGTAAATTGTAAATTAAAATTCTATAAGTAATGGAAAAAGGATGTGGCACACTTTCCTCTTCTCATGTCTATTTCTTATCTCTAGTTCTTAAATTGTTTATGGGTAAGGTTTGGTAGAAGGCATCAAGTAGGCTTTCTTAACTGGGATATCTCGGTCGAGGTCTAATCGCGCTCCCCAAGGTCGGGGCGTGATAAGCTTGGCATCAGAGTCTAAGATTTTAAAATGTCCTCGGATGTCTCGGAGCGTGTCTAGTAGAGTCCTTGTTATCGGTGTGTTATCGACCACATCTATAATTAGGAGGCTACTTGGATATTTAGGAATGTCACCCTTCTTTAAAATTCTAGATCGTGCTATAGAGCTTAAGGTAGGAAGATAATTTTCCCATCGTGTCTCCTTTTTCGGATGAACAGTCCATGAGTTCGAGGCGGTGAAATGAAGAGACCCCACCATTGAAATTGGGGGAGGTTGCACAAAAGTTTGTTGGGAGAATCGGTCGAGCCTTCGAGGGATAGGAAGCACTAGTTCTCCTTAATGTCACCACACCACTGGATCATGTGGCACGGGCACCTAGGAAACAAAAGAGGGTTGTTTCTACCAATAAGCCGAAATGTTCGATTTGTAAGAAGAGCCACTTGGGGATATGTTGGATGGCTCTTGAAATATGTTATGGTTGTGTAAAGGGGGGCACAAGAAGCACAAATGCCCTAGATTGTTACTCCCGCCATGGGGGCCTGGAGCAAGGAAAAAGGGGATGCTTATGATGTATGCAAAAAGGGTAAATATCAAGTCAGTGGGATGAGCCAGCTTAGCGGACTCATCCAAGTTGTGAGAAGTGTAGGAGGTATCATTCAGGGGTATGCCACTATTGTACCAATACATGTTATGGGTGTGGAGTCAAAGGGCATCAGTTAAGGCACTGCCCCGACAACCTAGGGTCACCAAGTAAGTCACTCCTTAGTATATTATTATGAACACCAAATAATCTTCCTTGTCTTATATGCACATCTATATTGAAGAGCCAGCATAAATATGGTCTTAACAAGACAGTGAATCATAAAACATTGCATGTACCTACCTTTTGAACGAGACACATAATTTGTGGAGTCTCTTTACCACAATTCTCTTACACACAACCTCTTAAGGAATTGAGTTTTATAATGAGTTCCATGAATCGAGTTATAACCCTAGGTTAATACTTTCCACTTGCTTCCCCAAATTTCCAACAAAGGACTATACTTGATGAATTTCTTATAGAACCTTCTATTTCAAATGAGTAACATTTGCTCGCTTGTGCACACACCTCCATAATATTAACCTACGTGACATCAAGTCGAATGTAAAGCAACCTTGTGTTAAGGTCCTTCTTGGCTCACTTTCTCTCTCTCTCTCTCTCCCTCTCTCTCTCTCCCTCTCCCTCATGTGTATGTGGCTCGTACGGTTTAAGCAATCACTTTATTCTCTTTGTGAACATTATCATCGAACATTTTCATTGTCTAGCAACATAAGAGTATATATCAACACCTATCATATGTGTACATGTCAATCGAAAGGGTAACTGGTCCGCGTAAGGTTTCTCTGAAATTTGAGATCCTCACAAATTCGTCATAGGAAGATCTTTTGTGTGCCCATCTCAATTTAACTTTCAGTCCACGTAGATCTTTCCTCAGTAAGTAACTCACCTTGTTCCTAGTATTGTAGCAGTCTGATGTGGTCTGGTATTACAGGTTGAGAGTTATTATGGCAAAAACATGTCTAGCTTATAATAAATGTTTATTTTCTCTTTACACCTCTGCAACATGTTCTGACTGTGTTCCTTAGTTAGTAAATTCATTGCGCTAGTCTCCTGACACTTGTTGGGATAACCATGAGAGAGTGCGTCCTTAGTGGGAAAATGTTCATATATGGTTATTGTAACTAATGCATATAATTTGAATCCTTATTTCAATTATAAATCACCATGCTCTCCGTTGTAAGTATTTCCAATATGTTTTGAGTTCTTACATGTTCACGAGTTGAAAATATAGATATCTGGATTCCTTTTTTGGAAAATTATTCCAAGAATAATTGGTGTATTAATCTCTTGAGATTCTAACTTGTCTCTCAGTTGCCAATCATTATGCTTAACTCTTTGAAAGTAACACGACAGTAGCACAAAACAACAGTAAAGAAATAGTTATCCCAGCCAGAAACTTAAGCCTATCTACAAAGAAATAGTGCAACAGTAGCACAAAGCATAAGTAAAGAGATACTCCTAATTCAGCCAAGAATCAAAGCCTATCTAAAAAACTGCAATAGTAGCATAAAACAACAGTAAGAAATAGTTAACTTAGCCATGAATCAAAGCCTATCTACACATCAAGCTCCGGATAAGACAAGCTTGTAACAAGGCTCCTCTCAACCCGGGCATACCCCCAGTAACCCCAGTTTACGCCCCAACTATTCTTTATTAAGTAATACTCTATCCCATTTTCAACGCCATAGCCTAACTATCAACACAGAGTGTCGCCCTTCAATTGGTTGATTTCCACCTTTAAATTGGTCGTCAAACTGAATCTCCTGTTTAGTTGGAGCCTTGTAAATATCCTATCAAAGCAAAAGACATTAGAAATTTGTAGGCGGTCAAAAAAGAATGTTGAAATAAAGAAAGTAGAAAATAAACATATACAAAATTAAAGCTATTTTACCTTTCCCTGATGGCACTGAAAGCTCTCCACATGGTTCACACATCCGCTAAGAGGTTGCTGCTTAATTAAATTATCGATTCCTTCTTCGTCCAAGTTGGCATCAACCCTCTTAAACCCCTTAATTTTAGTTTTTTTCCTGCACCAATTGAAAGATGTAACAAAATCAAGACATCTATTTGTTAGGATATAGTTCTTACTGCTATATTATCTTATAAAAAGTATTGAACCCGAAAAAGAGAACAACAAATCCAATATCAAGTACTTACTTCTTTTGGTCGGTTACGACAGTTTTTCTTCTTGGCAAAATATGGATATGCCTTATCAGAATAGATACCTTCCTCCATTGCAGATTTATAATATTTGTTGTAATGACTAGTAAAGCATCCTGTTATTTCGCAATATCTAATATTTTTTGGCTCCTTGAATTTGGTATGCAAGCAATTGATGACTTGCTGCTTTGACAAAGGTTTCACCTTATTCAATTTAATGTAGTATAAAGCGGTGATGGCTTCCGCCGAAACAAAAGCCTAACAAGACCCTTTTTAACAGAAAAAAGAATCATACAAACACATATTATAATATCATAGACAAAGTCTATGAAGGGAAAATGTAAGTATTAGTTTATCAAACTTACAACATTTTCCCTGATCCTCAACAGCGCGTAGACAACCCTTGCCCACCCAAGACCAAGTACACTACATTACATCAATAACATATATAAAGATAATCAAAGAATTGTTCATAGAGTAACTTAAAGCAATAAAAGAACTATTTAAAGGCCCAATTCATTAGTGGAGCTCAGAATCAGCTTGTGCTACTTTGTTAATAAGGTTTTCTCAAAAATCATTGCTACTAGATTGACAGGGATGTAGCTAACTCAACTCATATCTTGCCACAGCAAGCTGGACAGATCAATAATGGGGAACATCTTGTTGGCCCAGGGAGAGGTAGCAGGAATTAGAAATTGAAGAATCCAGCTAATGAGAGAAACACTCTTTAAGTTAATTATGGAAGTTGTGCATTAATATGAGCAGGCATCAGGTCAACTAGTGACAAGAATAAGAGTTGTGTCTGCTACATGAAAAGACTCCATTATATATCCTAAGAAGGGTGTAAAGTGTGACTGGTTTTCAGAAAATGTCCTCCCCATTGGTTTACTTGGGTTGCCCCATCTACTATGGCAAGAGAAGAGATGGTTAGTTATTTCACTAATTAATATGCTCAAGAAGGTGAGGAGTTGGATTTATACATGGAAAAGGAAACATGTAACAGTAGGAAGCAGAGTGGTGTTTGTTAATTCCCTATACAAATGTTAAATGTAGTTGATCCACTGAAGGGCATTATTCAATCACTAGAGAGGTGTTTTACTTATAAGTTTTTTTGGGAAAGCTCTTAAGATGGAGACATGCCAATATTCAAGGTATTCAATATTCGAGCTCTATAGTTGGTTATTTGGAAATTATGGATTAGACGAAATAGAGTTAATTCCTCAAACATTTATCCAAGTTGTAGAAATAACTTAGTAAAGAAATTTTTGAATTGTTTTGGACAAGAAAAAATCATCAAACTATGCCAATAGCTCCTAAAAAATAAAACTAGCCAGAAACTTCAATTCTTATACAGTTGACATCCCATATCATTTTAAGACTCGTTTTAAACATAATACTTAGTACCCTTTAACCCTTTAAAATTAATATTTGGTTTAAAATGAAGAAAATTGACTACACTAAGAGTTCTAGCACTTCTTTTAGCTGCAATTAATAACACTGTTAATTCCCCGGCAACGACACCAAAATTTGGTCACGCCCAACTATGCCTTATAAAAAAGACTAAGCGGTCGTTGCAAATATATTCCGGCTAATAAGTCGAAGTCGAATCCCACAGGGAATTAACCTATCAAACACAACTACTAGACTTGTACAAACTCACGTAATCAATCTTCAGAAATGTTTAAGTAACAATTTGGATGTTTACTAACTAAATATTACGTAATGAAAATGCAACAATTAATAACTAACTGTTAACGGGTTGTAGACAAGAATTTGAATGATCTAAGGTTGTGATTTCCCCTATTGTCGGAATATTTTCCGCTACGTTTTCTATAAATTTGCCTAAGTCTTCTCTATCGATCATGAGCACTCTGACTGTCGTAACTCTCTCCCGAGTAATTACCACAATTTACTAGGCATATTCTCCCGAATTACGTTAGCTGACATTAAGTACGACTCTGTCACGACCCAAAATATCATCCGTCGTGATGGAGCCCATCTCAATACTAGGCAAGCCGACAATCTCAATAAACCACCATATCTTTTAAGTTTAAAAACATAATATCTAAATTTAGCGAAAGAAAATCTCACAAATATATATATATATATATATATATAAACACTCCAAAAACCCGGTGTCACTGAGTACATGAGCATCTATTATGAATACAAGTCGGGAAATACGGTCTATAATAGTCTAAGACCAAATACAGCAAACAAGGATATAGGGAAGGAGAGGAAAGGACTATGAAACATGGCAGCTACCTCAAAATCTCTGGAGAAATCAATTGCGCAAAATAATCAACACCCGCTATGTTTGGGAATACCTGGATCTGCACACGAAGTGCAGGGTGTAGTATGAGTACAACCAACTCAACAAGTAACAATAATTAATAAGGAACTGAAAATAGTGACGAGCTACATAGTTACAGTTCATTTTCAATAATTCCAGCCGAGAGTAGACATGTTATCAATTCCAGTAGTTTAAGTCAAATCAGTTTTATACAGTTCAAGTTCATGTAATCCGGATATAAAATCTTTTAGAGAATTTCTCAATAATGACAGATAGCAACTAAGTGCAACAATAAATGAAAAGAAAGTACAACCTCTCAAGGCAACATTTACTCAACTCGTCACAACAACTCAATCACTGGGCTCTCAGCCCTCATCACTCACACTCAATGAGTACCCGCGCTCGCTAGGGATGTTCAGACTCCGGAGGAGCTCCTACAACCCAAGCGCTATAATCCGCACGGACAACTCACGTGCTACACAGACAACTCCTGTGCTATAGTATAATATCTAGATCCGTACGGATAACTCACGTGCTGCACGGATAACTCACGTGCAATAGTATTATATCTGGATCCGATCCGCACGGAAAACTCACGTGCTATAGTATAATATATGGATCCGATTCACACGGACAACTTACGTGTTGCACGAACAACTCACGTGCGATAATAATATCTCACAATCAGGCCCTCGGCCTTGCTCAGTCATACATCTCTCCAGTCTCTCGGGAGCTCAATAATCATGAAATCAACCCAAAAACCAATGATATGATGCATCAATAATGAACAATAGAGATTGAGAGAAAATAATCAAGTAAACTACGACTGAGTACAAAACAACAATTAAGCAGATAGTTCAACATGTACACGACGTCTGTGGATCCCAACAATACCAACATATAGCCAAAACATGATTTCTAACATGACTTATAGTCAAATTTCCACAACATATAGAGAGCATATAGCTAACAACACGTTATTCAACTTTACAGTTTCCACGGGATGGACCAAGTCACAATCCCCTAGGTACACGCTTACACGTCTGTCACCTAGCATGTGCGTCACCTCCAAAATAATCACATGACACAAATATCCGGGGTTTCATACCCTCAAGACCAGATTTAAAACTGTTACTTACTTCAATTCGAGCAAATCTCTACTCCGTAATGCCCTTGCCTCTTGAATTGGCCTCCGAGCGTCCCGAATCTAGCCACAAGTGATACAATACTATTAATATATGCTAAAGGAATCAATTCCACAAGAAAACCACTAAATTAGACTCAAAACCCGAAATCGACTCAAATCTGACCCCCCGGGCCCACGTCTCGAAATCCGACAAAAGTCACAAAACCCGAAATCCCATTCACTCACGAGTCTAACCATACAAAATTCATCCAAATTTGACATCATTTGGTCCCTCAAATCCTCAAATTACATTCTCCAAAATCCCAAGCCCTAACCCCCAATATTCACTTTAAAACCCCACCAATTAGATGAGAAATCAACGGGAAAACACCATAGCTAGGAGCATTAGAGCTCAAGCAACTTACCTCTTTGAAAATCCTTGAAGCCCCTTCAAAAATCACCGCAAAAGCTCCAAAGTCCGAATTGAAAATGGTGGAAATGAGCAAAAATCACGAAATCCCCTTTTTTTTTATACATTCTGCCTAGTGAAACCGTACCCGCGGCCCCTTTTTCCGCTTCTGCGATGCCGCACCTATGGAATTTCCATCGCAAGTGAGGAACTCACTTAAGATCCCAGGTTCCGCATCTTCGGCCAAATCTCGCACCTGCAAAAGCGCACCTTTGCATCTCCCCCCGCTTCTGCGACGCCAGCCAAATTCCTCCTCTCCGCATCTGCGCCCCAGGTCTCGCACCTGCGGGCTCGCAGATGCGACATCCTTCTCGCACCCGCGCCTTCTGCCCAGCTCCTCAAATATCGCATCTGCGATCTCCCGCTTACTCTTACGGGATCGCACGTGCGATGAGACATCCGCAGGTGCGATTATGACAGTTGAGTTCAACTTTAGCAATTCCTCCAATTTCCAAACTTGTTCCGCTAATCACCCGGAATCATCCTGAGGCCCTCTATACCTCAACCGAATATACCAACATATCCCACAACATCATATAAACTTAGACAAATCATCAAATCACTAAAAACAACAACAAAACACCAAATTACACTCGGATTCAAGCCTAAGGACTTTTAAACTTCCGAATTCCACCAACGATGCCGAAACCCGCTAAACCACTTCTGAATGACCTCAAATTTACACATAAGTTAAAAATAACACCACGAACCTATTCCAACTTACAGAATTCCATTCCTGGCCCGGTATCAAAATTTCCACTACCGACCAAAATTGCCAAAATTCTAACTTTCGCCAATTCAAGCCTAATTCTATCACGAGCCTCTAAATATCAATCTGAACGTGCTCCCAAGTCCAAAATCATATAACGGAGCTAACAAAACCATCAAAATTCAAATCCAAGGTCATTTACACATAATTCAATGCCCGATTGACTTTTTCAACTTAAGCTTCTACTTTAGAGACTAAGTGTCTCGATTCACTCCGAAACCACACCGGACCCGAACCAACTAACCCGGTTTAACACAATATAGCTAAAGGAATAAAAAAGAAGCAGAAATCTGGGAAATAGGGCTATAACTCTCGAAATGACCGGCCGGGTCGTTACATCCTCCCCTACTTAAACATACGTTTGTCCTCAAACGTGCCAGAAGTTGTTTTCAGGCCATCAAATCACTATTCCATCTTACCATGCATGTACCCGGGGGTGATAATCACCTCACCCTATTCCATATAGGTCTGACCCAACAACATAACAAGAAAAATCATTAATTTAACCTTACCCCAAAAACCTTAGAGCCAAATTTCTAACATCTAGAATTCTTTTCAAGACCCGAATCTCACATCTACAAACTGCATAAGTCTGAATGAGCTACATCAAGCCATAACTATAACCACGGATATAATCAACTAACATATTACCCAACTCGCATGCTCGTGGCACCATTCCTGATCACAGTAACTACTCCAAAACCAACCAAGTACTAGTATTAAATCACATATCGAACCAAACCTCATTCCAAACCCTTCGTACAGTGCTAATAATAAAAGAAACATGCAGAAATCTCATGACCCCTTTATCATAGCAACAAGTCATGGAGCTCTCTCGCCCCTACCAGAACCATAATCACTCTCTAAGCCGACTTTCAATATTATTCTCCCGAATATACCATAATCAAAACTGATAGTACCCATTCTAGGTCCAATGACCTTATATTATTAAACACAACCATCCCACATACATGCCACACCGATATAACTCAGAGTCACAAACCGTGCCATCCGTGCGCTAATACACAACAATTCTAATGTATTCAGTCATGGAAAAAATGACTCCAATGAGAGAACTTTCCCGCCGAATTAACAAGTACCGCCACAAAGAAATGCTGAAAATTCATCACACACTGTAGAACCATCACACGATTCTAACGCAAGATTCATACCTTAACATAACTCCGCTGCAATGTGTGCCCCCATCCAAATGTTGGTCCATATTATCTACCTCGAGCCACCCTGCTCAAAATCAATAACGACGAAGAGGCAAATGACAAAAATTCCACACAAAACCTGAAAGAACATAACCAATACATAATCGATCATGCAATACCCAAATACTCATCTCTCTCAAATTCTTCCATAAGGCCCCCAATAGATCAGCACCATGTGTACATATAACCAATGAAACACAACTTCTCGTAGCATAGAAGAGTAACTCACAGATCATTTCAGACCACGTATAAGTTTAACATCAACCGAATGGCACATCACTCATCAATAGCAGTAGGGAGCTAACCGGTTAGACTCGGTGTAGAATACACATCCTAATTGGGCATACAATGGACCCTAAGTCAACTCTGGTCACCCACCAATAGATAAATAATCCCCCAAAAGTCAACAATGACTGAATCATAACACATACTCTCATCTGGATAGCTTCGGCCATGACTTCACCGTCCACAACCACAAAACAATCTGCTCCTGAGGACTCCCAGTCTCCAAATCCATATGACACATGAATCACAATATCTGATCCCAACTCCACTGCCGAGTGTCTAACACATCTTTCATACACGATCATCCCACGAGAAATACTTCTATAATTCTCCCATGCCATATAGCAAAATTTGAATATCAGCAATCGATCAATCAGGAGAGTACCGCAATACCAATGAAGTATCGATAAATCAAAACATATTACCCCTTCTGAAATGTATACATTCATCGGGCCATATTGATTAATAATATCATTACCTAGTCATCTGAAACCGTCCATGTTGCCTACGAATTTATATCCCTCCCTTCAAAACTGAATTGTGACCTTGCACCCGCAAATCTCAATCCCACACAATACACCGCGTCTACCATGCCATCCTGTAAAGAGTACAATAATCTCATAATCACTCTGAGTAACAAGCAGAACACATACCCGATCAATCAGCAACCTTCCATTTGATCTCCTCCTGGAGAAAATCCCAATACACAACATATTCCTCACGCCGACAGGAAATATACTCCTCGAACCATGATAAAAACCATTGAGAACTCTTTGAAACTCATTTGCACACAATCAAGCTATTAGAACCGAATCACTCTAACTCAACCAAGCCACACAAGTTGCCAAATCCGAGAGTATTTCCACAAAAACACCTGTAGAACCCCCCATATCATAGGCACCCAAAAGAACCGATCATAACTATTACCATGTTGTCCTATTTCTCCGAGTTCCTTCTGAATTTGTCTTCAGATTGACACTTCTCCTTGCTAAATCTCCACGATTTCTAGCCACAACTCACCTCACAAACCTTAGCATAGAACCATAACGCCCTATGACCCTTAAGCAGTTGTATTCTTCTTAAGCACCTTCATAAATAACCCAACTGTAACACTCACTCTGAAAATACCTTATGTGAATTTAAAATTGTTCTTCTTACCTTCCTTATACTAAAGTGTAGAATCCATAGTCTTACAGAATTTTCGTAAGTCCAGGCACCATCAAATGCAAATCTCAGATTTTATCCATGTACAAGTCCGGAGAAATTATCAATTGCTATATATAATTCTTGAACCCATTACAACCTTCTAGAGAGACCTCTATGATGCTCAAATCTAAATTGCATCCCCCGAACGGGCCGAAAGACATGTGCTCTCTTAGCTTGACCACATTTAAAGAAGTACCCTGCCTTAACGCCACCAATCAAATTCATACTTCGTGCGTACTACATCCAACAATAACAACTCGATCATCCAATGATTTTCATATACTCATAAAGTGCAATATAACCTGCATTAAGGAATTTACTTACTTGAGTCATCCCCAATCTCCACTTCTGTAAGTCATAACATTACAACAAGTATGCCTCACACCAAAACTAAAATTAAACACATAACTATGAAATCAAATTGTCAATAGCAGGCTCCCCTACTTAGCCTTAAGTCGCCATTATATAAAATTAGAACCCACAAGGATTTCCCTTTCTCAATTACCAAGATCTCGTACTGTTAACCCGCCAGACTTTTCGAAGTCTTTTGTTAAGCTTTTCATGAACATTATGAATCACCAGCCACAAACACACACTCGACCTCTTACCGGGTAGCAAGTAATATTCCTCGTAGAATCTTCATCAATATCATGCCACCGCTAACTGCTCACAGGAGATAACCCTCCTGTGGAATTCCTTACCGACATCTTCCAACGACGCTGCACCGGGTGCAACAACTACGTAATCAGTAAATTCTCCTAAGTTCATGCTCGCCCACCATTTGTATAAGTCTGCACTTTACCTATTGACATTAACTGAAAGTTCAACAATACCTTCCGAACTTAAGTCATATTGCGCCTGAAACGATAATCAGATCTTCACATCCCTATTCATTTCAAACAAACTCCTTTCTTCCATATTCAATCTTTCTCTGTACAGTAACCATCACTCCAAATAAATTCTATAGGCTAAATCACATTCTATCACGAGTCTAAACCATTCTACACTTTCTCAAGGCACACGACTACCCTACCACAGAATCTATATGCTAATCTGCCACTCTTACTGCAGTTAAATCATCTCCTTTAAGACATTTCTCAACCACTACTTCTCCTACTTGACCTGCTAGTACTTTAACCACCGCGAAACACTTCCCGTCATGTCTTCCCTCATACTTTGCATCCCAACTGTTGCATCAAATCAAAATACATCTATGTCGCATCTGAACCAATAAAATGTTACCGACTCTAAGCCTCTTCGAAGATCATCTTTCTCGAGCCATCAATATTAGAAAATGCCCATTCGCAACCACAATTACTACACAATCACTTACTCTTCTTGAGTCCAAACTCATTGACATCACATGGGAATTTAATTTGTCCCACAACTTAACAACGTGAAAGATCCTTCAATACACTCACCACTCGAGAATATACGTCAAATCAAGACAAAAATCAAGTACCCAATAGCAAACTCTTGAGTCATAAGAAAACTTTATTCGTCATATTCAACCCACCTGAACACATCCCGCATCCATATCATACTTACCATATAGCCATTCAAGCACTCATCGAGCTACAAATCCTACTTGTGGGGATATTACCAGATATAGGGGTCCATATGCACAAGTTCTCACAACCGAAACAACCGAGCCTAAGTTGCGATCGAACCCCAGCCTCAAGTCCTCCAGACTGGCCCATCACCAAAACACATAATACACCTCTTGAACCTCGTTCATAAAATCACAAGTCGGCAATGCATAACTAATATCGAGCGCTCATATGCGCATACAAAATGCGTGGAAGGAATTCAAAGAGTTATGTTTCAAGCTGAATCAATTCCGCATGATAGAATACAAGAAAGTGAAATTTTTCTAAGGGTTCGACAACCTCTCAAAGATAAGTACACATATTTCCGTACCAATCCGCAAGATTCTACTAAACCTGCTAATGACTGGTGAGACCTATGTTTCCTAGAGTTATGATACCAACTTGTCACGACCCAAAATCTCACCCGTCGTGATGGCGCCTATCTCAATACTAGGCAAGCCAACAATCTCAAAAAACCACCATATCTTTTGGGTTTGAAAACATAATATCTAAATTTAGAGGAAGAAAAACTCTCTCTCTCTCAAACACACACACACACACACACACACACACACATATATATATATAAGCACTCCCAAAACTCGGTGTCACTGAGTACATGAGCATCTATTATGAATACAAGTCGGGAAAAAATGGTCTATAATAGTCTAAGACCAAATACAGTAAATAGGTATCCGCGCTCACTAGGGGTGTTCAGACTCCGGAGGGACTCCTACAGCCCAAGCGCTATAATCCACACGGACAACTCATGTTCTGCATGGACAACTCACGTGCTATAGTATAATATCTAGATTCGCACGGACAGCTCATATGATGCACAGACAACTCACATGCTATAGTATAATATCTGGATCCAATCCGCACGAACATCTCACGTATTGCACGGAAAACTCACGTGCTATAGTATAATATCTGGATCTAATCCGCATAGATAACTCACGTGCTACACGGATAACTCACGTGCTATAATAATATCTCACAATCAGGCCCTCGGCCTGATTCAGTCATAAATCTCTCCAGTCTCTCGGGCTCTCAATAATCATGAAATAAACCCAAACAACAATGATATGATGTATCAATAATGAACAATAGAGACTGGGATAAAATAATCTAGTAACCTGCGACTGAGTACATAACAACAATTAAGTAGATATGAGTCCCAATATTACCAACATATAGCCTAAACATGGTTTCCAACATGACTTATAGTCAAATTGCCACAACACATAGAGAGCACATAACTAAAAACACGTTGTTCAACTTTACAGTTACCACAGGAGGGACCAAGTCACAATACCCTTGGTGCACGCCCACTAGACCATCACCTAGCATGTGCGTCACCTCCAAAATAATCACATAACACAAAAATTTGGGGTTTCATACCCTTTAGACCAGATTTAAAACTATTACTTACTTAAATCCGAGCAAATCTTTACTCCGCAATGCCCTTTCCTCTCGAATCGGCCTCCGAGCGTCCCGAATCTAGCCACAAGCAGTACAATACCATTAATACATCCTTAAGGAATCAATTACACAAGAAAACTACTAAAGTAGACTCAAAACCCAAAATCGACTCAAATCCAACCCCCGAGACCACGTCTCAAAATCAGACAAAAGTCACAAAACCCAAAAGCCCATTCACTCACGAGTCTAACCATACAAAATTCATCAAAATCCGACATCATTTGGTCCCTCAAATTCTCAAATTACACTCTCCAAAATCCCAAACCCTAACCCCCAATTTCCACTTCAAAAACACATTAATTAGATGCGAAATTAACGGGAAAACACCATAGCTAGGAGTATTAGATATTAAGAAACTTACCTCCGTGAAAACCCTTGAATCCCTTTCAAACATCACCCTAAAAGCTCCAAAGTCCGAATTGAAAATGGTGTAAATGAGCAAAAATCATGAAGTCCCCTTTTTATACATTCTGCCAAGTGAAACCGCACCTACAACCCCTTTTTTCGCTTCTGCGATGACGCACCTGCGGAATTTACATCACATGTGAGGAACTCACTTAAGATCCCAGGTTCCGCATCTATGGCCAAATCTCGCACCTGCGCATCTCCCTCCGCTTCTACGACGCCAGCCAAATTCCTCCTCTCCGCATCTGCACCCCAGGTCTCGCACATGCGACAACCTTCTCGCACCTGCGCCTTCTGCCCAACTCCTTAAATCTCTCATATGTGATCTCCCGCTCGCTTCTGCGGGCTCGCACCTGCGATGAGACATCCGCAGGTGCGATTATGACAGTTGAGTTCAACTTCAGCAATTCCTCCAATTTCCAAACTTGTTCCGTTAATCACCCGAAATCACCCCGAGGCCCTCGGGACCTCAACCGAATATACCAACATATCCCACAACATCATACGAACTTAGACAAGTCATCAAATCACTCAAAACAACAACAAAATACCAAATTATACTCGGATTCAAGCCTAAGGATTTCTAAACTTTCGAATTCCACCAACGATGCCGAAACCCGCTAAACCACGTCCGAATGACCTAAACTTTTACATACAAGTCAAAATAACACCACGAACCTATTTCAACTTCCGGAATTCCATTCCGACCCCGATATCAAAATTTCCACTACCGACCAAAATGGCCAAAATTCTAACTTTCGCCAATTTAAACCTAATTCTACCACGGTCCTCCAAATCGCATTTCAAACATGCTCCCAAGTCCAAAATCACCTAACGGACTTAACAAAACCATAAAAATTCAAATCCGAAGCTATTTACATATAAGTCAATGTCCGCTTGACATTTCCAACTTAAGCTTCTACTTTTGAGACTAAGTGTCTCGATTCACTCCGAAACTACTTCTGACCCGAACCAACTAACCCGATATAACACAATATAGCTGAACGACTCAAAAAGAAGCAAAAATGGGGGAAATAGGGCTATAACTCTCAAAATAACTGCCGGGTCGTTACAGGTTCACTCGAATCGCACCAAGATTTCTTTATCCCCAATCCTACCTTTAAACCCTTCGTATTGATCCCTTATATACGTTAGGAGTGTTTTTGTTCAACAACTACCTAAATATGCACTCTCTCCCGAGTAATACATACTAAATAGGCACAACCAATTGAGGACCCTTCAGTCAAACCACAATAATATTATAGTTGAACAAACAGAGAAAATACTACGGAAAATCTATATTAATGTAACAATAAAATCATCCTTCAATAGGTTCAATCAAAACCTTAGATCAGGAGTTTAGCTACTCATACTCATAGTAACTATATCCAAAATATTTGTCATAATTAAATTACAAAGTAATGATAAAGGGATATAGAAATCGATGAGTCTAGCTCCCAACGGTTGTTCCACGAGCTATCCTTGCCTTCGGTTGCAAATATTCCTCAAAAGTGGCATTTTAGGTATATTTATTTGTGTAGGAAAAGCCCTAAATGCATAGGCCAAGCCCTAGTCAAACCAGGAGACAAAATATGTCTTCAAAGCTCGGAATGTGCATGCCTCAGACCTAGCTTAAGTTCCCCCCAGACCTGGCGTCGCGAGGTATAATGCCTGCGTGATGTGATGACCTAAAATGTCATCTTTAAATTTAATAAGTAATTCTGTATTGTAATACATCAAAAAGCACTAATTATCATTCCTCGACTTGAGTGCGCAGTCCGTATAATTTTCGAAAAAGTTTGTGTGTGAAAAATGGATTAAAATGTGAAATAGAGCTTTTAAACTCTACTGAGTCAATATTTTGAGCAAACGAACTCAGATCAGTGTTTTAACATTTCCGGTAGGTCCGTATCGTGATTTGGGACTAGGGTGTATGCCCGGAATCAAATTCCGAGGTCCCTAGCCCGAGCTACGGAATTTTGATGAAAAATTAAAAGCTTGAAAGCTTAATAATTTTTAAGGAATTTCTGATGTTGGATTTATTAACATCGGGTCCGTATTTTGGTTTCGGATCCCGGTATAAGTCCACTATAATATTTATGACTTGTCTGCCATATTATGTGAGAATCAGAGTTGATTAGACGTGATTCGGACGTCCGGTTGTAAAAAAATATAAGTTTTAAAGTTTTCTTGAATATTCCCTGTGATTTGGTGTCCGATCCATAGTTTTATGTGTTGTTTTGGCGATTTGATCGCGCGAGCAAGTTCGTATGATGTTTTAGGACTTGGGTGCATGTTTTGTTGGGGCCCCCGAGGGTTTGGGTTGATATCAGGTGGTTAACGAATCATTTTTGGACTTGGGAAAAATTTGCAGAAATCTGCTTCTGGTATCCTTCTTCGCGTTCGCGAGAGGGGTCTCGCGTTCGTGAAGAAAAAATTGAAGACAAACAGAATTGTGCTTCGCGTTCACGATCGAAGCCTCGCGTTCGCGAAGGGTCGAAGTGCAAAGTTTCGCGTTCGCGATCGAAGCCTCGCGTTCATGAATCCGTGAATTTATGGAAGAAAAATCAGATTTATATTAAATCTTCCAGAAACGAAAATTTAAGATTTGAAGGTCCATTTGACATGGTAATTGGACAATTTTTATATGGTTGAACTCGTAGTGGAAGGAGTGTTCAGATTTCGCGAGTTTTTCTGAGATTTGTAACGTGGGTCCTACTATCAAATATTTAAATGAATTTTGGTTTTTAATCCGGAAAATTATTAAATTCATATGGAATTAATTCCTATGATTCGTATTGAGTATATCGAATTATTTGTGAATAGATTTGAAGATTTTGGCGATAAATTTAAAAGGAAAAGCTGTGGTCGAGTAATTGATTGGAATTTGTAAAGCTAGGTAAGTTTCGTGGTTAACCTTGACTTGAGAGAATAGAACCGTTAAACTATTTGTTATATGAAATGCATTTGAATGACGTATAGACGAGGTGACGAGTATCTATACATCATCAAATTAATTGTTTGCATTATTATTTGAATATTATAAATCATTTTAAACAGTGAAGGAATTATTATAATAATTATTCTCTCCTATTCTTTGTCAAATATTAATTCTTGAATTCCTGTAATAATTGCTACATGCTTATTTGAATTATGTGTATTAATTGCTACTTGATATTTAGCATATTAAACATTAAACTACCTATTTTCTCCCAGATTTTCATAATAAATTGCTATTTGTCATTGTTTGTTTCATAATTAAATCATAATTATTCTATGTTTGTTGTCTTAAAATTTTATATTAATTGTTGCATTTATTGGGGCAATTTATTCTATAAGAATTGGTAAATGAATATATTGGGGGATCTGGTTGCACGTCGCAACAGACTTATTAAAAAGTCCATATTGGATGATCGTCTTGCACGCCGCAACTGACTTATTAAAAAGTCCATATTGGAGGATCGGGTTGCATGCCGCAACAGACTTGTTAAAAGTCTATATTGGGGGATAGGATTGCACGCCGCAATAGAAATATTTAAAATTCTATATATACACTTGACTAAAATAAATATATTGGAGGATTGAATATGAATATATTGTGGGAGCGGTTTGCATGCTGCAACGGAAATTGATGGAAACAATAATTTGATATGGCTGCTGAGTTGGCTTCAACTATTAAAAATGAGTTACCTGATTTATTTCTATTGTTGTTGTTGTTACTAATATTGCGTACAGGTTAATGTAAGTGACCTGCCTTAGCTTCGTCACTACTCCGTCAAGGTTAAGCTCGATACTACACTTTGTACTTCTTGTGCAGATTTCAGTGTTGGTTCCAGCGGCGTACCATAAACTTGCTCGGATTTTAGATACCATAGGAGACTTGAGGTATAACTGCACGGCATCTGCAGTTCTGAAGTCCTTGTCTACTTTACTTTAGCTGTGTGTTTATTTCCAGACAACTTTATTTTATTTAGACCTTTGTTTGTATTATTTTAGAAGCTCGTGCACTTGTGACACCAATTCTGGGATGATATTTAGACACCTTTAATTTTATGGATTATTCACGATATTTTAGACCTTACTTCCGCATTTATTTCTTTGTTATTAATAAATTTAAAATTATTTAAAAATAGCTAATATTATTTTAACATTGGCTTGCCTAGCAAGTGAAATGTTAGGTGCCATCACGGTCCGGAGGTGGGAATTTCGGGGCGTGAAAGTTGGTATCAGAGCATTAGGTTACATAGGTATCATGAGTCACGAGCAAGCTTAGTAGAGTTTGAAAGATCGGTACGGAGACGTCTGTACTTATCTCTCAGAGGCTATGAAGTTTAGGAACAATATCACTTCTTTCTTATTCTGTCGTGCGATTTTATTCCCTCATCAAACATTGAAACATTCTAATATTATTCTCTCGCAGATGGTGATAACACGTAATACCTCTACCGAAGGACAGGGACTAGAACCCCGGTGGCAACTATGGCCAGGGGTAGAGGTCGAGGTCATGCTAGAGGCAGAGGTAGAGATCGAGAAACTGCACCTGTTGTAGAACCTCAGGTGGATCTTCAGGAGGAAGTTCCAGTTCAAAATGTACCAGTTGGACAAGTTCAGGTCCCGGAACGATTCATAGCCACTCCAGTGCTTCAGGACGCTCTAGTCTGGTTGGTGAGTCTTATGGAGGGTGTGGGCCAGAATGGTACATTTCCAGTGGCGCCAATCGTCTCACAAGCTGGGGGAGGAGCACAAACTCCCACTACTCCCGCTCCGGAATAGATAGCTCCCCAGAATTAGGCTCCAGCAGCATCGCTAGTTGGGGTAGTTCAGCCAGTTATTGCGGCACAGACCGGTGATAGGCCCGCCATGTATTTTGAGGCCTTATTGAGACTGGATAAGTTTACCAAGCTCTTTACAGTTCACTTCAGTGGTACACCTTCTGAGGACCCACATGATTATCTTGAACGCTGCCATGAGGTGCTTCGGAACATGGGTATAGTTGAGACCAATGGGGTTGATTTTTCTATATTTCAGATGACAGGTTCTGCCAAGAGGTGGTGGAGAGATTATATATTGACCAGACCAGTTGGATCACCTGCACTTACCTGTGAGCAGTTCTCTCAGCTATTTCTGGAGAAGTTCCTTCCTATCACACTGAGAGAGGAATTCCGCAAGAAATTTGAGTGTCTACAACAGGGCAGTATAATTGTTACTCAGTATGAGTCCCGTTTTGTGGATTTGGCCCGTCATACTCTCCTTTTACTACCTACTGAGGGAGAGTGAGTGAGGAGGTTTATTGAGGGACTCACTCACCATATCAGGCTTCAGATGGTCAAGGAGGCCGGAAGTGAGATTTCTTTTCAGGCGGCTACTAATGTCGCGAGGAGGATCGAAATGGTTCTTGAACAGGAGAGAGGGCATAGGTCTGATAAGAGGCCTCATCAGTTCGGTGGTTTCAGTGGTGCCTTGTTTGGAGGCAGGGGTAATTTTGGTAGGGATCATCCTCCCAGACCATTTCATTTAGCACTTCATACATCTAACGGTGCTTCAAGGAGTCACGACCCTATTATGCCTTACTATGGGAAGCCAACATTCAGTGCACAATAAACTCCTATCAGTGCACCACGACTCCAGAGTTACTACAACGGTTATCCAACCCATTTGGGTCAGCTTCAACTTTAGCAGCCACGAAATCAGGATGGGTGCTATGAGTGTGGGATCATTGGTCACATCAAGAGGTATTGCCCTAGGTTGGAGAGTAACAGATCTCGGCAGGATTCTTGTGCCATCATTCCGGCACTGGTTGCTTCACCGCCTGCTCATCCAGATAGAGATAGGGGTCAGGTAGATAGAGGTAGAGGTCAGTCCATTAGAGGTGGAGGTCAGACCGTTAGAGGTGGAGGATAGCCAGTTAGAGGCTGTCCCAGGGGCGCAATTTATAGTGGCGGGGAAGCCCCGGTTTTATGCTTTTCCAACTAGGCCTGAGGCTGAGTCATATGATGCTGTGATCACATGTATTATTCAAGTTTTCCATAGAGATGCTTCAGTTCTATTTGATCCAGGATCTACTTATTCATGTGTGTCCTCCTATTTTGCTTCATATTTGGTTGTGCCTTGTGATTCTCTGAGTTTTTCTGTGTGTGTATGTACACTGGTGGGAGACTATGTTGTAGTAGATCATGTCTATCGTTCATGTGTGGTTACTATTGACAGTATTGAGACTAGTGTGGATCTTCTACTTCTTGATATGGTAGCTTTTGATGTCATCTTGGGTATGGATTGCCTATCACCTTATCATGATATATTGGATTGTCATGCCAAGACAGTGACCCTAGCCATGCCGGGGTTACCTCGGTTAGAGTGGAAAGGAACTCTTGGTCATTCTGCCTGTAGGGCTATTTCTTATATGAAAGCTCGGCGTATGGTAGCCTATATGGCTTATATTTGCGATCCCAGTGCAGGTGTCCCTTCTATGGACTCAGTACCAGTTGTTCATGAATTTCGAGAAGTATTTCCTGCAGATTTGCTGGGGATGCTGCCCGACAGAGATATTGACTTCTGCATTGATTTGGTTCCGGGCACTCAGCCCATTTATATTCCACTCTACCGTATAGCCCCGCCAGAGTTGAAAGAATTGAAGGAGCAGTTACAAGACTTACTTGATCAGGGATTCATTAGACCCAGTGTCTCGCCCTGCGGTGCACCAGTATTATTTGTAAAGAAGAAATATGGTTACATGCAGATGTGTATAGATTATCGTCAGTTGAATAAGGCCACTATCAAAAACAAATATTCGCTGCCAAGAATTGATGACCTATTTGATCAGCTTCAGGGTGCCAAGTTATTTTTGAAGATTGATTTGAGGTTTGGTTACCATCAGTTAAAGTTTAGGGCATTTGATGTCCCTAAGACAGCTTTTCGGACTCGGTATGGGCATTACGAATTCCTAGTGATGTCATTTGGGTTGACATATTTTCCAGTAACATTTATGGATTTTATGAATCAGGTGTTCAATCCCTATTTGGATTCTTTTATGGTTGTATTCATTGATGATATCTTGATTTACTCCAGCAGTCGAGAGGAGCATGAACAACATCTTCAGAGTGTGCTTCAGACTTTGAAGAATAATCAGTTATATGCCAAATTTTCAAAATGTGAGTTTTGGTTAGACTCAGTTACCTTTTTGGGGCATGTTGTATCGGCATAAGGCATAATGGTGGATCCTAAGAAGATTGAGGTTGTTTAGAATTGGCCTAGACCTACTTCAGTTATGGAGATTCAGAGTTTCTTGGGTTTGGCAGGTTATTATCGTAGGTTCGTGGAAGGGTTTTCATCTATAGCAAGCCCACTGACCAGACTGACCCAGAAAGGTATCCCATTCAGATGGTCATACGAGTATGAGTTGAGCTTTCAGAAGCTCGAGACCACTTTGACTACGGTGCCCGTGTTGGTATTACCCACAGGTTCAGGATCTTATACGGTATATTGTGACGCATCTCACATTGGGCTTGGTGCAGTATTAATGCAAGATGGCAAGGTGATTGTATATGCGTCACGACAATTGAAAGTTCACGAGAAGAATTATCCTGTTCATGAGTTAGAACTGGTAGCCATTATTCATGCACTGAAGATTTGGAGGCATTACCTCTACGATGTCTAGTGTGAGGTATTTACTGATCATCGTAGCCTTCAATATCTGTTCAAACAAAAAGATCTTAATTTGAGGCAGAGAACATGGTTGGAGTTGTTGAAAGACTATGATATCACCATTTTGTATCACCCCGGAAAGGCCAATGTGGTGGCCGGTGCTTTGAGTAGAAAGGCTGTGAGTATGGGCAGTCGAGGTGCAAAGCTTCGCGTTCACGATCGAAGCCTCGCGTTCGCGAAGAGAAAATGACCGGAGAGGAAATTGCCTTCGCGCTCGCGAAGGCCAAGCCAGGCAAGCATCACGTTCGCGAAGAGTAAAATTGGGCAGCACAAATTTGTGCTTCTAGAACGCGAGGCACTGGCCGCGTTCGCGAAGGGTAAAAATCCCAGAAACAGAACTTAAGTTCTGGAAAATGAGATTCGTCCCATTTTCAACCCTTTTCCATTTTTGAGCTCGGGTAAGGCGATTCTTGGGCGATTTTCATGGGAAAATATTGGGGTAAGTGTTCCTTATCCTATATTGATTATATTTCGTGATTCCATACTCATTTACATCATGAATCCGTGAATTTATGGAAGAAAATTCAGATTTTTATAAAATCTTCCAAAAACAAAATTTTAAGATTTGAAGGTCCATTTAACATCGGAATTGGATAATATTTATATAGTTGAACTCGTAGCGGAACAGGTGTTTGGATTTTGCGAGTTTTTTCAGGATTTGAGATGTGGGTCCCATTGTCGAATATTTTAATGAATTTCGTTTTTATCCGAAAAATTATTAAATTCATATGGAATTAATTCCTATAATTTGTATTGAGTATATTGAATTGTTTGTGAATAGATTTGAAGCTTTTGGAGACAAATTTAAAAGGAGAAGCTATGGTCGAGTAATTGATTGGAATTTGCAAAACGAGGTAAGTGTCGTGGTTAACCTTGACTTGAGGGAATAGAACCCTTAAATTATTTGTTATATGAAATGCTTGTGTACGACATATAGGCGAGGTGACGAGTGTCTGTACGTCGTCAAATTAATTGTTTGCATAATAATGTGAAAATCATAAATCTTTTTAAACCATGAATGAATTATTATAATAATTATTCTCACCTATTCTTTATCAAATATTAATTCTTGAATTCCTGTAATAATTGCTACATGCTTATTTGAATTATGTGTATTAATTTTTACTTGATATTTAACATATTAAATATTAAACTGCTTATTTTCTCCTTGATTTCCATAATAAATTGCTATTTGTCATTATTTGTTTCATAATTAAATTATAATTATTCGATGCTTGTTGTCTTAAAATTTTATATTAATTGTTGCATTTATTGGGGCAATTTTTTCTATAAGAATTGGTAAATAAATATATTGGAGGAGCGGGTTGACGCCGTAACATAATTGATTGAAATGAATATATTGGGGGACCGGGTTACATGCCGCAACATACTTTTTAAAAAGTCCATATTGGAGGATCGGGTTGCACGCCGCAACAAACTTATTAAAAAGTCCATATTGGAGGATCGTCTTGCACGCCACAACTGACTTATTAAAAAGTCCATGTTGGAGGATCGGGTTGCACGTCGCAACATACTTGTTAAAAGTCTATATTGGGGGATAGGATTGCACGCCGCAATAGAATTATTTAAAAGTCTATATATATACTTGACTAAAATAAATATATTGGAGGATTGAATATGAATATATTGTGGGAGCAGTTTTCACGCTGCAACGGAAATTGATGGAAATAATAATTTGATATGGCTGCTGAGTTGGCTTCAACTATTAAAAATGAGTTACCTGATTTATTTCTATTATTGTTGTTGTTACTAATATTGCGTACATGTTAATGTAAGTGACCTGCCTTAGCCTCGTCACTACTTCATCGAGGTTAGGCTTAGCACTTACCAGTACATGGCGTCGGTTGTACTGATACTACACTCTGCACTTCTTGTGCAAATTTTGGAGTTGGTCCCACCGGAGTACCAAAGACTTGTTCGAATTTCAGATACCAGAGGAGACTTGAGATATAATTGCATGGCGTCCGTAGTTCTGAAGTTGTCGTCTACTTTACTTTAGCTATGTGTTTTTTTCGAGACACCTTTATTTTATTCAGACCCTTATTTGTATTATTCTAGAAGCTCGTGCACTTATGACACCAATAATGGGATGGTTTTTAGACACCGTAATTTTTATGGATTATTCACTATATTCCAGACCTTATTTCCACATTTATTTATTTATTAATAAATTTAAAAATTGTTTAAAAGGGCTAATATTATTCTAACATTGGATTGCCTAGCAAGTGAAATTTTAGGCGCCATCACGGTCCGAAGGTGGGAATTTTGGGGCATGACACTTGAGCTCGCTCCAGGCCTGGCGTCGCCAGCTCCCACGCGAGCTAAAGTGCTCGCCCAGCCTGCTCTAATGCTTGCTCTAAACTTGGCTTCGCCAGCTTTTCATTTGTCGGTTGATCACTTCTTTCTTTATTCTTTTCAATTGTTTTTGAGCACGCTTTAGACTTTAATTATTCCTTTTGCTCTACTTTCATCTCCAATTCACCTACACATAAAATAGACTCCATTACGTGCAAATAAAGTGTAATTTATCATTAAATCATATAAAATGCAAGGCGAATAATGTGCTAAACTATGGAATTATAGCCACACATCAATACCCCACACTTAAACATTGCTCATCCTCGAGAAATCAAAATACACTTATAGACACAACCTTTCTAAACAATTCCCGTAACTCATTACACCAAGAATATTTAAAATAGTCTAAGCCCAAAGGTGTAACATCCTCGCCTCAATATTTGACTCATAAATACCATGCCTTATTCACAATTCACTCACTTACTCTAACATGGAGGTGAACGACATTACCTTTCCCTTATGAATCATGTGCCTTCATCCAATCAAAGAGCTTAGTTCCACACACAATGAATTTTACAAACGTAGGAACTGAAAATAGAAAACATTCACTCGCTCTCAGAAATAACATTCATATGCCACAAATGATGCACCATAGGCTTGCCCGTAGTGTAATACTATACTAATCGAGTTCATTCAGTCTAAGATCAAGTAGGACTTTCATTGGTTGTAATGTAGGTTACGGGCTGGGTAAGATACATTTGGATATTAGTGACTACACCTCCCTTAAGAAATTTAATACATATACTTTAATACAACAACTCATACTTATGTCAAACCCAACATTCCACCTTCACTTCAAATTATATTACCCCATACTTCATAAAGGATTATTTTTCATATAATACGCTATTATCATTTTTTTCTCTTCAAGTGGATTTTATTGACATCTTTTGTTTTTCAAAACAGTGCACCTTTCTCTTTATTTCATTTGTTCCACTCAAAATCCAACCCACAAACCTACACTTTAAATTTTTCATAATTTATCACAATTCAAGTGCTCATGAGAGATGACAAGGTTTAATTATATGGTCTATTAAAATAAAGGGGTACGGCTTGTAACGTGGTTACCAAAGAAACAAGATTATAGACTTAAAAGGGTTAACTACGATACATAATATTTAGGTGTGAAAACTATATATATATATATATATATATATATATATATATGTCTTAACAAAGAAATGCCTATATCACTTCCTATACTGAACAAGACTACTTTTGCAGTTTGCACAGACATGGGGCAAGTTCTAGACATCAAATGCAATGCACAAATACATACAAAACCTCACCCATACATGAAACATAACTCACTCAGGATTGGTTTCATCGCGACACTTCAGTCCAAGCAGTTAAGCAAAATTAAAAATCTATGATTTAAGGTACTTATACTAGAGTCAAAAACCGAGCCTAAGCGTCACAACCATAGTACTAACTATTCTTAAAGCATAATAAAGCTAAGAGATATTGCTGCAATTAAATGCATAGCCCCGTGGATCCTACTACTAAAAATTAAAGCTAACTACACCCGGTCAACGAAAAGCCCATGGAAAAGAACTGTGGCCCAAAGAAAAACTAAGGGGGAATTACTACACTACCTATAAGAAAATCCTAGAAGATCCATTGTCGGGAAGAATCCGATTTTTTCTACTTTTTTGTAACAACAAATAACTAAAAACAACTAACTAAACAATTAACAAAAAAAAGAATTAACTAAGCAAAACTAATATTTACAAGTCCCCACCCCACACCTAGATCATGCATTGTCCTCAGTGCATGCACAAAATAACAGAACAAGAAAAATGAGTAGGGTGTAAGAAAAACTCCTTGTTCAAGCTGCGTCATCGTCCTCATCCCCGGAGGCTGACCACTCTTAATCTTGTGCTTCCTCCTCCTTCTCATCATCATCATCTGACTGCTCTGGCTCGGCCTCGGACTGCTCAGGTGTGTTGATATCCTCATCATCTAGGAGTTTGTATCTATTACCTAGCCCAACCAGTTGCTGAGCATGAGCGTTGAGCGGGAACTGCTACTCCAATATGTCCCTCTTTGCTATAGTGGCCGGCCGTCCCCCTATCCGAAGATGCAAATCCATCATCCCATATAGATGGTCCATAAAACTATCATCACGAGCATTGTGCTCGGCACCTGTCAATGATGGCATGTCAGTCTCTTCCTTCACTCAGATGCTAGTAATGTCCGTTTGTCATATGGGCTGATCAATGATGTGGTTGAACGCTGGCTCCTCCTCAACCTCTTCATGTCTTATGAACTGAGTCAACATATTTGCAAAAGGCATTAGATCAATCTTCTTACCCGTTCTTACTAGAGACACCTGGTAGCGGATCAAATGACCCACATTCACCCTCTGACATGTCATGAGGAAATATAGCACAAACGACCTCTCACGGATAATGAGCATGTCGTGATTGAAAGGTAGGAGCCGTGCATTAATCAGTTTCAACCAAACTTGAGCCTCCGCCCTCATATTCTTTTTGGGGAACTTCCTGTGCCGATTTCTTTTCTTATCACGGATCCACGCTTCTGTAGAATTGACACCACATAACCTGTGTCTCAGCTCTCTATATGTAGGATGGCGAATGAAGTAGTCCAATGGCTCCACATGTGTCATGCCCCAAACTCGGGGAGCGCGACCGACGCTCAACCGAGAGAACTCGACCGAGCAAGCCTATTAGATTTCCTACTACCCAAGCTCATCCATGAATAAAGAGGAGATGTACTTCATTAATCATTCACTGAAAAGATTTTATTAACAACTTCCTTTTCATTCCCATTAGCAGCTTCATTCATAATTTCCAAAACATTACGAGTTTATAGAATTAATGAAAAACATAATTTCCAAGTACCAACATTTCTAGTTCAAATACCAACATCAACCATAACCCACAACCTGTCTACGTAGCCTCTAAATACAATAGAAGAGTAATGTGAAAATGCCAGCAACAAGGCCCCGGCTATACCTCAAAACACAGTACATGAGAAACAACAGATACATGACCCCGAAATGAAGTAGGGCTCACCAAATCAGCTGAAAAGAGTGCACTGCTATCACTGATCAATGCCGCCTATTGTTGAACTACCTGCATCCATTAAAGATGCAGCGCCCCCGGCAAAAATGGACGTTAGTATTGTCGAATAGCACTAGTATGCATAGCTAAAAGTCCTCTGTCAAAATAGAATGCACACATAAGAAAAGACAACACATAGAAATAACAAGTCATAATCAACAATATCCAAATGTTCAGTTAAAACATAATAATTTTCAAAATACGAACTTCATATACAAATTTGGTTGGGAAATCATTAGCATCGATATACCACCGTATCTGTTAGCATGGAGTTCGATCACGCCCGATCGGCTAGGCCATCTCCCCACATATGCCATGTGGGTTGACTTTTCCAATCCACAAAGGTTCCAGTGTCATCCCAATTAAGGAGAATAATATCACAATTTCCCAAAGGATCCAATTTCATCCCAAATAAGGGGAATAATCACAATCCACCCCTACACCGGCACGTGTAGTTTCAGGTGTGGGCCTTATGACCCACCCTTCCTCGGTTTTGCTAATGATGCTCCCAAAAATATTTCTGATTTGATTTGCAAATAGAAATATCATAAATACAATTGTACTCACCTCAAAATATTTCACATTGTACAAATTCTCATTAGTATTCCCAGTCATTCACAACGACAATATTTCCTTGGCTCATTAGGCCATTCACAAGATTCTTTATTCCTGGCATGATGGCCGTATTTTATATTCCACACTTTTACCTCTATCAATTTCAAAGATCACCATCAAGTATCAACATATAGGATATTTCAGAAATCATATACTTCAAATCCATTTGAAATGGAAACTTCAAACACAAATGGTTTCTTCCCAAAGAATGAGGCATACCATCCAACAATAGAAACACACATGAAAATCATAAACAATCAATACACCATTTATTCTTACGATGCTCTTCCACAGCAATGACAATGTACCAGTTCAACACATCAGTATATAGAACTCGAATCACACTAGACATATTTATAAAGCAAAGCATTAGTTAAAGCAACCACTAATGGGCATGAATTGAGTACAAAGGCTTTTAGGTAATTCTATCTTCGAATTCATTTTTAAACAATTGAGTCGAGGCTCATTTCATATTCTTTATTGCATCTACTCAAATAATTTGCACTACTAGACACAATCATAACTTAAATTCTTAGCATGTTGGCCACACTCTATATCCCCAATTAACTTATTTCACTTCTAACCATCTTTATAGATTTTCAACAATAAGACATTTCCAAATCAAGACTTTAGGAACACATATGAGCAATTAAGAGTCTTAAGAATATTGAGATTTTCTCACACAATTTGGCATACTATCTTTCATTGAAACACGACTCAAAGCCATAACCTTTTAATACGCAACCCATACTTTGAAACTTACAGAAACATTATGGAATTCAATTCCAAGAGAGAAAGTTTAGCCAACATACCTCAATCGAGCTTTCTTAACTCTAGAATGATCCGAAATTCTTAGCAATCCCTCTCTATTTTGAGACATAACAAAATTGAACCATAATTAGGAAGATATTCATGGTCTCAGCTCATTTGAGCATTTTATCAGACACTAGTTGTGCAAATTTAACCACAAGGTTCTTCTACAAGATTTTCTTTACTCCACAACTCAATCCTTACTTATTTCAGCTCAACAGTCTTCCCACAATTCTTATTGGTACATGCATGTATAAATAATAATCTCATACCCTTGAATCATACTCCTAATCAACCATCTTCTACACAAATTCGAAATTGAAAACTAGGGTATGGAACCTTACCTCTTAGAAGAAGAACTTGTGGGTTTTCCTTGTTAATCTTCGAAGATTTGAGCAAGACTTGATGAATAATTAGCCTAGGGTTTCCTCTCTCTCTAAAACACTCTCCCTTCTCTCTAAAACATCAAAATATTTGCTCAAAAATGACCCTTTGCTTGTATTTAACGAAGTAGAGTCGGGTTTTAAAAACCCAAAAATGGAGGCCCGGAGCAGGTTCTGTGGTGGCATATGTGGACCGCATATCGGTCGCATAATTACAGACCAGAACGATCAAACATCTATCTGTGTATGCGGGTCACTATGCGGTCCGCATAACTGTTATGCGATCTCATAATGCACCGTATAACAGTTATACGGTCGCATAGTCGACCGCATAATTGACCCCAAACTGGCCCTTCTCCTGCTCACTTCTGCGGCCATTATGTGGCCCACAGAGTGGTTCTGGGGTCGCATAATGGACGGCAGGAATGCATTTTTTCGCTAAAATTTTCCTTTACTTTCCGATGCATTGTTCAACCTAAAGCGAGCCGCGAAGATTTTATACCATACACAAACACGTAAGCCTACTCTAACACTACGAAACCTTGAATTCACTTGCGAAATTTATGGGGCTTTAAACTGAAATACTTAAAATATTTCTGGGGTGTTACAACAGGAACATCCAGAGCACCTAAAAATTTTCATATGGTTGTGGCTGAAAAGTTTATCAACCATCCATAAATCAGCACCAGTTGTTCGGTATCCTATGGATCAAACCTTGTATAGAATTCCCGCACTAGATTGATATTAATATCCCCTGTGTTCTTGAAGACATAGCTCAACCCGAAATCATGGATGCCCCTCCAAATAGCCTGGTACTTTGCTTGCAGTCGGCGCTCATAGATAGCGGCTTCCGGATGTACATGTTTAGGCCTACATCGCCTGTACCAGTCTTTAGTATGCTGGGCTATGTTTCTGATGCCAAACTCCCGTTGGCCTTGGGGTTGTGGACGCATGGCTGCTACAGCTACCATAGCATATGCTTTTTATCTTTGATTGGAGGTAGCTTCTCCCCCTTTTCTCTTATTCGGGGGAGGTGCTACCGTCGCCTTTGATTTAGCCGAAGCAGTGGAAATAGCCTTTCCTTTGCCGGTGTCTTTTCTCGGAGGCATATTTATTCCTACACAAGTAATCATTAATCAGTTAAAACTGCATTACGATATGACACACATTGGCTTGTCCAAATTTCCGAGGTTACTCAGACTTCACCTCATATTTGCTTAACATGAGAATCAAACAACAACATATGGGTGCTTCCTCCAATTTCTAAGCATCAGGCTACCAGTGAGTCACCCCACACTTAAGTTCTTAGCGTGGTGCATGACTTCATAACACTAGTCTATTAATCCCGGAGACTCGGGCTCCAATGGGGACAAGGAATGCCATTTAGGCATATAGCAAACATTTAAAATGCACTAGTGCCATGGGAGTGATTGTAGGGGTGAGGGATTGCCTCACCCTCCCAAATAGGCTTGGGGGTTTCTTACTACCACTTGTTCACACAATAAAAACACTATTCCTATGGGGTTCATGGGGTTGGGACACACAAACACAATACTACCATGAAGAACAGCCCCCAAATTTCGTGTCTAATTGCATACCTTTACCTAACTCAAAAATGCAAAGGAAAGATATAAGAATCATACCTGAGAAGCTTTAAGAGGAAGAATCTGCCTGTGAATTGCTGGTGCAAGTGAAAGAAATAGCAGGAGTTTTCTCGACTTCAATGGGGATGGGAGAGACAACGACAGGCAGTGTGCTGGTGAGTGTGTAAGGGTGAGGAAATTTTGTGAGCAGTGTTGTGAGTTTTGTTTAGGTTAGGTTTTTATTTTGTTTAGATTTGGGCATTTAAGTGAGGGAGGTGTTAAGAGAAATAAGGGGAAACAATTAAAATAAGCCAAAAAATCCTTACATGGCGACGCGTGAAACTTACCTCGCACTAGCCCTCGCGATGCGAGCTGAAAAGCGATCCTGGGGGCTTGCGATACGAGGTATGTCGCTTGGTCCATCAAGCCTTATCCTTTGCGACACTAGATGTAACACGAGATTCAACTTGCCCAAACCCATGCGAGGCAAGCTATTTCGCCAGCTTCACCTTGCCTCAACTCTCGAGAGGCGAGCTCCCCCACCAGGTTTCCTTCAGGCAACGATTAATGTCCTGCTCGACTTGCCCAAAATCACCTGCAAATTGTTAGTACCTAAAAATGAAAAGAAAATTCTAACTATACTAAAAATCAACTACGAATTGGGTTGCCTCCCAAGTAGCGCCTTAGTTAACGTCGCGGCACGACAAATACAACATTACAATGGGTTGCCTCTCATGAAGCGCCTGATTTAACGTCGCGACAAAACGCATGTAATTATACTTAAGGCTCGCTCAACTTTGGTGGATTGAGCAGATGAGTCACCAACACTACTTTCACATCATTCATGCCCAAATAATGTTTTAACCTATGCCCATTGACTCTAAACGTGCGAGAGTCATTTTCCGTAACAATCGCTACGACACCAGTGAGGTAAATCTCTACCACACGAAATGGTCCTGATCATCTTGACTTTAATTTGCCTGGAAATAACCTTAATCTTGAATTGTATAGCAATACCATATCTCCAGGTTTAAAACTCCGTTCAAGAATATTTTCATCATGCATCATCTTCATTCTCTCCGTATATAGTCTTGTACTCTCAAAAGCGTGGTAGCGAAACTCATCAAGCTCGTGCAACTATGTGACTCTACTTGTACCCACAACTTCTATATCGAGATTCAGCTGCCTCAATGCCCATAAAGCTCTATGCTCTAACTCCACTGGTAAGTGACACGCCTTGCCAAACACCAATTTATACGGCGACATGCCACTCAGAGTTTTGAAAGCGGTACGATATGCCCAGAGTGCATCATCTAACTTTCTCACCTAATCCGTTCTTGTAGCATTCACAGTCTTTGTCAAAACGCTCTTTATCTCTCTGTTCAAAACTTCCACTTGCCCACTCGTTTGTGGATGATATGAGGTGACAATCTTGTGGCGTACATCATACTTTTCTAACAACTTTGTGAAGGTTCGATTACAGAATTGAGTACCTCCGTCACTGATTATTTCCCCTGGAGTGCCAAATCGGGTGAATATATTCTTTTTCAAAAAACCAATTGCCCCCTTTGCATCATTTGTAGGGAGCACTGCAGCCTCCATCCATTTTGACACGTAGTCCTCAGCTACGAGTATGTACTTGTTGCCATATGAGCTGATGAAAGGCCCCATGAAATTGGTTCCCCATACAACATACACTTCTACCTCCTGAATTAGGTTCATAGGCATCTCATGTCGACGGGAAATATTCCCGGTTCATAGGCGTTCGTCACAACCCTTCACCCATAAGTGTGCATCTTTGAACAATGTCGGCCAGTAGAAGCCCAACTCCAGCACTTTCGCAGTTGTCCTTACTCCCCCAAAATGGCCACGATATGGTGACGCGTGACAAGCCTGAAAATAGAAGATTGGTCTATCTCGGGGATACACCTCTACATCATGTTATCAACACAAATCCTGAACAGATAAGGCTCATCCCAATAATACATGCGACAGTCACGAAAGAACTTTTTCTTTTGAACAGATCAAATGTCATAGGGAATAACACCGCTTGCCAGGTAGTTTGCAATGTATGCATAACATGGCGCTACCTCAAGACTCGTGGCTAGTAGTTGTTCATCCGGGAAAGTCTCCACAATCTCTTCCACCTCAACCTTCTTTTCGGATCCTTCCAGCCTAGACAAGTGATCAACCACTTGGTTCTCCGTTCCCTTTTGGTCACGGATTTCCAAGTCAAATTCTTGCAGCAGTAGCACCCATCGAATCAGGCGTGGCTTTGAATCCTTATTATCAATTAAGGACCTGAGAGTAGCATGGTCAATATAAACAATTACCTTCAAGCCTATCAGGTATGACATGAATTTGTCAAATGCGAACACCACTGCTAGCATCTCCTTCTCGGTTACTTTGTAATTTAGTTGGACACAAATCAAAGTTCTACTTTCGTAATATATTGGATGCATGACTTTGTCTTTGTGCTTCCCAAGCACTACTTCTACAACATAGTTGTTTGCGTCACACATCAACTCAAATGGTCACTCCAAGTAAGGTAAAACTATGATAGGTGCTATCACCAGCCTCTTCTTTAATTCCTCAAAAGCTACCCTGCAGTCATCAGAAAACACAAAAGGGTGATCTTTTTCAAGCAAATTACACAAGGGGTTAGCAATTTTGGAAAAATATTTTATAAACCGTATGTAGAACCCGACATAGCTAAGGAAACTTCTTATTGATTTGACGGAAGTGGGTAGTGGAAGCTTTTCGATCACATCAACCTTTGCTCGATTTACCCCAATGCCCTTACTCGACAATTGAGTACTAGATTAGTCTCGACACATCTTTTCAGCACTCTTTTCAAATTCCTTACGTAATCATCGAATGAGTATCCCACCACCGAGAAATCATCCATAAAGACCTCCATGATGTCCTCTACCATATCAGTGAAGATGGCCATCATGCACCTTTGAAATATGGCGGGTGCATTGCATAGGCCGAACGACATCCTCCGGAAGGCGTAGACGACATATGGACAGGTGAATGATGTTTTCTCTCTATCTTCCGGGGCAATGGAGATTTGATTATACTCCGAGTATCCATCCAGAAAGCAAAAGTGGGACTTCCCAGCCAATCTATCTAGCATTTAATCAATGAACGACAAGGGAAAATAGTCTTTTCGGGTGGCCTTGTTCAATCTTCTGTAGTTCATACAAATTCGCCATCCCGTGATTGTTCTTATTGATATCAACTCATTGTTCTCGTTTTGCACTACAGTCATCCCACCTTTCTTAGGCACACATTGGACTGGGCTGATCCAGTTGCTGCCGGAGATGGGGAAAATGATCCCCGCATCTAACCACTTTATCACCTCCTTTTTCACAACTTCTTGCATATTGGGGTTCAACCTTCTTTGATGTTCTATGGAAGGTTTGTGGCCATCTTCCAGTATAATCTTATGCATATAGAAGGTCGGGCTGATACCCTTAATGTATGAAATGGTCCAACCAATTGCAGTTTTGCACTCACTCAATACCTGCAAAAGTTGTTCTTTCTACACATCTAACAAACCAGATGAGATAATAACATATAAAGTTGAGTTAGGTCCCAAGAAAGCATACCTGAGGTGAGGTGGTAGCGGCTTCAGTTCCAACTTTGGTGGCTCTTCTATCGATGGCTTAGCTGGAGAAAGTTTTCTTTCTTCTAAGTGCAAAGGCTCAAATTCGAGCTCTCTTTTCCAAAACCCTTAGCCTTCAAGAGCCAGCACCCACTCTGCCAAATCCTCTCCATTTATTTCATCTAAGTTCACGAGACAGGCTTCTAGAGGGTCTTTAGCATTCAAGGTCTCATCTTCCTCCTCCAAAATTACATCCACGACTTCTATTAGAGAGCAGTTGGCAAATTCACTTGGTCGTCGCATAGATTTCTGCACGTTGAATGTTGTTTCTTCATCATTTAGTCTCATTTTGAGATCTTTAGTTTCACAGTCAATTAAAGCTTTCCCAGTGGCCAAGAATGGTCTTCCCAAAATTATGGCAATCTTCTCGTCAATTCGGCAGTCTGGAATGACAAAATCTGATGGGAACACAAACTTCCCAACGTGTACTAATACATCATCAAGGATACTAGAGGGCCTCTTCACTGTCCGGTCGGCTAGCTGTAGTAACATGGACGTGGGTCTAGCTCTTACAATGCCTAACCTTTTGTATATAGCCAAAGGCATCAAGTTTATGCTTGCCCCCAAATCACACAATGCTTTAGCAAAAGCATAGCTGCCTATCGTGCATGGGATTGTGAAACTCCGTAGGTCTGACAACTTCTCAGCTATGGGTCTCGTCACGACTGCACTACACGTTTGTGTCAATGTAACAGTGGACAGGTCTTGGAAGTCGAATTTGCGAGACATTAAATCTTTCATCATTTTGGCATACCCAGGCATCTCCCGCAACACATCAATCAGTGGAATGTTCACCTGTATTTCTTTCAACATCTCCATGAATTTATTATATTGCTCGTCCTTCTGATATTTGGCCAATCTCTGCGGGAATGGTGCTGGAGGTCGCTTCTTTCCTGTGATTTGAGTTTTATCTTGCTCAGGCACTACTTCTACTATCGTTTCTTGTGTTACCTCAGTCTCCTTCGCAACTTATTTTTCTTTGATTATGCTCATTTGTGTATGTTATACCGTTACCTCAGTTTACCCTATTGAATCATCTATCTCAATGGGTAACAAGTGTTTCAGTAGGTCGGCTTTCGCGAGCAATCTCTTGCTCCAGATCTAGGTCTCTACCATTTCGTAGACTCACTGCCATCAGCTGTTTCGGGCCCTGATATTTTGGATTGACTTGTGTGTCTCCAGGTAATGTCCCTTGGGGACGATTGTTTAGAGCCATAGAAATCTGTCCAAATCGAATCTCAATACCCTTTATCGCTGATTCATGTAAGTCCACTCTCTCTTACATTTTTCCAGTGGACCCAATCAGTTGTTGCTGTATTTTGTTGTTACTGTCTAGCATTCCCTTAAGTTCATCAAACCCATCATCTTGTCTCACAATCTGTTGTTGTTGAGGTGGTTGATAAGCCAGCTGTTGATTTTGCTTGTTGTAACCATGTTACCTTTAGTAAGGCACCACTTGACCCTGTGATCACATAGCTCCAGGATTGTTGCTGTTATTGTACTGTTGTTGTGCTGGTCTATATTGTTGATTCAGTTATCCCCAATTCTGACCACCTTGCCTCTGTCCCCCATAGTTGGCTACATAGTTCATATATTCCTTATAGTGCTGGTTGTCACCTTCCGCACTCCACGAGCATACATAAGGTTAGTTAATGCATGGTGTATATAAGCCCCCATTAGTTGCATCAACTATGTGTACCTGCTTCTTCTGGCCTGATTCATCAATCTTTTTGGTGATGATACTCATTTGCGTCATTAGAGTGGCCATATTTTCAGCTATGGAGTTGTTTGGGTCCATATCCACTGGGTTAACTATAGGAGTGATCGAAGAGTCTTTTGATATCCCTCCTGAGTTTTGGGACATCTTATCAAGTAGGATCTTGCATTCTCTAAATGTTTTTCTCAAAAATACTCCACTTGCTGAAGCATCAACATTGGCCTTTAAGCCGTCTGCCAGTCCCATATAGAACCTCTGCCCCCAACATCTGATCTAGAATGCCATGATGTGAACACTTAACCAGCATACCCTTGAACCTCTCCCACGTTTCTTGTAGTGATTCTGTCAGTCTCTTCATGAAACTCAATATATCATCAGTTTGTTTGGCAGTTTTGTTTGGTGGGTAGAAATTGTTCAAACATTACTTGACTAATTCCTCCCAAGTAGTGATGAAATTTATGGGGAGTAAATTAAGCCAAATCTGAGCTTCTCCTATAACCGAGAATGGAAACAACAACAACTTTATTGCTTCCGGTGTCACATTAGGTTGCCTTTGCGTGACACATATCGACAGGAAATTCTTCAAATGCTGCTAAGGATTTTCAATGTATGACCCTGAGAATAGTCCCTTGTTCTGCAACAAATGTAGCATGTTGTTTGTGATTTGAAATGATTCTACTTGTATCTGAGGGACTACACTTGCGTTTACCAGATTGTCGGCGGTGGGTTGTGCCCAATCATATAATACTGCTTCTGGCACAAAAGGCACCACACCTTGATTATTTGGTTCATTCGCATTATTTCTATTATTGATTGGATTTTCTATTCCGTCATCCATGTCTGGTTCGATTTGGTCTGTCGAGTTTTGTTGTTGTTTGCCTTTCTTTTTTGCTCGATTTAGTGCCTTGAAAACTTTCTTAGGATTTGATAATGCTTCAAGCAATTCATCAGTTCTCGAGGAGTTCCTAGGCATGCACCTGTAACACCCAAGACTACAAACGTTAAAATTTCAATGTATTTGGTTTAAAATGAAGAAAGTTGACTACACTAAGAATTCTAGCACTTCTTTTAGCTGCAATTAATAACACCGTTAATTCCCCGGCAACGATGCCAAAATTTGGTCACACCCAACTATGCCTTATAAAAAGGACTAATCGGTCATTGCAAATATATTCCGGCTAATAAGTTCGGAGTCGAATCCCACATGGAATTAACCTATCAAACACAACTACTAGACTCACACAAACTCACTCAATTAATATTCAAAAATATTTAAGTAACAATTTGGATGTTTACTAACTAAATATTACTTAATAAAAATGCAACAATTAATAACTAACTATTAACGGGTTGAAGATAAGAATTGGAATGATCTAAGGTTGTGATTTCCCCTATTGTCGGAATCTTTTCCGCTACATTTTCTATAAATTTTCCTAAGTCTTCTCTATCGATCATGAGCACTCTGGCTATCGTAACTCCCTCCCGAGTAATTACCACAATTTACTAGACATATTCTCCCAAATTACGCTAGCTGGCATTAAGTACGGCTCACTCGGATCGCACCAAGATTTCGTTATCCCTAATCCCACCTTTAAATCCTTCGTATTGATCCCTCATATACGTTAGGAGTGATGTTGTTCAACAACTACCTAAATATGCACTCTCTCCCGAGAAATACATACTAAATAGGCACAACCAATTGAGGGCCCTTCAATCAACCACAATAATATTATAGTTGAACAAATAGAGAAAATACTACGACAATTCTATATTAACGTAACAAGAAAACTATCTTTCAATAGGTTCCATAAAAACCTTAGATTAGGAGTTTAGCTACTCATACTCATAGTAACAACATCCAAAATATTTTGCATAATTAAATTACAAAGTAAGGATAAAGGGATATAGAAATCGATGAGTCTAGCTCCCAACGGTTGTTCCATGAGCTATCCTTGCCTCCGGTTGCAAAAAGTTCTCAAAAGTGGAGTTTTAGGTCTATTTATATGTGTAGGAAAAGACCTAAACGCGTAGGCCAAGTGCTAGTCAAACCAGGAGACGAAATAAGTCTTCACAGCTCGGAATGTGCGTGCCTCAGACCTGGCCTCGCGAGGCGTAACGCCAGCTTAAGCTCGCCATAGGCCTGGTGTCGCGAGGTATAACGCCTGCTTGAGCTAGCCCCAGGCCTGGCGTCGCCAACTCCCACGCGAGCTAAAGGGCTCGCCCAGCCTGCTGTAACGCCTGCTCTAGGCCTGGCTTCGCTAGCTTTTCATTTGTCGGCTGCTCACTTCTTTCTTTCTTCTTTTCAACTGTTTTCGAGCACGCTTTAGACTTTAATTATCCCTTTTGCTCTACTTTCATCTCCAATTCACCTACACATAAAATAGACTCCATTATGCGCAAATAAAATGTAATTTATCATTAAAGCATATAAAATGCAAGGCGAATAATGTGATAAACTATGGAATTATAGCCACACATCACAAATCTGAAATATAATCCGTTTTCTATTGTCATATTGGCTTTTAAATAAAGAAGCAAATTAACTGATAACATATTAATTAATGGTACGTGCAGTATATAATGCAACCTGAACATGAAAAAGATAAGCATATATAGATAGCAAAAAAAGGTTGACATATATATTCCAATAACTGCTAAATTGATGCTTAATAAGCTACATCACCGAACTAAGCATTGTTTACTAGGAAACACTAGCAGACCGTAACGAACACCAATTTTAGCAAAAGAAGGATCAAATATGTCTAAAGAAGTGTTTCACATAACCAACAAAAGAAATACTGACATAATCCTGTATGGCTTTTCTTTTGAAATGCCTGCCTATCTTTGAAATAGAAGTTATTGGAACATGTAAGTCTGTTTCCTAAGCTACCAAAAATGCCTCATAGCTCTAGAATGTTATCGACCTACACTAAAATACATAAATGTAGTTTGGTCCCTTGCCTGAGGATGGATGGATAAAAATAATCACTATTTATGTATTTATAGAAACATGATTAGAATTTATAACTAATGATGTCCAAAAGAAAATGAAAAAGATTTCTATGGTCTTCACAAGAATTTATGTTATCCCAACTCCATTGCTAACCTTTATTACAGCAAAAATGATCAAAGCTTTGTCTTACTGCATGTAAGCTAACTAGATTAACATGAGCAATAATATTATTTTACTAATACAGGTGTTTACCCTAAAAATTGAGTAACAATTAAACTTATATTGTGATTTTAAGGATATGTGATTTAACCCAGTACCAATTGATAAACAACAAATTAAATAGATAAATTGGACAATAAAATAAATCAAACCGGTCTGCAAACAATGTCTCGACCTCGATTTGAGATAGTCTCGAGGTTAGTTAATAAGAACAGCAGATGATGGAACAAACAACGATGAACAGTGATGAATAGTACAGTAAGTAAAACAAAAAAAGCAGCGTATATGTATATTCTTATCAGTGAATAATGATGCCCCTTACAACTGAATGGGATCCCTCTTTATATAATAGAGGAATCCTAAATAAGGTACAACTCTCATATCGGAAGTAGATCCCATGATTAGCACTAATAACTGCTTTGATTTGATCTGTTCCGAGATTTCCGCCATGATCTTCGACCGGTTACCGATATCTCGCCATTCCGTTATTACGCCTTATTCGAAGTCAGTCAAGCTTGATCATGATTGTTGCTGGCCTCGATCTCAATGAATACTTCGATCTCCAGGCTTGACGTTCTATCTTCGAGCTCGAGTCCGACCTATTATGTGGTTACTGTCATGAGCCAAAATCTCAACCTATCGCGATGGCGCCTATCTCGATACTAGGCAAGACGATAATCTCAATAAACCGTAATAATATCAATAAAACCACAATTTCCTCTTTTAAGTTTGAAAATTTAATATTAAAATACAGTACAAAATCTCACAAATATTGATACGAACACTCCCCAAAACCTAGTGTCACTAAGTACATGAGCATCTAATATGGATACAAGTCAAAAGAAAATGGTCTATAATAGTCTAAGACCAAATACAGTAAACAAGGATATAGGGAAGGACAGACAAGGTCTGCGAAACACGGCAGCTACCTCTGAATCTCCGGGAAAAAAAAATTAACGGTGCGAGAGAATCAACACCCACTATTTCCAAAAGCACCTGGATCTACACACGAAGTATAGGGTGTAGTATGAATACAACCAACTCAGCAAGTAACAATAATGAATAAGGAATTGAAGATAGTGACGAGCTACACAGTTATAATTTATTTTCAGTATTTCCAACAGAGAATAGACATGCTTTCAAATCCAGCAGTTTAAGTCAAATCAATTTATACAGTTCAAGTTCATGTAATCCGGATATAAAATCTTTCAAAGATTGTCACAACAATGACAAATAGCAACAAAGTGCAACAACAAATGAAAAGCAAGTACATCCTCTGAGGAAACAATCGCCCCACTCGTCATAACAACTCAACCACTCGACTCTCAACCCTCAGCACTCACATTCAATGGGTACCCGCGCTCACTGGGGGTGTACAAACTCTGGAGCGAATCCAACTGTCCAAGCGATATAATCTGCATGGATAACTCACGTGTTGTACGGACAACTCACGTGCTATGGTATAATATCTCAAAATCAGGCCCTCGACCTCACTCAGTCATAAAGCTCTCCAGCCTCCCGGGCTCTCAACAATCATAAAATCATCCCAAACAACAGTTATATGATACATCAATAATGAATAATAGAGACTGAGATAAAATAATCAAGTAAGCTGTGATTGAGTACAAAACAATAATTTAAGCAGATATTTCAACATGTACACGACCTCTGTGGGTCCCAACAATACTAACATATAGCCTAAACATGGTTTTTAGCATGAGTTATAGTCAAGTTTCCACAACACATAGAGAGCACATAACTATCAACAAGTTATTCAACTTTAGAGTTTCCACGGGACGGACCAAGTCACAATCCCCTCGGTGCACGCCCACATGCCCGTCACCTAGCATGTGCGTCACCTCCAAAATAATCACATGACACACAATTCTGGGGTTTCATACCCTCAAGACCGGATTTAAAACTGTTACTAACCTTCGAGCGTGAAATTCTTTACTCTGCTGTGCCTTTGCCTCGCAAAACGGTCTCTGAATATCTCGAATCAAGTCACAAATAATTTGTCTCAGTTAATAAAATTCATTGGAATTAATTCCATAAGAAAATGCTAATTTTCCATAAAACAAATCCGAAATTTAGCTTAAAAATCGCCCATGGGGCCCTCATCTTGGAACCTGACAAAAGTTACAAAATTCGAAAGCCCATTCAACCACGAGTCTACCCATACTAATTTTACCAAAATCCGACCTCAACTCGACTCTCAAATCTACAAATCTTATTTCCAAATTTCTAAGTTCCAATCTCCGATTTACACCTCAAAATCATGTAATCTAGTCGGATTATTCGATGATAATTCAATATTATGGAGTAGAAATGATCACAAGGGACTTAACTCAAGTTTCCCTTGATAATCTATCAAAAATCACCTCTCATCAAGCTCTAATTTGTCAAAAATAGTGAATGGGACGAAGTCCCTGCTTTATATTTCTGCCTAGACAACCCTCGATCCTACCTTCGATCGTGGCTTAGATCCTGGGCCCTCGATCATGGCCCTCGACCCTGTCCTTCGATCCTGCCTTCGATCCTGCCTTCGATCCAGGGTTCGATCCTTGCCCTCAATCATGGCCCTCGACCCTGGCCTTCGATCCTGGTCTAGATCATGGCCTTATTCTGGGCATGATTCAGTTCTCGATTCTGGACGATTCTGGGCACGATTCTGAGCTTAATTCTGGGCGAAGGAATTTGCAGCAGAAGGAAATTGCAGCAACTATTTTAGTCCACTTTTGATATGTCCATTCGAAACTCACCCGAGCCCCTCAGGACCTCAACCAAATATACCAACAAGTCCTAAAACATCATACGAACTTAGTCGAACCCTCAAATCACCTCAAACAATGCTAAAACCATGAATTACATCCCAATTCAAACCTAATAAACTTTGGAATTTCTAATTTCTACAAAATGACTCTGGAACCTATCAAATCACGTCCGATTGACCTCAAATTTTTCACACAAGTCATAGATGATATAACAGAGGTATTCAAATTTTCAGAATCGGAATCCGACCCCAATATCAAAAATTCAACCCCTAGTCAAACTTCCCAAAAATTAAACTTTTGGTATTTCAAGCCTAATTCCACTACGGACCTCCAAATAATTTTTCGGACACGCTCCTAAGTCCAAAATCACCATACGAAGCTATTGGAATCATCAAAATTCAAATCCTAGGTCGTTTACACATAGGTCCATATCCGGTCAACTTTTCTAACTTAAATTTTTAATAATGAGACTAAGTGTCTCATTTCACTCTGAATTCCTTTTGCACCCGAACCAACTAACCTGGTAAGTCATAAAATAACTAAAAAGCATAAATTGAACAGTAAATGGGGAAACGGGGTTATAATACCAAAATAATCGGCAGGGTCGTTACAGTTACCCTCAAGGCAACTCCCCTGCCAACGAAATTGGGTATGCCCGATTTCGACCGTATACAGATAGTCCCCTTGTTTTTTGGAGTGTAACGAGAAGAAATGAATTTGAGACTTTGATTTAATACCTCGATAAATTATGACGTCAACATCATGACATAAGGGATATAAGCGATTGAAGCATCGCGTATGCATAGTTCCCAAGGTAATTAATTAACGTTAGTTGATGGTCGTCCACCAGTGCTTTGAAACCATCAAAGTGGCTATTATAAATATACCACCATCATAATAATCTCAAACTTTATTTTCAAACTTTTTCTAAACTTCAAAAGCTCTTCTATTCTCTTCAAGTTCATCAACTTTGCCGGTTTTCGTTTGCCAATCTCTTATTAAAACACAAATTCCGCCTTCTTCTTCCTTAAACCTCATATAGCAATGGAAAAAACATCAAAGACTGTTCCTCAAGTAGAAAAAGCCTCCTCATCGCGGCTGGCCGGTGACAAAACACCGGTGGAGCCACATATCGAAGAGTGCATCCCTAGGCCATGTGAACTTACTTTCGACTTTAAAGTCGAAAAACCCTCTTCGGTTCCTGGCCGATGCGAGCCCATGTCTAGATATATTTGTTCGATATCCTAAGGCGATCTCGAGTAGGTGAAAAATAACTTCCACTGGGATAATAAAGAGGTGGTGATTCCTACTCCCGAGGAGGACATCACCACTCATGTGAAAGGGTTCTTAAGTGTGTATACTTACCCTTTCACACTGGGTTCCGTCGATCATGTCATAATCGACTTCTGCCGCCAATACCGGGTAACCCTAGGCTAGATCTACCCCTTTTTTTGGTGCATTGTCATTTTGCTCAGATTCTTCTCGAGCAAGGTCGAAGGGATGTCTTTCACCCTCGATAATCTCATTAAGTTATACAACCACATCTTTATCGGGGTGGACTGATAAGGCTTCAGTGCCGGGCCACGAAGGTGTTGTTCTCGAGCATAAACGAGGACAAGGACCGAGGATGGATGGGCCGGTTTGTCCGAGTCAGGACCGAGGACTTAATCCCCGCCGAGAAGATGCCATTACCCGAAGAATGGAACATGAAACGTAAGTAGAACCTCATCGATAACGTTTGATTACTTGTTGTGTTTCCTTTACCTTTTCTCATATATATTCTTCTTTATGGTGCAGCTCCCCCTGGTTTCCTGGGGTAGTCCTGGACCTTGCAGGTTGGGTTCGAAAACTGGTTTCAACCTCTTCGTATGCTGAGCGCTCGTGACGCGATTTGGCCTAGGGTCAATAGGAGGCCAAAAATCATGGTAAGTCCCTCTGTCCGTGTTTGATGGTTTCCTATGAAATACTTCTTTTTAACTTGATTTCTTCTCACACAAGTCTTAGAGATAATGTCATTATGAGGCTACCTCCCCTCGGGGAAGAGAAGGTCCCGAAGTTGATCAAAGACAATAAAAGGAGAAGGGCCTCGCCTTCAGATACCCCAAAGCCCAAGAAAAGCAGGGCTCGAAAGTCCAAGACTGATCTCGTCGTTATGTCTGCCGATGTAGTCTGAATGCTACAAGATGAAGACGAGGAGGGAGAAGATGTCGAATTCCTGCTGGTGGCTCAAAAGAGGGAAAGCATCGAAGTTTCAAAAAGTGCTGAGGCTGTGACGGTCGAAGAGGTTCATCCACAAATCGAGGTGATCTCAGGGGAAGTTCCGAGTAGAGTCCCCGAGTCATCGGGTGTTTAAGATGCCTCCTACTGTGATGAGCAACCGGCGGGTGTGCCCGAAGGGTCTAGTTCAGACTCCCTTCAAAGAGAAGAGAATGCCCCAAGTGACTCGCTCGGGGCAATTAACATTGATGATTTGCTGCCCGACCCCACGTTCTCTAAGGGGTAGTTTCGGGATGCCCGGTCCATAGGGACGCCCGATGTGGGGACGGCCCCCGAAGGGGATGATATATTTTGCGGCTGCTTTGTGGGGGTCGATGATGTTCCCGACCTGGACGCATCACTCATTTTTTATGAGGCTCATCAACTTCTGAACCAAGTGAGTTTTAGCCCATGTTACCATGCTTGCATTTGTTCTTGTTTCTCTAAGTCTGATTTCCTTCCTTTCTGTACAAGCTACGGTGCTCCATCGAGAAGCGTCCTCCAAATACCGAGTTAAGCTAGCCCGATGTGAGGCCGATCTCAAAAATCTTACGGAGGAGAGATACATCCTCAAACTCCTCTATGTGCAAAAAGAAGATCAGATCATAAGTATTCGAGCCGAGATGACAAGAGCTCATCAAGATCAGATCGAGCTCATTGAATGGGTAATGTAAAATTTTGGGAGCTTGTTATGTATTAACTTGATGTTGGTGACTAACACTTTGATCTTGCAGGTTCAACAAAAGGTCGAATTGGTTGAGCAGATTTGTGAGGAGGCCAAGATGAAAGAGGCAGAGACTTTGGGGTGGAAGGAGAACATGGACCATCTCGCCTCGGAGAAAGAAACGGTTCGGGCCCAACTATTTTCGGTTGAGCGTCAATTCCAAAGTGTGAAGGAGGAGAACTTGGCCCGATCTCAGAAGGTTGAGGAGCTCGAGACTCGGTTGGACGCTGAGCTTGCAAGGGCCATATCTGAGGCAGAGGCGCTCATGTCCTCTTATCGAGCCAACGGTGAAACCGCTACCACTCGGGCAAAGGAAATATCTGACACTGCTGAGGTTATATTATCCCGTGATGCCGAGCATTCTAGGCGCCAGTCTCGAAGAGAGATTCTTGAGGAGGTACATGCTCATGGCTTCAACATCACGGATGATATCGAGAGTGCAAAGGTTTTGGAGGGCGAGGCCGGAGCTTTGCTTTTCGATGATGAAGACTCTGCGAGTCAATCCGAGAGCGGAGGAGATGAAGATGAAGCTCCCGAAGATGTGCCTCCCGAGGCGGATTAGGCACTTAGGATTTTTTATCCTTTTGTTTTTTTGTGTAAGACCCTGTGTGGTCTTTGTAAATACTTTGCATATATGAAAGATTCCTTTTCTTTCTGTTTTATCTCCGATTTCTAATTTATGATAAATTATGTTTTGCCTTTGCCTTGTGAAAACTTTGTTGCAATCGGGTTGATGTAGTCTCTATAATCGAGTGAGAAATAGCTCGAACTCATAGTAGAACAAACCCTTAGGTTTTTTAGTTAAGCGAGGGCGAGTCCCCGAGCTCAACAATATGTTCGTGATTTTGATTTTGGATGGCTTGATCGAAGCCGTAATTGTACTGTTTTTATAGCCAAGTTCGAGTAAGTTTCGAACTCATAGTAACAGATCCCTTAAGGTTTTATATCAAATAATGATGAATCCTCGAGCTATATTCAATTCAGTTTTATTTGAACTTGGAATAGTGGAACCCTTAGGTCTGCATTTAGTGAGAACAAAAATCTCGACTCTAAGTGTATTGGCCCTTAGGCTCTTTAGATTGGGCCGATATGGCTTCTAAAAGATGGCTATTTTCCCCCTTTTTTGGCTTAGAAGACTTAGTAAAATATTTCTTTATGCCTTAACACAGATTCTTTACCCATTGGTTTTTTTGAAGGTTCGATGTCGATTGAAACTCCTTTTCTTATTGTGCCTTAGCACATTTGTGTTAAGATAACTTGCCGAGGGTAGCCTTTTTTAGCCGATTTTTCAAAGAATTCGAAGGCCTATTTTTATAGCGGGATTCGGACGTCTCTGTGCCGCCTTAATTTGGTCGTAGCCTTTGGGTATGCCTCTTGGGCTTATTTCCCAATAACACTTCGAACTTGTTCGAAGGGTTAGTCCCCGAGAATGATGGACCTGGCCTATAGATTGAGGGATGTCTCTTTGAGGTCTTATGAATTTAAGCTTAGATTACTCGAATATGTAGATCATAGACGATAGTCCCCGAGTGTACGAAGTATATTTGCACTTGGCCCTTGAGCCGTTTCTCACAAAATCATAAGTATGGAGCTTGTATAGTAGAAACTTTTCTTTGAGACACAAGATGTTTGATATAGAAAGAATGCTTCTTTTTATAATTTATACATGCGTACATGTTTTTCCATCGGGGCTCGACTAATCTATATGGACACGGTTCATTCGACCGTTTGGCCCATTACAAAGTTTCCCTATCGAGACCCTTTCACACGAAGTATTTTTCTCGAAAGTGTAACATCCGAGGGTGATGTCCCCTAGTATTCGAGGTTGATTGTAAAGAAGCCTTAGATACTGTTGAATTGTCCTCAGGTAGCACATAATTTTTGCCTCGTTAAAAACCTCGCCGGAAAAACCCACTTGGGACAAAACTGATCTAAGAGAAAAAGAGTGCAACGCGTGCTTTAAAACCTAAGGTCTCGATGTCTTAGCAATAATACCATTTGAGAAGCGATATGTTCCAATTATTTGACAACTGTTCGCCTTCCATCGTGTCGAGCTTATAAGATCCCTTTTTGACGATGTCGAGGACTTGGTAGGATCCCTCCCAATTTGGTTCGAGCTTCCCTTACATTAGGATCTCGAGTGTTGATGGTGACTTTCCTCAGGACTAAGTCCCTGACTCTGAAGTGGCGAAGGTTGGTTCTCCTATTGTTGTATCTTTTGATTCATTTCTTTTGTGCAGCTATTCGAATGAGTGTGGCTTCTCATTTTTTATCCAATAATTTGAGGCTAGTATTCATAGCCCTTGATTTGACTCTTATGTTATATGTCAAAACCTAGCACTGGGTTCCCCGACTTCGACTGGAATCAAAGCTTCGGGGCTATATACTAAGGAGAACGGGGTTTCCCCCGTACTGGACTTTGATATTGTTCGATACGCCCAAAGGACTTTGGGTAGAATTTCTCTCCATTTCCCATTAGCGTCATTCAACCTTTTCTTTAGGTTTTGAATGATAGTCTTGTTCGTTGATTCAGCCTGTCCGTTCCCACTAGGGTGATACGGTGTTGATAATATCCTTTTTATTTTGTGGTCTTCGAGGAATTTTGTCACTTTGCTGCCGATAAAATATTTTCTATTGTCACACTCTATTTCGGGGGGGGGGGTATCCCAAATCGACATACGATCTGATCCAAAATGAAGTCTATAACCTCTTTCTCTCTCACTTTCTCGAATGCTTGTGCTTCAACCCATTTAGAAAAAGAGTCAGTCATAAATAAAATGAACTTAGCTTTACCTGGGGCTGATGGCAGAGGGCCGATGTTATCCATTCCCCATTTCATGAATGGCCATGTAGATAGGAATGAATGAAGTTTTTTTCCGGGCTGATGGATCATTGGTGCAAACCTTTGACATTTATCACATTTCCGAACAAACTCCTTAGTGTCTTTTTCCATGTTATCCTAGTAGTATCCTGCTCTAATGATTTTGTGAATCCGGAGTGGTTCCCGCATGTGCCTTTATGGAACTCTCATAGAACATAATAAGTGTCTCCTAGTCCTAAGCATACTGCCAATGGTCCATAGAATTTCCTTTTGTATAATGTTCCATCTTTAGCCAATGTGAATTGAGCAACTTTGGTTTGTAGGGACCTCGACTCTTTAGGGTCCGATGAGAGCTTTCCGTTCTTCAAGTATTCAATATATTTATTCCTCCAATCCCAGGTTAAGCTTGTAGAGTTTATCTCGGCATGACCTTCCTCGATCACGGATCTCGAGAGTTGGACGGCTGTCCCCAAGCAGATCTCATCTTCCTCGACCGATGACCCCAAATTTTCAAGTGCATCGGCCTCACTGTTTTGTTCTGGAGGTACATGTTGTAAAGTCCATTCCTTGAAATGGTGAAAAGTTACATGCAGTTTGTCCAAATACCTTTGCATTCTATTCTCTCGAACTTCGAAGGTTTTGTTTACTTGGTTCACCACCAGTAAAGAGTCACACTTGGCTTCAATGACTTCTGCTCCCAAGCTTTTAGCTAGCTCGAGACCTGCAATCATGGCCTCGTACTCGGCCTCATTGTTCGTCAACCTAGAAATTTTGATAGATTGCCTAATAGTGCTACCTGTCGGCGGCTTCAAAATGATGCCTTGCCCAGACCCCTTCACATTAGAAGCACTGTCTGTGAAGAGGGTCCATACCCCCGATGATGTACCTGATTTTAACAAGAGTTCCCTTTCAACTTCGGGTACGAGGGTTGGCATGAAATCGGCCACGAAGTCCGCTAAAATTTGAGACTTGATGGCCATCCGGGGTTGATATTCGATATCATACCCACTGCGTTCGACGGCCCATTTGGCCAATCGGCCCGATAGTTCGGGCTTGTGAAAAATATTACGAAGTGGGTAAGTGGTTAATACGCATATTGGAGTGACATTTAAAGTATGGTCTTAACTTTCTAGAGGCACTTATCAGTGCAAGTGCCAATTTCTCCAAGTGTGAATATCTAGTTTATGCTTCTCGAGCTAGGACACCACTTACCACGATTTCTGATACTGCCAAGTACAAGTAAAGTTTCTCATCTGCCTTTGGAGTGTGAAGCTGTGGTGGGCTTGATAGGTATCGCTTCAATTCCTCGAATGCTTGTTGGCATTCCGGGGTCCATGCGAAATTGTTCTTCTTTTTGAGTAAAGAGAAAAATATGTGGCTTCGACCCGACGACCTCGAAATGAATCGGCCTAAGTCAGTTATCCGCCCAGTTAGCCTCTGCACGAATTTTACACAGTCCATGACGGTGATGTCTTCGATGGCCTTGATTTTATCGGGGTTGATCTCGATCCCCCAATTCGATACCATGAAGACAAGGAACTTTCCCAAACCAACCTCGAAAGCACATTTCTCGGGGCTGATCTTGATGTTGTATTTCCTTAAAATCTCGAACGTTTCCTACAAATGAGCCAAATGGTCCTTTACGCACAGGGACTTAACTAGCATGTCATCAATATAAACTTCCATTGATTTACCTATTTGTTCTTCGAACAATTTATTTACTAGGAGTTGGTAAGTAGCTCCTGCATTTTTTAGCCCGAAGGGCATTACATTATTACAATATGTTCCGTACTTGGTGATAAATGGAGTCTTTTCTTGGCCTTCCGGGCTTATTTGGATTTGATTGTACTCGGAATAGGCATCGATAAAAGTAAGGATCTCATGGCCGGCCATGGCATCAATCATGCGATCGATGCTAGGTAGTGGAAAAGAATCTTTGGGGCACGCCTTGTTTTAATCCTTATAATCTACACATATTCTAAGTTTGTTACCTTTTTTAGGTACTACAACTACATTGGCTAACCATTCGGGATATTTCACCTCCCGAATGGACCCAATTTTGAGAAGTTTAGTTACCTCATCCTTTATGAATGCGTGCTTTACCTCGGACTGGGGTCTTCTCTTTTGCTTCACCGGTTTGAACCTAGGGTCCAGGCTTAGTCAATGCTTCGTTATCTCCGGTGGGATCCCTGTCATGTCTAAATGGGACCAAGCAAAACAATATATGTTATCAATATGAAATTGAATAAGCTTTTTCCTGAGTTTGGGGTTAATCTCGTTCCCAGTTATACATTTTGATCGGGAAGATACTCGATCAATATAACCTAATCCAGCTCTTCGACCGATGATTTTGTGGCATCAGAATCTTAGGTAACAATAAACGTTCGAGGGGTAAGAAAATCCTCCTCTTTTTCTTCTATCTCCTGCTTCCCCGATTAGGTCGAGGCTGGTGGTTGTGATTGCTATTTGACTTCCTGTTTACCTTTGATGTTCGACCTTTCCGAGGTTGATAGTGTCGATATCGGCGTTAACTCATCGACCGCAAACATTTCTTTTGCAGCATGCTGCTCCCCGCATACTATTTTTACACCATTTGACGTCGGGAATTTCATCATTTGGTAGAGAGTCAAAGGGATTTCCCTCCTATTGTGGATCCAAGGCCTTCCGAGTAGGGCGTTATACCTCATGTCGACCTTGATTACATGAAACTTGGTATCTTGAATGGTTCCAACCACGTTTATCGGTAGAATAATCTCCCTTTCACTAGCCGAGCTGCTCCATGATCCTCGATCAAATAATATTCGCTGAGCTACCTGGATCCACTAAAACACGCTTAACTTGAACTTTATTTAATAAGATAGAAATTACTAGAGCGTCGTTGTGAGGCTAAGAAATGCCTTCTGCTTCTTCGTCGTTGAATGATAAAGTGCCTTCAGGCACATAATCTCGGGTTCATTTTTTCCTATTGATTGATACCTTAGTGCATTTGAATATGGATCCCTGTGGAATGTCGACCCCACCGACTATATTTGAATGACATGTTGGGGTTCCTCCTATTCATATTTCTTGTTGGTGTCCCTTTCTCTTAAATGATTCTTGGCTAGATCGCTGAGGAACTCTCGAAGATGGCCCTCATTTAATAGACGTGTGACCTCCTCCATTAATTTCCTGCAATCCCCAGTCTTGTGACTATGCATGCCATGATATTTGCACATCAAATTTGGGTTTCTTTGGGAAGGATTGGTTTGTATAGGTCTGGGCCACCTAGTATATTTGATCATTCCGATTGCCGATACAATGGCCGATGCATCGACGCTAAAGTTATATTACGATAACCGATGTGCTTTTGTGGGATCGGCATACTTGTCAAAACCACTTTTTCTCATAAGTCCATGAGAATTCTATCCTCAATCACTTCTTTGATCGTTCCGGGTGGAACTGCGTCCTGAACCATTGTTCCTTTGATCTGCGGTATATGGTTGATATAGGTCTCTGTTCGATCTTGGCTCCCTATCGATGCCCCTCTGGTTTTTAACTATCGACCTGTTTGGATGTACTGAACTGGAAGGGGCTCCTAATTGGTCGTCCTTGACCCTGATCTTCAATTGATATTGATTGTGCACACCTGCCCAAGTTAGAGCTGGATACTCGATCAAATTTTGTTTCAACTGACATGATGCTATCGAACTCCGGTCGTTCAACCCTTGGGTGAAAGCTTGAATGGTCCAATCATTTGTGGCCGGTGGCAACTCCATGAGATCCATTTGAAATCGAGACACAAACTCCCTCAGCATTTCATTATCCCTTTGTATTACCTTGAAAAGGTCTAATTTCCTCGTTGCGGCCTTTATGGCCCCGACATGTGCCTTTACGAAAGAATCTGATAACATGGCAAATGAGTCGATGGAATTTGGTGGCAAGTTGTGATACCAAATCATTGCTCGCTTCGAAAGTGTCTCTCCGAATTTTTTCAACAGCACAGATTCGATTTCATCATCTTCTTAATCGTTATCCTTGATGGCGCATGTATATGAAGTAACATGCTCACTGGATTGGTGGTCCCATTATATTTGGGTATGTATGGCATTCGAAACTTCTTTGGAATAGGCTTCGGAGCCGCAATTGGAGGAAACGACTTTTGTACAAAGTCTTCGAATCCATCCCTTCCAAGATTGGCGGTGCCGGTATCTGATCAACTCGAGAGTTGCATGTCTCTATTTTTTTTATCGGTGGCTTCGATTCTCTTCACCCATGATTTAATTCTTTTGGTGAGCTCCTCGAGCATTTTCATTACCGCAGTATCAGTCCCCAATTCGTAACCATTCGACCTTTCGGGTACTTGCTCGGTACTGTGAGTAATTTCCGGCTCGACCCTATTCGGAGCTCTATGTTGATTTTGTATCTGAGCTATAGTGGCTTGCTGACCCTGAAGTATCTCGAATATCACTTGGAGACTCACTCCTTCGTCTCCTCTACCATGTGTTCCTTGATCACTAGATCGACCTTCTCTGCGTACACTCCCATCGAGATCTGTGCCTAGGTCCGCATTTAGAGCAACGTGCGAACTGACATCAACTGGGTTGGCAACCGGTGCTCCCCGAGATTAGCCTGTGGCACCTCGACTCCTGGAGCAATCATATTTTCATTTTCACCGTGGAATTCGAGGCCATTGTCACCGTGTGTGGATGTGTTTTATGAGTTTGACATGTTTTAACCTGAAAGCAAAGATACTCGACAAGAACAAGCGTAAAATAGTGTATTTTTCCGGAATCAGCACTGAACAATCACTATTATCCTTAGCCCCACGGTGGGCGCCAAACTGTTTACCCTAAAAATTGAGTAACAATTAAACTTATATTGTGGTTTTAAGGATATGTGATTTAACCCAGTACCAATTGATAACCAACGAATTAAATAGATAAATTGGACAATAAAATAAATCAAACTGGTCTGCAAACAATGTCTCGACCTCGATTCGAGATAGTCTCGAGGTTAGTTAATAAGAACAGCAGAGGATGGAACACACAACGATGAACAATGATGAACAATAAGTAAAACAAAGAAAGCAGCGTATATGTATATTCTTATCACTGAATAATGATGCCCCTTACAAGTGAATGGGATCCCTCTTTATATAATAGAGGAATTCTAAATAAGGTACAACTCTCATAATAGAAGTAGATCCCATGATTGGCACTAATAACCGCTTTGATTTGATCTGTTCCGAGATTTTCGCCGTGATCTTCGACCGGTTACCGATATCTCGACATTCCGTTATTACGCCTTACTCGAAGTCAATCAAGCTTGATCTCGATTGTTGCTGGCCTCGATCTCAATGAACACTTCGATTTCCAAGCTTGACGTTCTAACTTCGAGCTCAAGCTCGACCTATTATGAGGTTACCTTCGAGGCAACTCCCCTGCCAACGAAATCGGGTATGTCCGATTTCGACCGTATACAACAAGGATAATATAAAAATCAATAGACATTACTACTAATACAATTACGGATTAAAGAGTAAGAAAATGAGTATTAGTCAAATTAAAGTTAAGAAGAAAAAAAAAAGAAGCTACCTCCTTGAAAAAATCAGCTTTGAAGAGACGAGGATCTTCAGGCTTCGATGAGCTAGGCAGATTAACAGTGACTTTCTCCACAGGTAACTTGTTGTAATCTGGTAAGGTTGACATTTTTGAACTAATCAACAAAACAAAATCAATATTAACATATGGAAATGCAGTGGATAAACATGAGTAGTAGTACATTCTTTTATTTTTCCGTTCACTCATACATTAATTCAATGTACAAAAATAAAATAAAATATCAAACTCACGAAGCCTTCATCGGACCGCCCATCATCACTGGAACTCACGTCAAAATATCATTTTGTAGCCAGCCTTCTTTTGGGGTGTTTTTCTTCCAAAAGAAGAACCCCAGAAGCTCCAACAAAAATAGGTTCAGAGTTCAGACCTTTTTCCTCTATTTTAGTTCACAAAGTATACAAAAGCTAAAATAATATACGTATATGGTGGTTTTACCATATGCATTCATAGGACTCGCACTACAAAAATCATTGTAGGAAAAATAAACATCAAACTCACGAAGCCTTCATCGGACCACCCACCATTAATACTCGAACTCACGTCAAAATTAATATCAATATTTTTAGCCAGCCATATAAAATCTTCCCTCATATATTCTAATACACAACAATAACACTCCCATAATCACCAAATAACTACGAGATTTCACTCATTTTCTCAACCAAGAACGCCATTTCTTCAATAGAAGAACCCCAGAAGCTCTAACAAAAATAGGTTCAAAGTTCAGACCTTTCTCCTCTATTTTACACAAAGTCTATAATAATATACGTATATGGTGGTTTTACCTTTCAAGTTTAGTGTAGCTGGTCTCCTTCTTCTCATAAACTAACCCTCTCCCACCTCTATGGAGTGTCCAAGTTAAAGTTTTAATTGGAAGGTAAAAACTTGGGTCTGAATCTCTCAGCCCGGAACCAAAATAATGAGTTTTTGGACTCAAGACACTAAAATAGGTGGAAAAAAAAGTTAGTGACCAAAATACATATAGCGCCCTTTAAAAGGACGCTATATTTGAATAAGTATAGCGCCGTTTATTAAGGCGCTATACATATTTTGTGAGCCCACCAATAATTATTCTACACTTAACTAACATAACAATAATTCAAATAGGTATAGCGCCCTTATTTAAGGCGCTATACCTCAAAAAATTCGACCCCCCGGATTGGACATTACCTTATTTAAAGATGTTAAGGATTTTGTAAAAATCCATTCAGAAAAATTCTCAAGTGCTGTTAAATTTTTCTTCGTTAAGTTGTTTTGCATTTTGTCATAATATTTGAAGAGCGAAGAATTAAGGTTTCATTATATTGGGGGGAGGGGGGGGGAGGTTGTGGCGGAGAATAACTCAGTACGCTATAGTTGTTCTCCACAGTGTCATGTTAAGTTATCACTTACAATGGAGTAAGATAGATTAGTATTGTTGTTATGCAAAAAAAATGAGTGTGAGAAAACGTTCGGTGAACCTTAAAGTAACTAGAAGATATTCGTATTTTGTCACTCCGCAAGGGGTTGCTTGTTATGCTGAGCTTAATATCGAGGATGATTAAACTCTGAGTGATTTTTTGAGGACTCCGGATGAATACCGGGAATTTCTTTTGATAAAAATGTTGGAAATGTACGTCAAGGCTGAAGACGTTTGCAATAATGAGGTTGTGCAAAGCAGGGATATCCCTCAATCATCGGTTGGTTATTTTGGAGCAGCTTTAGCCGAACATGTTCCGGCTGAAATTGTTTGGCCTGATCTAAACTTATATCCATTGGCGAATGAGAAGCGAGGAAATAATTTCTCTCCTACTTTACATGATCCACAAGACGAGTGGTAAACTTCAATTTTCCTTTGTGTTACGATGTATGTTTTTGCTGTATTGAATTTGTATTAACACTCATATATTCCACAGGGGTACCGGCCATATATGAATTTTACAATTTACATAAGGAGTAGAAGCAACCTCATGTACTGGTGAATATGAAGCTTCAGTGTATCGTCTATGATGTCAGGGTGCAATGCCTCCAAATGCTGTAGGACAGTCGTCAACTACAGACGACTGGCCCCAACCAGTGCAGTCTCCTCCGGTGGCTGTAAACCGGTGAGCCGCTGCAACATGTCTAGGTACTGCAAACCTGTCTGCTCTCTCATGGCATGCGGCACAGAAACAGCGTGTCCATCAACGGGCAACCCATACATGACCTCCACGTCCTGCAGCGTGATGGTGGCCTCGCCAGTGTGCATTTATGTGTGCGTCTCCAGTCGCCACCGCTCTATCAGGGCCGTGATCAACGACCAATCGAGCTGCAGCCGACCGATCTCCACAATCCTATAAAAACCCGTATCAAAAAGTATTTTTAGAAAGAAACTACTTTTTCCTGTTTCTCAAAAATTACTTACGCTTTTACTCAAAATCATTTTTTCCTTCTAAAAATTTGATCAAACACCTTAACTTTTGGGAGAAAAGCACATTTAGCCACACAAAAAAATTCTTTTGGCAAAAAACAAAAAGAAAAACTTGACCAAATAGTCTATTTGCAAGGTAGAAAGAAATTACCTAATGTCATTTGACATTATTATGTTTTTTTATATATGAGATAGAATGATAGTTATTATTTCCAAGCAATTGATTTATTAAGAAATTTACATGTAATAACATAATATGCGACCTACTTATAAAAAATTTTGCACCTCTCCGTGCGTACACTTTAAACTCATACTTTCTCTGTTTCGAAAATAATGAACTTTTTACTAGTTTTTGAAGTCAAACTAGATTTTCTTTGACCATATCTTCTTCAAATAGTATTTAAATATCTTGAAATGTTAATTTTTGTAACTTATACTCCCTCCATTTCAATTTATGTAAATCTGTTTGACTGGGCACAAAGTTTAATATTTAGGGGAAGACTTTGGCTATGTCACTTAAATATGTAGCAAGTGACAAAAATACCCCTAAATGCCCATTGATTACCTTTTACGTGGAAAACACAGTAAAAAGAAATAAGCAACGTGTCCCATTTCTTCTTACACATTAATTGAGGTGTCCATTTCCCCATACTTTACTCCTATATCAGCTTTAAGCGCCTTTTCCCCTTCTCTTACATATTTATTCTTACACATGTGCACAACGATTTTAAACATTGACTTTTCAACTTAATAAAAAAATCATAAATTGCTGTGATTTTTAAATTCAGTGGGTCCACATCAATTTTTTAAAGAAACGATAGTAAGGGTAATACGGGAATCCTAAAGTTAAAGTATTTCCCAATTTAAAAAAGGGTTCATTATTTTTGAAACGGACTAAAAAAGAAATAAGTTTACATAAATTAAAACAAAAAAAGTAATAATTTTATGTAGTTTATAAATATGTAAATGTTATTTCAAAAGAACTTAAAAGAATCTATGTTCGAACTCACACAACTTAGTCAATTTGACTTTAGTATTTCCATAATCACCAAAAACTTTTGAGTGAAAATAAGAATATTCAATTTTTTTAACGCAAATATTCAATTAAAAGTTACGTACATTAGGAAATGTTAAAATGAGAATATTCAATTAAATGTTACGGACATGTGGAAATGTTGAAATGTTGAAATGAAAACCTCAAAGTAATGTTTACGTGAATAGTTTTTGTCAATTAATGCAAAAGTAGTCTTAAATGTGTATATTCAATATTCATTATTTACAAATATTGATGATCAGATTAATATTTGCAAATATATAAGTTAAGTATTTAAAATAAATTGAAACACTATATTTTGCCAAAACTATCCGTTAATAACATTATTTTACAATAAGTTGAACGTCTTCCTCACTAGTCAACTTCGTATATATTATAATGGTCACTCTAAAATTCTGAATTGGAATTTAATTCACTGGAGCCGTGATGGCTTTTTGCGATACTTATTACGGTACTCCCTCCGGTCCTAACCTATTTTCTTTTTGGTACGTTTAAAAAAGAATGACTTTTTTTTAAATTTGAAAATAATTTAGCTTAAACTTACAATTTTATCATTAATGAAAATCTTTTATAACCACACAAATACTTTGGGCCCCTTTTTGACTTGTTTAGGACCACAAATTCCAAAAGTCTTCATTTTTTCTTAAACTCTGTACCCAGTCAAACAGGTTCACATAAATTAAAACAAAGAGAGTAGTTATTAATTAAAGTTCCAACCTTATTAATACTTGTTTAACAAAATAATTTATCGTTGTATAGGATAAATTTGGTTTATATTAAATGATTGAATGCTAGCGTGACACGTGAAACCGGACAATGGCGACGCTACATGGTTACAAGGGTGGTCAGTTGACCACCCTTCGCCGATAAATTGCAGTATGTATATAGATAAAATATTTTATTTTAGAGGTATTTAACACATATTGAACACCCTTTGTTGGGATTTTTTTTTAATCTTTTCATGTTGAATACCCTTGAGTAAATTTCTAGTTTCGCCACTGAAGCCAGAGACAAGCAAAAGACAAATCGAGTAAGAACCAAGACCAAGAACCACAGCTGCAATTAGCATCGAATAAATCCCGAATGGAGCACAATCAATGTGATGTGGAGTCCATCCCATCAATATAGGCATGTGCCTATATAATAATACTTGGTGACCAAGTTTGGAAAGATGTGGAGGAGAATCAAATTGCTCCTCTAGAATGCTTTGAGCCCAAGACTCTTTTGCCTTATAAAAGGAGGACATTCTCTCAATGTTAAACACACAAAAAAGTAAAGAGAAGTAACAGAAGTTAGAGAGAGTCCACAGATCGTAGTCTGTGAGATAAATAGTGAGTGCGAGTAATATTATTGTGAGGTATTTAAATAAAGAGTTGACAAGGTGAGGAAGGTAAAACTTCAAACTCTAAGGGCTGATTTTGAAGTTTTAAAAATGAAAGAATCCGAATGCATTTCGGATTATTGTTCAAAAGTGAAGGCTGTTGTGAATCAATTAAGAATATACAAGGAGGACATAGAAGATGTCCGTGTGGTAGAAACGTTCCTTCGCACTTTAACACCTAAATTTTTTTTTTATGGTGTGTGCTATTGAGGAGTCTAAAGATTTAGATTCTATGATGATGGAACACTATTAGAGGGTTCTTTACAGGCCCATGAAGAAAAAATCAAAAGGAGGCAAGATGTGCCATTGAAGCAACTTCTTATAACTCATGCATCCTTCAAGGATTATGGAGATGGAAAGAGCTATAGAAGGAATGGATGGGGACGAGGCCGTGGCGGTCATGGAAGAGGAAGGAGTAATAGTAACAACTTCAAGAATGAAGTTAAAATCCATAAAACATTGAGAAGTCGTGGTCATGGATAAAGAGGAGGAAAAGGACGTGGCTACTACCAAGAAAATAATGGACAAAGGTATGACAAATAAAAAATTGAGTGTTATAATTGTCATAAACTTGGCCACTACTCATGGGAATATATTAGCAATGTTGAAGAAAAAGCTAACCTTGTTGACGACGAAAGAAGAAGATGAGTCAACGTTGTAGCTCGTGGTATTTGGACAATGGAGCAAGCAATCATATGTGTGGATGCAAAGAGAAGTTTGTGGAGATCAATAAAACAGTGAGAGGTAATGTGTCCTTTGAAGATACCTCAAAGATTCAAATCGAAGGAATATGTACGATTCTGATCTCCTGTAAAACTGGTGACCACAAGTTAATTCAAGATATTTATTATGTCCCAAAATTTAAAAGTAATATTTTGAGTTTGGGCCAACTTCTTGAAAAGGAATATGACATCCACATGAAAAATATACATCTTTGGCTTAGAGATTCAAGTGGAATTCTAATTGCTAAAGTGCATATGGCAAAGAATATATTATTTTCTCTGAATCTTAAGACAATTGATGCAAAATGTTTGAAGGCTAATGTGCAAGATGAATCATGATGTTGGCACATGCGATTTGGGCACTTGAAATTTGAAGCGCTCAAATCAATGGGAGAAAAGAACACGGTACATGGGATACCATCATTCAACAATCCCAATCAATTGTGTGAAGCTTGTCTTCTTGGAAAACATGCAAGGAGAAGTTTTCCAAAGGAGGTCATATCAAGATCAACTAAGCCGCTCCAGCTTATTCACACTGATGTGTGTGGACTAATCAATCCATCTTCCTTTAGTAATAGTAAATACTTTAAACTTTTTATTGATGACTTTAGCAGAAAGACTTGGGTTTATTTCTTAAACCAAAAAATTGAAGCTTTTGCTGCTTTTAAAATTTTTAAGGTACTTATGGAGAAACAAAATGGCTATGAAATAAAAGCTTTAAGGTCCGATAGAGGAGGTGAATTCACTTCAAAATAAATTAAGGAATTCGTCGCCTTCTAACGGTACCTTATTCACCCCAACAAAATGGAGTTGCAGAGAGAAAGAATCGAACGATTTTTAATATGTCTAGATGTATGTTGAAAGCTAAAAGTATGCCCGAGGAACTTTGGGCCGAAGGTATTTCTTGTGAAGATTATTTTAACAACAGGTCTCCAACAAGAAGTGTTAGAGATCAAACCCCTCAAGAAGCATGGAGTGGAAGAAAGCCAAGTGTTAAGCACTTGAGAATCTTTGGGAGCATAGCCTATGCTCATGTGCCACATCAAGGGAGAGTGAAGCTTGACGATCGAAGTGTTAAGCATGTGTTTGTTGGCTATGATACGAGTTCAAAAGGCTACAAATTATACAACTCAAGTAGCGGCAAAGTGGTGGTAAGTTACGATGTTGAATTTGATGAAGAATTGGCATGGAATTAGGAATTTCAAGAAGAAACGTCATATGATTTTCTTCCATACTTTGGTGGTGAATAAGAACCAGAGACCATAGAACCTATGCAACATACAACTCCAGCTCATTCTCTTACCAATGTTGTATCTCCTTCTTCTCAAGAAAGTTCAAATGAACAGCCACAAAAGACGAGGAGTATTAAAGAGCTCTATGAGTACAAATAAGAAGTTACTAATTTTGATTTTTTATATTGTCTCTTTGCTGATAGTGAACCAATGAACTTTGATGAGGTTGTTATAGACAAAAGGTGGAGACAAGCCACGGAGAAGTAGATCGAGTCAACAAAGAAGAACAACACTTGGGAGTTAACAACTCTTCCCAAGGGACAACGAGCAATTGGAGTGAAATGGGTATACAAGACAAGAAGAATACTGATGGAGAAGTGGTGTAACGACCTGGCCGGTCGTTTTGGGTATTATAACCCTGTTTCCTCATTTACTACTCAGTTTATGCTTATTAGTTATTTTATGACTTACCGGGTTAGTTGGTCCGGGTCCGGAAGGAATTCAGAGTGAAATGAGATAATTAGTCTAATTATTGAAAATTTAAGTTAGAATAGTTGAACGAATTTGGACCTATGTGTAAACGACCTCAGATTTGAATTTTGATGATTCCAGTAGCTTTGTATGGTAATTTTGGCTTTAGGAGCGTGTCCGGAAAATTATTTGGAGGTTCTGTAGTGGAATTAGGCTTGAAATGCCAAAAGTTTAATTTTTGGGAAGTTTGACCGGTCGGTTGAATTTTTTATATCGGGGTCGGAATTCGATTCCGAAAATATGAATACCTCTGTTATGTCATTTATGACTTGTGTGCAAAATTTGAGGTCAATCAGCCGTGATTTGATAGGTTCCGGAGTCATTTGTACAATTAGAAATTTCAAAGTTAATTAGATTTGAATTGGGGTGTAATTCATGGTTTTAGCGTTATTTGAGGTGATTTGAGGGTTAGACTAAGTTCGTATGATGTTTTAGGACTTATTGATATATTTGGTTGAGGTCCCGAGGGGATCGGGTGAGTTTCAGATAGTTAAATGATCAAAAGTGGACTAAAATAGCTGCTGCAATTTCCTTCTGCTGCAAATTCCTTCGCCCATAATCAAGCCCAGGATTTACCAGAATCACCCAACATCGAGCTCAGAATAGGTCCATGATCGAGCCCAGGAAGGCCAAGGTCGAGGGCCATGATCGAGGGCAAGGATCGAGCCAAGGCTCGAAGCAACGATTGAAGGCCATGGTCGAGGGCCATGATCGAGGGCAAGGATCGAGGGCCCAAGATCGAAGCCACGATCGAAGGCGGGATCAAAGGCCCAAGATCGGGGGCTGTCTGGGCAGAATTATAAAGCAGGGACTTCGTCCCATTTGCCATTTTTGACAAATTGGATTTGAGGAGAGGCGATGTTTGATATATTTTCAAGGAAAACTTGAGGTAAGTCCGTTGTGATCATTTCTACTCCATAATATTGAATTATCATCGAATAATCCGACTAGATTACATGATTTTGATGTGTAAATCGTATATTGAAACTTAAAAATTTGGAAATATGATTTGTACATTTGAAGGTCGGGTTGAGGTCGGATTTTGGTAAAATTGGTATGGGTAGACTCGTGGTTGAATGGGATTTCAAATTTTGTAACTTTTGTCAGGTTCCGAGATGTGGGCCCCACAGACGATATTTGAGCTAAATTTCAGATTTTTTAAATGGAAAATTAGAATTATCTTATGGAATTAATTCCAATGAATTTTATTGACAGAGACGCATTATTTGTAACTAGATTCGAGGCATTCAGAGACCGTTTTGCGAGGCAAAGGCATCACAGAGTAAAGAATTTCACGCTCTGAGGTAAGTAACGGTTTTAAATATGGTCTTGAGGGTATGAAACCCCGGAGTTTTGTGTCATGTGATTATTTTGGAGGTGACGCACATGTTAGGTGACAAGCGTGTGGGTGTACACCGAGGGGATTATGACTTGGTCCGTCCCGTGGAAACTATAAAGATGAATAACTTGTTGATAGTTATGTGCTCTTTATGTGTTGTGGAAACTTGACTATAAGTCATGGTAGAAACCATATTTAGGCTATATGTTGGTATTGTTGGGACCCACAAAGGTCGTGTACTTGTTGAATTATCTGCTTAAATTATTATTTTGTACTCAGTCATAGCTCACTTGATTATTTTATCTCAGTCTTTATTGTTCATTATTTATGTATCATATCATTGTTGTTTGGGTTGATTTTATCATTGTTGAGATACCGGGAGACTGAAGAGCTTTATGATTGAGTGAGGTCGAGGGCCTGATTGTGAGATATTATACCATAGCACGTGAGTTGTCTATGCAACATATGAGTTATCCGTGCGGATCCTTATATTATCCTATAGCACGTGAGTTTGCCGTGCGGATCCATATATTTATATTATGGCACGTGAGTTGTCCGAGCATATTATAGCGCTTGGGCTGTAGGAGCCCCTCCGGAGTTTGTACACCCTCAGTGAGCGCGGGTACCCATTGGGTGTGAGTGCTGAGGGATGAGAGCCGAGTGGTTGAGTTGTTGTGACAAGTGGAGTGATTGTTGCCTGAGAGGCTGTAATTGCTTTTCATTTGTTGTTGCACTTGGTTGCTATTTGTCATTGTTGTGAAATTATCTAAAAGATTTAATATCCGGATTACATTAACTTGAACTGTATAAATTGATTTGACTTAAACTGTTGGATTTGAAAGCATGTCTATTCTCTGTTGGAATTACTGAAAATGAACTATAACTGTGTAGCACATTACTATCTTCAATTCCTTATTCATTATTGTTACTTAATGAGTTGGTTGTACTCATACTACACTATGCACTTCGTGTGTAGATCTAGGTGCTTCTAGACATAGCGGGTGTTGATTCTCTCGCACCGTTGATTTTTTTTTTCCTGAAGATTTAGAGGTAGCTGGCGTGTTTCGCAGATCTTGTCTCTCTTTCCCTATCTCCTTATTTACTGTATCTGGTCTTAGACGATTATAGACGGTTTTCTTTTGACTTGTATCCATATTAGATGCTCATGTACTCAGTGACATTAGGTTTTGGGGAGTGTTCGTATAAGAATTTGTAGGATTTTGCCTAGTATCGAGATAGGTGCCATCGCGACATATTGAGATTTTGGGTCATGAAAAGTTGGTATAAGAGTCATAGGTTACATAGGTCTCACGAGTCATGAGCTGGTTTAGTAGAGTCTTGCGGATCGGTACGGAGACGTCTGTACTTATCTTCGAGAAACTGCAGAACCCTTAAGAAAATTTCACTTTTTTGTATTTTGTCGTGCAAATTTGTTGATTCCGGAAACTAAATTTTTGTTAATTTATTCTCTCATAGATGGTGAGGACACATACTACCGTATCGGACGGTCATCCACCAATGCCACCAGTTAGGGCCACGAGAGGCCGGGGCCATGGTAGAGGTCGGGGTCAAGGTAGAGGTTGAGGTGTAGCTCGTACCACAGTTGGACCAGCACCTATAGTACCACCAGTTGCTCCATCTCAGGAGAAGATTCAAGATATAACTGAGCCGACATGATTAGCTCATGCACCAACTATGCCCATTGAGATTCTAAGCCTTCAAGAGACTTTAGCCTAGATATTGGCATCTTGCACTGGTCTAAGTCAGGTGGTTTCGGCTCAGGCCGCACCTGCCACTTCTCAGGCCGGGGGAGCTACTCATACCCCTATTGCCTGTACTCCAGACTAGGTAGTACAAAGACTTCAGATACCGGGGGCACTACCAGCCCAACCGACTGCAGCTGGTCAGTCCCCGGTAGTTTCTATTATGGAAGATGATGAGCAGAGGAGACTTGAGAGATTTGAGAGGCTTCGAGCTCCATCTTTTAGCAGTGCGGAGTCAGAGGATGCTTAGGGTTTTCTAGATATGTGTCAACGGATGCTTCAGACATCGGGTATTCTGGAGACTAGTGGGATCTCATTCACTACCTTTTAGTTTTCTGGGGGTGCACTCAGATGGTGGGAGGCTTACGAGAGGCGTTGACCTGTTGGCGCAGCACCCCTTACTTGGCAGCAGTTCTCCATGATCTTTTTGGACAAGTTCATGCCTTAGTCCCGCAGAGAGGAGCTGCATAGACAGTTTTAGCAGCTTCGCTAGGGTGATATGTTCGTGACACTGTACGAGATGAGATTTTTTGAGTTGGCTCATCATGCAGTCTGGTTGGTTCCCACTGATAGGCAGATGATTAGGAGGTTTATTGATGGCCTCACATATCAGCTGCGGTTACTTATGACTAGGCAGAGAGTATTTGGTGCTAGTTTTGATGAGGTAGTGGAGATGGTTTGTAGCTAGGAACGTGGAGAGAGAGAGAGAGAGAGAGAGAGAGAGAGAGAGAGAGAGAGGCTAAGAGGCCTCATGGTCCAGGTGATTACAACGGTGTTCCTTCAGAGGGTCAGTTTTACCGTGGTAGGGGCCGTTCTTACAGACACGCTTAGAAGGGTCGTCTAGCTCATCGTGGTGCATCAGGTAGCCACAGTTCTTATAGTGCTCACTCAAGCCAGTCTTCATTTAGTGCACTACCAGCATAGAGTTTGCATCATGCCTTGTCCGCTCAGGCTTCTGCAGGTAATTCCTCAGGTTATCAGGAACATCTCATCGTGGTGCATCAGCTAGCCATGTCTTGATTTATTTGTCGTAGTATTTATTGATGATATTTTAGTGTACTCACGTAGACAGGAGGAGTATGCACAACACTTGGGTATTGTATTACAAAGATTGAGAGAAGAGAGACTTTATGCCAAATTCTCTAAGTATGAGTTCTGGCTTAGTTCGGTGGCATTCTTGGGACATATAGTGTCCAGTGAAGGAATTATGGTGGATGCGAATAAAATAGAGGCAGTTCAGAGTTGGCTATTATTCATGCCTTAAAAATTTGGCGGCATTACTTGTACGGTGTCCAGTGTGAGGTATATACCGACCATCGGAGTCTACAACATTTTCTTAAACAAAAGGATATTAATTTGCGGCAGCGGAGGTGGTTAAAATTGCTTAAGGATTATGACATTACCATTCTCTATCATCCCGGAAAGGCCAATGTGGTGGCCAATGCCTTGAGCCGTAAGGCAGATAGTTTGGGCAGCTTAGCATACTTACCGGTAGCAGAAAGGCCTTTAGCCTTGGATGTTCACGCCTTGGCCAACTAGTTTGTTAGATTGGATATTTCCCAGCCGAATCGAGTTTTTGCATGTGTGGTTTCTCGGTCAGAGAGCGCCAATATGATGATCCACATATTATTATCCTTAAGGACATGATTCAGCACGGTGATGCTAAGGAAGTTACTATTGGAGATGACAGTGCATTACGGATGCATGGCAGGCTATGTGTGCCTAATGTAGATAGTTTGTGTTAGCTGATTCTTCAGGAAGCTCACAGTTCGCGGTACTCTATTCATCCAGGCGCCGCGAAGATGTATCAGGATTTGAGGCCGCACTATTAGTGGAGGCGAATGATGAAAAATATAGTTGGGTTTGTAGCTTAGTGTTTAAATTGTCAACAGGTGAAGTATGAACATCAGATACCAAGAGGATTACTTCAGAGACTTGAAATTCCAGAGTGGAAATGTGAGCGTATTACCACGGACTTCGTAGTTGGGTTCCCACGGACTTTGTGAAAGTTTGATGATGTTTGGGTGATAGTAGATCGGTTGACCAAATCTGCGCATTTTATTCCAGTTGGTACTAATTATTCTTCAAAGCGATTGGCTAGAATTTATATTCGCGAGATTGTTCGCCTACATGGTGTGCCAGTGTCCATCATTTCAGATCGAGGCACATAGTTTACATCACAATTTTGGAGAGCAGTACAACAAGAATTGGGCACACCGGTTCATTTGAGTACAACATTTTACCCTCAGACGGACGGACAGTCCTAGTGCAGTATTCAGATATTGGAGGATATGCTACACGCTTGTGTAATTGATTTTGGGGGTTCTTGGGATCAATTTTTTCCACTCGCGGAGTTTGCTTACAACAATATCTACTAGTCAAGCATTCAGATGGCTCTGTATGAAGCTTTATATGGGAGACGGTGTCACTCTCCTGTGGGTTGGTTTGAGCCGGGTGAGGTCAGAATATTAGGTACTGACTTGGTTCAGAATTCTTTAGAGAATGTCAAAGTGATTCAGGAGCGGTTTCGCACAGCGCTGTCTAGACAGAAGAGTTATGCCTACAAGAAGGTTTGTGATGTTGCTTACATGGCTGGGGAGGAGGTTCTGCTCAAGATTTCATCAATGAAAGGTGTGTTGTGGTTTGGGAAGAAAGGCAAGTGGAGCCCTTGGTATATTGGGCCTTTTGAGATACTTATGAAAATTGGAGAGATGGCTTATGAACTTTCTTTGCCACCTAGTCTATCAGGTGTTCATCCAGTATTTTATGTATCCATACTCCGAAAGTATGTCGGGGATTCGTCTCATATTCTGGATTTCAGTACAGTACAACTGAACGGTAATTTGACTTGTGATGTGGACCCGGTGTCTATTTTAGACCGGCAGGTTCGAAAGCTGAGGTCAAAGAACATAACATTAGTGAAGGTACAGTGGAGAGGTCAGCCAGCTGGAGAAGCTACTTGGGAGATTGAGCAGGAGATGCGAAGCCAATATCCACACTTATTTGAGACTCCATGTATTGTTCTAAACTCGTTCGAGGACAAACATTTTCTTAAGAGGGGGAGAATGTAACGACCCGACCGGTCGTTTTGGGTATTATAATACTGTTTTCCTATTTACTGCTCAATTTATACTTTTTAGTTATTTTATGACTTACCGGGTTAGTTGGTTCGGGTCCGGAAGGAATTCGGAGTGAAATGAGACACTTAGTCTCATTATTGAAAATTTAAGTTAGAAAAGTTGACTGGATATGGACATATGTGTAAACGTCCTCGAATTTGAATTTTGATGATTCCAATAACTTCGTATGGTAATTTTGGACATAAGAGCGTGTCCGGAAAATTATTTGGAGGTCCGTAGTGGAATTAGGCTTGAAATGCCGAAAGTTTAATTTTTGTGAAGTTTGATGGAGAGGTTGACTTTTTGATATTGGGGTCGGAATCCGATTCTGAAAATTTGAATACCTCTGTTATGTTATTTATGATTTGTGTGCAAAATTTGAGGTCAATCGGGCGTGATTTGATAGGTTCTGGAGTCATTTGTAGAAATTAAAAATTTCAAAGTTCATTAGGTTTGAATTGGGGTATAATATATGGTGTTAGCATTGTTTGAGGTGATTTAAGGGTTAGACTAAGTTCGTATGATATTTTAGGACTTGTTGGTCTATTTGGTTGAAGTCCCGAGGGGCTCGGGTGAGTTTCAGATAGTTAAATGATCAAAAGTGGACTAAAATAGCTGCTGCAATTTCCTTGTGTTGTAAATTCCTTCGCCCATAATCGAGACCATAATCTAGCTCAGAATCGATCCCATAATCGAGCCCTGAATCGTGCCTAGAATAGGGCCATGATCAAGCCCAGGAACGAAGCTAGGATTGAAGGCAGGATCGAAGGCCAGGGTCGAGGGCAGGGATCGAGCCTAGGATCGAAGCCACGATCGAAGGCAGGATCGAAGGTCAAGTTCGAGGTCCATGATAGAGGGAAAGGATCGAGACCCCAGGATCGAAGCCACGATCGAAGGAAGGATCGAAGGCCCAGGATCGGGGGATGTCTGGGCAGAATTATAAAGCAGGGACTTCGTCCCATTCGCCATTTTTGACAAATTGGAGCTTGAGGAGAGGCGATTTTTGATATATTTTCAAGGGAAAACTTAGGTAAGTCCCTTGTGATTATTTTTACTCCATAATATTGAATTATCATTGAATAATGCGACTAGATTACATGATTTTTAGGTGTAAATCGGAGATTGGAATTTAGAAATTTATAAATAAGATTTGTAGATTTGAGGGTCTAGTTGAGGTCGGATTTTGGTAAAATTGGTATGGGTAGACTCATGGTTAAATGAGATTTTGGATTTTATAACTTTTGTCAGGTTTCGAGACATAGGCCCCATATGCGATTTTTGAGTTAAATTTCAAATTTTTAATGGAAAATTAGCATTTTCTTATGGAATTAATTCTAATGAATTTTATTGACTGAGACGAATTATTTGTGACTAGATTCGAGGCATTCAAAGACCATTTTGCGAGGAAAAGGCATAGCATAGTAAAGAATTTCATGCTGTGAGGTAAGTAACAATTTTAAATCTGGTCCTAAGGGTATGAAACCCCAAAATTTTGTGTCATGTGATTATTTTGGAGGTGACGCACATGCTAGGTGACAGGTGTGTGGGCGTGCACCGAGGGGATTGTGACTTGGTCCGTCACGTGGAAACTGTAAAGCTGAATAACTTGTTGATAGTTATGTGCTCTCTATGTGTTGTGGAAACTTGACTATAAGTCATGCTAGAAACCATGTTTAGGCTATATGTTGGGACCTACAGAGGTCGTGTACATATTGAATTATCTGATTAAATTATTGTTTTGTACTCAGTCACAACTTACTTGATTATTTTATCTCAGTCTCTATTGTTCATTATTGATGTATCATATCATTGTTGTTTGGGCTGATGTTGTGATTGTTAAGAGCCCGGGAGACTAGAGAGCTATATGACTGAGTGAGGCCGAGGGCCTGGTTGTGAGATATTATACCATAGCACGTAAGTTGTCCATGCAACACGTGAATTGTCTGTGCAGATCCTTATATTATACTATAGCACGTGGGTTGGCCGTGCAACACGTGAGTTGGCCATGCGGATCCAAATATTTATATTATAGCACGTGAATTATCCATGCAAATTATAGCGCTTGGGCTGTAGGAGCCCCTCCGGAGTATGTACACCCCATTTCGCACGGGTACCCATTGAGTGTGAGTGCTGAGGGCTGAGATCCGAGTGGTTGAGTTGTTGTGACGAGTAGAGTGATTGTTGCTTGAGAGGTTGTACTTGCTTTTCATTTGTTGTTGCACATAGTTGCTATTTGTCATTGTTGTGAAATTCTCTGAAAGATTGTATATCCGGATTACATGAACTTGAACTATATAAATTGATTTGACTTAAACTGCTGGATTTGAAAGCATGTCTATTCTCTCTTGGAATTACTGAAAATGAACTATAACTGTGTAGCTCGTCACTATCTTCAATTCCTTATTTATTATTTTTACTTGCTGAGTTGGTTTTACTCATACTACATTATGCACTTCGTGTGCAGATCCAGGTGCTTCTGGATATAGCGGGTGTTGATTCCCTCGAACCGTTGAATTTTTTTCCCGGAGATTCAGAGGTAGCAGTCATGTTTCGCTGACCTTGTCTCTCCTTCCCTATCTCCTTGTTTAATCACTTCTAGAAATTCGGCAAAAATCGACCAAGGTCGACCGTCCAACTTTGGTCGGTAAAAACACCGGCCAAAAAACCGACCAAAGTTGGTTGGTTTTTTAAAATATTTAATTTTTAAATTGGTTTCCTTTGGCGCAAAAATGCGGGAAACTATTTTTGAGTCCCGCGACATTTATACGAAACCGACCAACTTTGGTCGTTTTTTCAATTAAAATAAATAAAAATTAATATTAAAACAACCGACCAAAATTGGTCAGTTAAGTAGGTTGGTCATTTTAAAAAACCGACCAACTTTGGTCGGTAATTTTATTTTTTAATAAACCGACCAAATTTGGTCGGTTATTTTCGTGTAAAAATATAATTAAAAAGTATAAATCAAATAAAAGACAGTCTTAAAATAAAATGCACCAATGGTCTAGTGGTAGAATAGTATCCTGCCACAGTACAAACCCCGGTTCGATTCCCAGATGGTGAATCTTTTGATTACATAATTAAAACACCGACCAACTTTGGTCGGTTTTGTTTTGTAATATTTTACTTTTGAATTTAATTGATCGACCAAAGTTGGTTGGTATACCTTTCCTATTGCTAAAATACCGTCCACATGTAAATTGTCGCATTTTGGACGGTTATTGGGCATTACCGACCAAAGTTGGTTTGTTGTTTTGGTCGGCTTTTACCGGATTTCTAGTAGTGACTGTATTTGGTCTTAGACTATTATAGACCATTTTCTTTTAACTTGTATCCATATTAAAAGCTCATGTACTCGGTGATACCAAGTTTTGGGGAGTGTTCGTATCAGTATTTGTGGTGGAATTTTGTATCGTATTTTAATATTATATTTTTAAACTTAAAGAGGAAATTATATTTTTATTGCGATTATTGCGGTTTATTGAGTCTATCAGCTTGCCTAATATCGAGATAGGTGCCATCACGACAGGTTAGGATTTTGGATCGTGACAAGTGGAGAGATACAAAGTATGACTTGTGGCTAAAGGCTACAAGCAAAGACAAGGCATTGACTATGAAAAAGTCTATGCATCTATTACACGCATGGAGACAATTCATTTGTTGATCTCTTTGGCGGCGTAAATGAAGTGGAAGATCCATCAACTAGACGTCAGGTTAGCCTTCTTGAATGGCTATCTTGTAGAAGAAATCTATGTTGAACAACCACTGGGATTTACGATAAAAAACGATGAAGATAAAGTGTTGCGGTTGAAGAAAGCTTTATATGGATTGAAGCAAGCCCCACTGGTATGTAATAGTTGCATCGACAAGTATTTTCAAGACAGTGGGTTTAGTCCTTGTCTCCAGGAATATGCTCTTTACCCTAAAGTTCATACTAATGGAGATATCTTGATTGTATTTCTCTATGTTGATGATCTTATTTTCACGGGTAATAACCCAATTTTGTTTGAAGCTTTTAAGAAAGATATGTCCTGTGAGTTCGAGATGACGGATGCAGGGCTTATGTCATACTACTTGGGCCTAGAAGTAAAGCAGATGGAGGATCTCTCAAGAAATCTATAAAAAGGAGATATTGAGAAAGTTCAATATGCTCGATTGCAACCCCGTGAACACGCCAATGGAGAGTGGGACAAAAGTTTCTAAGTTTGATGAAGGAGAAAAAGTGGATCCCACACTTTTTAAAAGTCTTGTGGGAAGTTTGAGGTACTTGACTTGTACCAGGCCAGACATACTCTTTGCAGTTAGAATAATAAGTCACTTCATGGAAGCTCCTAACTCCACTCACTTGAAAGTCGCTAGAAGAATTCTTCGTTACCTAAAATGTACGATTGATTTTGGGCTATTTTACTCTTCTTCTAGTGATTTCAACCTTGTGGGATTTTGTGATAGTGATTATGTGGGAGATATTGATGATAGAAAAAGCACAACTAGTTTTGTATTTTTCTTGGGTGATTCTGTTATTTCATGGAGTTTAAAGAAACAATCAATTTTTTCTCTCTCGACTTGTGAAGCTGAATATGTAGCAGTAACATCCTGTACATGTCATGCTATTTGGCTGAGAAGATTATTGAAAGAGCTCAGTTTACAATAGATTGAAGCTACAGAGATTTGTATTGACAACAAATTCGCATAAGCACTCGCGAAGAATCCAATGTATCACAATCGAAGCAAGCATATAGATACAAGGTATCACTTTATCAGAGAATACCTTGCCAAGAAGGAAGTCGAGTTTAAATATGTAAAGTCTCATGATCAAGCTGTGGATATCTTTACAAAGCCTCTCAAGTTTGAAGATTTTCATAGATTGAGATCAAGAGTCCATCCCATCAATATAGGCATGTGCCTATATAATAATAATACTTGGTGACCAAGTTTGGAAAGATTGTGGAGGAGAATCAAATTGCTCCTATAGAATACTTTGAGCCCACGACTCTTTTGCCTTATAAAAGGAAGGCATTCTCTCAATGTTAAACACACCAAAAAGTAGAGAGAAGTAACAAAAGCTAGAGAGAGTAATTCACATATCGTAATCTTTGAGATAAATAGTGAGTGCGAGTAATATCGTTGTGAAGTGTTTTAATAAAGGGTGTTATTTCTTTCGAAGTTGTAGTAGTCTTTTGACACTACAAAGTTGTAATATTATAGTGGTAATATTGCTCCGCTCGAGTATTATATTTTACCCCGTTAAAAAAATTGGTGTCTTTGTCACTCTTTTGTGTTATTGTTATTTATCGTGGATATTATTCCTGGGAGAGATTATTATTATTTTCCAACACGTGAACGGGTTCATAATGGTGCTGGTTATAATTTCCCCTCTAATTCATAACATATTTATGTTCTTTTTTTTCTCTTTAAATTTTTTAGATTATAGAGTAGTACCATTATTTATTGACAGAGCATTTCGACCAACACCTTCCAGTAAATGGTAATTCTATTTCATTTTTGTTTGTTTCAACTGTCTCGCTAGTTATAATAAATTATTTCCTTCTGTCGGTACTCCCTATATCTCCATTTAACTGATATATAGTCTTTCTCTTTTCAAGTTGTTTTCCGAAGAATAAAGTATATATTTTTGCATTTGAAAACTATTTAATGTAGCATTCCTAATTTATGTTACTGTATGACTTATTGGAACCCACTTGATAAAAAAATTAAATTTAGTTAATAGAGAGAAATAACAAGTGCCGTGAAACTCCTACTGCTTTCACTTAATTGTTAAAAGTAAGCAGTACAAAAGATTTATTTCTTAAGTTTTGTGTCTAATCAAATACATTTACATACAAGGGATAGAGGATGTAACATTTTATGGTATTTTGTCCTTAATATATTTAGGTTGTATTTTTTAACCAATGATCGAGTAGTTCTACGAAAATCTTTCGAGGTAAAAAGAAGTGGTAAGTATTCTATCTTCTCTTTGTCCGTTTCAACTACATTGCTAGTATGAAAAACTAAAACTATTATACAATCTTGTAGAGTCTTAAGTAGCGATAGGAGTAATATATATAACTTAAATAGATGAAGCATTATAAAGGATAATTTACTTTTAAAAGAATTCAGAAAAATTCCTATTACACTGTATTCTATTTCTTTCAATCTTTGCTTAAAAATTGTGTATGTAGGGGAAACATCTTTTTTGTTATAAATCCTATATTTAGAAAATTGACCTATTATATGACAAAAAAAGTTAGAACACAAAAAACTGAAATTCATTCCTGCAATTTTGAGACATAATATTGACCCAAGCGGACTGTTATTTGTTTAAGTTTTATTTTTTCTCTGATAGGATCAAATATTACGTAAATGATGGTTTTGATATATCTAGTGGACAAACATAAATATAAAAAAAATTAATATTTTAAGTGACTAAACAAACATTATCATGGCAAACAGGTAGAATATTGATTTTGTTTTAGTCTGTGGATTATGGGAGTAGTACACTCAAAAAGGCCAGGCCGACCCACAAACTTGTACCAAAGATTGAGATCCTTTTGACAGTTCATTTAGAGTTGCTTAAAATGGAAAGTATTTTTAGCTTCCTTTGACAAGAAATAGAGTAACTTAAACTGAAAAAAATTAAAAAAAAAGGAGCTGCTGCAGGAGAAGGACAAAGAAGAAGTATTGCAAAATCAATTAATCTATCTATTTTTATATATTACTTTTAGACGTTACAATACATGACATAACATCTCTTAGACTAGACCATACGTTTATTTTTTCTCATTAAAGCCCAATATTTCTAAATATATGACAAATAATATTACTCCATCTCTTATTGGATAAAAAAGATACTGGTTGTATGACCCAAAATCTATTAAGGTCGTGATGGCGCCAGACACCACTACCAGGCAAGCCAACAATAAATACTAAATTTGATTCTCATTTTTATTACTTTTGAAATCATATTTTTCTTTAATATACATAGTAAAGAAAGGGAATTTACAGAGTAAATAATAATATTTTTAACAAATTCAATACAGAATAACCCATAATTCTCCCAAAACCCGGTATCACAAGTGCATGAGCATTTTCTAGGAATATAAAATAAAATTCAGCAACTGTCCGGAATACAAATTAGACAGAATAAATATAAATAACTCTGAAGGAGACTCTACTGACTGCATATCGTAATATAGAATGCAACTCACCTAAGTCTCCGCATTAACCACACCTCTACCCCCACAAGGCTGCTAGACATATCCGTACCTGCACAAAATGTGCAACAAGTGTAGCATGAGTAAGTAAAAAATATGTACCCAGTAAGTATCAAGCCTAATCTCGAAGAGGTAGAGACGAGAAGTCGATTTTGACACTCACTAAGGGTCAATAGTAATAATTGAAATAAAATATGTAATTATTTAAATTAACATGATTCATAGAGCTAACAAAAATCTTATTTAACCAGCCTATGCTGAGATGATTTTGAAGAAGTTGCTCCCGGAAAGTGGTATAGTGTTGGATAAGGTCCCAGAATGTCTTCCCGAGTTCCATCATAGGCTTGTAGACATGGGATGGACATGTTTTCCCCTTCAACCTTGCAGCGCCAATGAGCAATGGGTGAGGGAGTTGTATGCGAATCTTCCAGCCATCAGGTTAAAGAAGCCAAAGATGAGGATTCGTGGAAAAATGGTGCATTTCGGAGCTGAAATTGTGAACCAAGTCTATCACCTACAAGACCATGACATGGCCCCATTTCGTGAAAAAGATTGTGCCTCAGGTGAGTGGTTGGTCTCCAAATTATGTCCGGGTGCAGATGTTCCATGGGCAACTTAAAAGAGAGGGATCACGTCCAAAGAATTCACTGCTGAAGCAAAGATATGGCTGGCCATCATATGCAGTCGCATCTCCCCTATGTCGAATATATGGAATGTACCGGTAACGAGAGATCAAATGATAGCCTCCATTCTTGATGGTATCTAGCTCAATGTTGGTGAGATTTTCATCAATGAACCGAGAGAGTATCAGCTTCAGAATGGTACATCATTGGTATTCCCATCTTTTATCACAGAGCTGTGCCAACTTGCTGGGGCTTGAGGAGGATCCGGGAGACAACTGGATAGAACCGAGAAAGCCTATCAATCCATTGAAGAAAAGAGGAAAGGGCGGCGCCGTCAAGAGCAAAAAGAGAAAGTTGAGATATTTTTCTCAGAATCGATCAGGGTAGCCAGCCATCATCTTCTCCAGGAAGACCATTTGCTATGCTTTCTGAGAAAATGCGTCTGATTCGCGAGATAGTAGCTAGCCTTCCACTGGGACCTAGGGAAACATCTGAGGGACTCGCTGCATACATTTTAAATAAATAGTTTCAAAAGTATCTTGATGATCAGAAGAAGCAGGGGGGTCACCTTAAGAAGCTGGAGAAGGCATATACTAATTTGGCCACGACGCACGGTAATTTGAGCAGTTCTCTTGACAAACTAGCAAATGCACACACCAGGATGAAGAAAAGGGAGAATAAGAGAGATAAATTCTTCACCAGCATGTGAAAGGGTGTTAAGGGGATGTGGAAAGTTCTAAAGCCTCAAGACCCAGTGCCATCGACCGAGCAAGAAGATGATGATGCTGCTCCAGTTCATTGGTCCGAGGATGTCACGACCCAAAATGATGGGCCGCGACGGGCACCTGGTACCTTACTCAACCGATTACCTACGTAATGTATCTTTTCATTTCATATTATTGTAGATAACTGAGCAGGAAGGCTGTCCTGAGCTAAGTAGAATACAATATGTAATACCAACTTATACATAAGACATACGGGCCTATAAGACCAAAATAACTACTCGTACACTAAACATAGGCCGCCAGGCCATACAATCTTTTACGTACATGACATCTTTCTACAAGACTCTAAGAATACGAAAGTTTCATAAAGGTTGGGACAGAGTCCCGCCATACCAAACAATGCACATATAAATCATACTAACCAAACAAGCAACTCCGAAGCAAATGGAGTGCACCAACATCTTCCGCTGAGCTGATAGCCTACCTGGAGGGCTCTCAACCTGTCTATTGGAACTTGCGGGCATGAAATGCAACATCCCCAGGCAAAAGGGATGTCAGTACAAATAATGTACCGAGTATGTAAGGAACACAAATCAATAAATAATAGACATGAGAGAAACATGGAGTAAAAGACTCGACATGTATGTCTGCATCGCTTTGTGATTCATTTCATTTTTATAATGTCATGCATATGCATATAAATGTCATACCATGCATAGGTATATGCGGTCATAACATCATCCAGCTTCTGAGGGCATCCCATTCTATCATTTCAGCCACTGTGGGTAAATCATCAATGTATACTAGCTGATCAGGTGGTGCTGCGTATATAACGCCGTAACCTTTTTCCATATCCCATATATATATATATATATATATATATATATATATTATACATATATACGTGTATATAACTCCATCTGGTCATGGGTCAATGTAAATGAATGCAATACATGAGAAGTACGTCAATAAAATCTTTCGGAGTGTCATAAGACCATTATGCCTTTGAATAATATCACGAAATAAACTTTATCAAGTTACGTATTTTCTGAGACCCATGAACAAATGATAGAATAATATGACACATGGGGAATAAAGTACATAAGCATCTCTAATATTTCTAACATTTCTATGAATATTTCAAAGTAGGTAAAAATTCGTATGATATTCTTGAGAACGATTGCACTGTACTCCCTTAGAATCGCAAAATCCTGTTGCTATTATGCAGTGTAACTTTGTATGATAGTCTCTGAAGAAAGTAACGTTTCCTGAAGCTCTGGTGGTGATATCTGTAATATCATATACAAGATCCTTAAAACTAATCCTCAACAACTCACCAGATTTATCCTTTGGAGACGAATTGCCACAAGTGTTTTGCATGAAGGAACATACGATGTTTGATAAAGAAGGGAATGAGGTTATCGGGATGCTAAAGAAGAGCTTGAAATATAACCGAATGAAGACGAACCTCCTTTCTTGAAAGACCAGAGTTGTCACTTAGTTGATATTTCTTGTTAAAATTTAGAAAATTCCCCAAGAATAGACAAAGAACCAAAGTGACCCAATGATACGTGGATATTCAGTTTGAGGTTTTGAACCACATATATTCTTCTTAAAATGACACCTTTCTTCATATTATATGAGTCACTTAGTGGATTTATTAACCATTTCATGGGCTGCCTCGTGAGGGCCTTTGGCCCCACTTATTAATTATCCACAAATCCTTAATTACGTGGTTAATCTCCTATTAAACTAATAATTAATCAATTACCCACATAATTAAGAATTATCTCAAATTACTTAGAATACTACTCCCTTTTAACACACCTTATACACCTTACTATCATGATCATGTGGTATCTTGTATGGTACTAGTCCATAAATACCGAGTATTTTAGTTCGGGACATATTTTATCCCAAAATGTCAAACTTCGACGAAATTCATTTCCTTCGATTCACTTACCCTTTCACCTTCACGAATTTACTTATCACTTGTTTGAAATAGCGTAATAATTATAATACCAAAATAATCTCATTCCCGAACTTACGTCAATTAACTTACGACAAAACTTTAATGTATGAGAATACGGGATGTAACATCTCATTTCCGAACTTTCATCAATTTACTTATGGCGTACTTTTACGTACGAAAACGTGGGGTGTAACATCATTCCCCCCTTTGGAACATTCCCCCTCGAATGTTGGCTGATGCACTTATCATTTACATAACCTATGTCTTCTGAATACTTTGGTACTCTTCTTGCCAGCTAGGCAACTGTTCTGTGAATGGATCCCAAAGGCCAGGACATTCCCCCCTTTAGGCCTCTTTCTCACACCACGACTTGTGGTCGGAATTCTTCTAATCTCACAACTGTTGCTACCGTTTGTCATATATTCGTTTAGCCATCCATATGACTTTACTGCTATATTTCGTACTTTGATTTATCGTTACTGAGGTCTGCTACCGAATTCCAGGTTACTTTCGTTGCGTATCCCATGTGTATAAATCTAAGTCCTTTAATGCTTCCTCATTACTGTTCATCTTAAGAATGGCGGCTTAATATCATCTCATACTTTGTGACTTTTGTCCATCCATTGTTGATTCACATCAATATTAATCTACAATATACCAATGATTACTTGATCTCTTATGTAACAATGCCGCTAAGGCTCACGTCTCATCAGGGGCATATGGAGTAATTAGTGCCAAGGGGAGATACTATACTTCCATAACCGTATTTCATAGTATCCCTATGTGATTTACATTGCGTGGGTATTTTAATTCTGTACATTTCATGAAATCGTTACTCAATCGAAGGCCCAAACGTCATCCTTTATATATCACAATTACACCCTCAGTCTACTAGCATGGTAGCATTCTATCTCTGCTAAATACTACTAGTCTTAGACTTCTTTGAGTTTATTCAGGCTATACTCAGCTTTCAATAACTAGGAGAAACCATTATCTCTCTTGTTTTCATGGGCTTAATCCCGAGGACTTATACATTTCTTGTCACCTCCTCACTCGCCTTTTCTTATCCTTAATCCTGTCATAAAACCTTGTCGCTTTACTATACTTTAGCTTGCGACCGATACATATTTATTTATACTACTCGCAACCTCTCTTCAACTTGCTTGCACCATAGATTTACTTATGCTATTCTAGAACATCAAGCGAGACATCACATCGTCTCCAACTTTTCTTTACTCTCTTAGCTAGATCTCTTGGTACCTAGAAACCATAGGCTGGAATATATTCCACTAACGATGCCGCTATCATTCCTGGATATTGAATCCCCGCGCTTCTAGCCTTCGATCCGAAGTATGGACTATTCACAACCTTTTGCGTTTGAGTATCTCGTATGTTATTCACCTTTAACGTACGAACTTTAAAGTCTCGCATCATATCTTCTATCTCTTTCATGACCTCCCTTTCACCTAGGTATAACTCACATCCACAACTTGAACTTCTATTATAATACTTGCACCTCTTTACATGATTCAGTGAGAGATTCATACTGACTTCTTTTGAGGCTGGTACTCTTCTAACTAGATTTATCGTAGAGCCGTTATATCATATGTTTGTTGTACTATCTCTCTTGTACCTCTGATATTAAGAGTAATTCTGCAATATTCTCAATCACGATTTCTATAACTTTCTGGGTCCAATAATCAGACTCCTAATTTACTTTGTTGATGTAACTCTTTAGTTTCCTCTTTCTTCTGATCATCCTTTATGTATGCTTAAGCTATCTTCCGATCTGCGGCTCATGGTATTACTTTATCCCTTCATGGATGCTTTGGAATATTCAAGATACAATCTTTTAATCAATTCAGTCCTTTGTCTATGACCTGGACTCAATTCTTTCTTTTAACTTGTACCGGAGTCTTTTACGACTGTATGATTGTCAACATATATGCTGCATGGGTAATACTCCAAAATCTTAAGTGCATTCATAACGTAACTAACTCTGGATCATTTATCAAATAATTTCTTTTGCTCCTTCTCAACTTTCCTTAAATGAGAGCAATTGCCTTTCCTGGTCGTTCTGCCACTTGTTGCATGAATACTTGGCTTATCTTAGTGCCCACACATGCCGAAAAATTTATTTATTATTTTATTTTCTTTTGTGCAACTCATATGATTTTGACCATTACTTTTGGTTTCACTTCCCGCTCATAATCCACGATAGGCGCCAGACCACTTTCTTATGGAGTGCATACAATGTTGTAGTGAGACTGCAATTAGAAGACCATTTCTTCTTCTATTTACTATGTTTAGGTTGAAGATTTATTTCTTATTTCCTCAACTCGTCTTTCAGTGTAGTACTTAGGGAGGACCTTCTGGCTCTTGTAAAGTTACAAGCTTGTTATATTGCTTACCCGACAAAATTTTTGATGTTCGTACTTACCTATATTTATCCTTTTTTACTTACCTCCTTACTCATGTGCTCGTACAGTTGTTTATGAACTGAAGTTTTGACTGTCTTCCCAGTGGGACTCTCTTTTGTTTCCATAACACTCATACTGTCTCTTTAACTATCCCTGCCTCTATCTGAGTATTTATCAAGGTCATGATGGCATATCTGTGAGACTTAATTTCACATGTTGGGGTTCATTCTGTTTATCTTGCACAATCTATTGATTTGTCTGTATCCTCTTGTCTAGCCATAACTGGGCCCTTCCTAAATCAACTACTAACTACTTGTTGGCCCATTCTCATATCAATATTCTGCGTAATCTTTCTTGGGTCATTTCCTTTGTCTTAACTTACTTCTCGTACTGGCTCCTTATCTATCAATAACAACTCGGGAAGGGACCCTTACTTCCTCTCCTTGATGTTGTGTTTGCATAATGTTCTGGAATTGCAACATACCTGTAGGATTTGGATAAGTGCAATCTTATTATCCCTTTCTTAGTCTTATCGCATTCTTCCTTTATTATTCCATAGTTACTACAACCAGTTAATTCCAACTTAATGCCATACAACTCCATATTCCCCCCTTTAGGGAAACACTAATATTTAGCGCTACAATGATCTACGTATATATGTTTTACCTCTTTGGAATCTTCTCACATCATCGAAGACTCTTACCCATCTTGCGGTAATCCTTCTGCACTAAGGATAACAAAATTCCTTACTTACGAGGGTGACACTTAGTGTAACTGGAACACTTAGTCCTTTAAGCTCAACTTTGCTCATGTTTCTTGCTTTGGGAAAGCATCTTCCTGAATGACCTTTATGGGTTATTCTTCTTTCGTCCATTCTTTTATCGCCGGAATGCAATCTAAAATTCTCATGGTGCCTACTATTATCAAATTACGCAATCCACAATTCATGTTTAGTTTACCTTGTTCACTAGCCCATACTGATTTCTTATTACTTTGGGGTCTAAATTTTCCTTCTGCTAATCCCGTTAGAGTCGCGAACTTATTTTTTTGAAATGAGGATATGGCTTTATGGCCTATACTCTCTTGTTGTCTCTAGGCCTGTCACTTCTCGTCTTTTCCTTCACTTGACTATAGACTCAGTAATACTGTCATATATATATTTTTTATCTACCGTTGTTATCCATGTATCACATCTTACTCATAATGCTTCATTAACACTCCTTATTGCCCGCTAACATCTGTGTCTATTACTTTTTTCGAAAAACTCAAACAAGACATTCTTTTTCTTTTAGCACCTCTTAACCCATCCATTGGCTCTTCGAGTTGCCTAACATTCTTTCCCCACTAGGGACGGAAGCCACACGAAGGTAATATTTATCCTTTCAAGGCTTCCAGTGCTTATCTTTGTAGTACTCATATCTAGCTATATTATTTTAGAGCACACCATCTGGGTGTCTCACAAGGAGATCTATTAGAACATTTGCAATATCCTTCAGAAAAGTCAACTAACGCAAATAGTCCATCCACCATTTTGGGTCACTCTAACCCCAGTCGGATCCTGATATCCGTCCTTCTCTTATACTACATCTGTTAGCCCCCAAAGGGCATAAATGAAATGGGTGTGTCCAATTGTACATACCTCTGTTACTGTTGAAGGTAACTCACAATGCTTATATTTTTCTGTCTGAGTTGTAAATACCGATAATCTTCATTAACTGGGTACCTCCTACCATTCTCATCTTGTTCCTTTTACTTGTTCAAGCTTGTATCTACCTTCTGAATCTCTCGTTGCTTTTTTTACCACATGGGTGGATATATATTATTGCCATAAGGCTCCTTATTATGAAGCTTACACCTTTTAGTACACCCATGATCTGCTGAAGACCTCACATTGACTCATCATAATCGTCATGCAGAATCGATTTCCTCTAGCTCAACTCTTCCATTGCCACATGCAATCTTTTACCAATCGTCTTTCTAGATGTAGGCATCGTCGTATTATAAATAAGACAGATTTTAGGAAATTGAGTTCTTACAACTAAGCTTTACCACACGATCTAGAATAAGAAGAAAGAGTGATAGTCCTAAATGCCCTGTAGCCTTCTGCTTATAAGTGTGGTGCACGACACACACATAAACAAGACTCTACTAGACACAGCTTGTAGACTCCATAGGACAGAACTACTCTGATACCACTTTTGTCACGACCCAAAATGATGGGCGGCGATGGGCACCCGGTACCTTACTCAACCGAGTACCTACGTAAAGTATCTTTACATTTCATACTATTATATATAACTAAGCTGGAAGGCTGTCGTGAGCTAAGTAGAATACAACATGTATTATCAGCTTATACATAAGACATACGGGCCTATAAGACCAAAATAATCACTCGCACACTAAACATAGGCCGACAAGGCCATACAATCTTTTACGTACATGACATCTGTCTACAAGCCTCTAAGAATACAAAATTTTCATAAAGGTCAGGACAAAGTCCCGCCATACCAAGCAATACATGCCTAAATCATACTAACCAAATGAGCAACTCTAAAACAAATGGAGCACACCAACATCTTCCGCTAAGCTGGTAGCCTACCTGGAGGGCTCTCGACCTATCTATCGGGACCTGTGGGCATGAAACGCAGCATCCCCAGGCAAAAGGGACGTCCGTACAAATAATGTACCGAGTATGTAAGGAACGAAAATCAATAAATAATAGACATGAGAGAAGCATGGAGTAAAAGAGTCGACATGTATGTCTACATCGCTCTGTGAATCATTTCATTTTTATAATGTCATGCATATGCGTATCAATGTCATACCATGCATAGGTATATGCGTTCATAACATCATCAAACCTCTGAGAGCATCCCATCATATCATTTTGGCCATTGTGGAAAAATCATCAATGTATACCAGCTAATCAGGTGGTGGTGCATATATAACGCCGTAACCTTTTGCCATATCCCGTATATATGTATATATATTATACATATATACGTGTATATAATGTCATCTGGTCATGGGTCAATGTAAATGAATGCAATACATGAGAAGTACGTCAATAAAATATTTCGGTGTGTCATAAGACCATTATTCCTTTGAATAATATCACGAAATAAACTTTATCAAGTTACGTATTTTACGAGATCCATGAACATATGATAGAATAATATGACTCATGGGGAATCAAGATTATAAGCATCTCTAATATTTCTATGAATAGAGTCATGTATGAAAATTGTGCATTTGCTCGTTTCGTTTGTGTCGTATAGATCATGCCAAAAGAATGAAGGGATAGACTAAACATACTTGAACTGATTTGCTTGACAATCCCTCTAACACACGTCAATTGAGACAACACGTAATGGAGGGTCGAAGTAGGGAAAGATCCGTATGATATTCTTGAGAAAGATCGCACTGTACTCCCTTAGAATCGAAAAATCCCATTGCTATTACGTGGTGTAACTTCGTATGATAGTCTCTGTAGAAAATAACGTTGCCTGAAGCTCTGGTGGTGATATCTGTAAATATCATATACAAGATCCTTAAAACCAATTCTCAACAACTCACTAGATTTATCCTTTGGAGACGAATTGCCGCAGGTGTTTTGCATGAAGGAACATACGATGTTTTATAAAGAAGGGAATGAGGTTATCGGGATGCTAAAGAAGATCCTGAAATTGAACCTAATGAAGATGAACCTCCTTTCTTGAAATACCAGAGTTGTAACTTAGTTGATATTTCTTGTTAAAATTTGGAAAATTCCCCAAGAATAGACAAAGAACCAAAGTGATCCAATGATACGTGGATATTCAGTTTGAGGTTTTGAGCCACATATATTCTTCTTAAAAAGACACCTTTATTCATTTCATATGAGTCACTTGGTGGCTTTATTAACCATTTCATGGGCTGCCACGTGGGGGCCTTTGTCCCCACTTATTAATTATCCACAAATCGTTAATTACATGATTAATCTCTCATAAAACTAATAATTAACCAATTACCCACATAATTAAGAATTATCTCAAATTATTTAGAATATTACTCCCTTTTAACACACCTTATACACCTTACTATCATGGTCATGTGGTATCTTGTATGGTACTAGTCCATAAATACCGAGTATTTTAGTTCGGGCCATATTTTATCCCAAAATGTCAAACTTCGACGAAATTCATTTCCTTCGATTCGCTTACCCTTTCACCTTCATGAATTTACTTATCACTTGTTTAAAATAGTATAATACTTATAATACCAAAATAATCTCATTCACGAACTTACGTCAAATAACTTATGACGAAACTTTAACGTACAAGAATACGTGATGTTACATCTCATTTCCGAACTTTCATCAATTTACTTATGGCTTACTTTTACGTACGAAAACGTGGGGTGTAACAGAGGAAGAAGGAGAGGAGGATGCGACTAAGTCCGACAACGAGGAGAGTATTTGATACAGTATTCAGGGAGCACTTTCCACCATTTTACTCTATTGCATTTTATTGCATTGGGAACAACTCTTTCTCTCTCTTCGCATTTCTCTCTCCCCGCTAGTGCTCTCTCTTCTACCTACTGGTTTTCTACCGTCGTGACCGCTGGCGCCGGCAACCACAGATAAGCCATCCTCTCTCTCTCTCCCTCCCTCCCTTCTCTCTCTTCCTCACCCCTTTTCTCTCTTTCCTCTGTTGCCCCACCAGTAATTTCTCGCCGGCGACCCCAACCGCCTCTGTCTCCGCTGTATTTCTTCTCCTCTTTACATTCTTCTCTCTTATCCCCCTAATCCCGCCTATCTTTCCCTGCTGCTCGTTTTTACCAACCCAACCTTTCTTGTGCCCAAATTTCAGTTCCAAAACCGTAGCAGCACCGCCGACGACCTCTGGCTGGCGACCTCCCTTGTTGTCCCTCCATTTTTGAGTCTGTCCGGGTCCACCCTTGCGACAGGATGACAACCCCCTTCCCTATTGGTTTTGTGGTGGTTGTGTTTGATTTTTCAGGTAATTAGTTGCGGCTTCCGAGGTGAGCACGAGACGTACGAGCAAGCAGAGCGGAGCATCACCGGCTGGTGTGTGCAAAGGTTGGCAAGAGTTGGAAGGATGCACGCCATATTTCTGTGACACCGGGTGTGCATCAAGTCATATTTCCAGGTTCTTTCCATCGGGAGTTGGTACCTCTTTCTTTCCTGTATCTTTCTTTGTGATGTTAAATTGTGGGTATTTAGTTTGCATCAGTTTAAGCATATTATTAGAGTACTTGTAGTTGATACTTGTTATTTTCTAGTTTGGGTTTTTCCGTAGTCTATCATAGGTATAATGGCTGTGGTCTGGCATGGTAGAGTAAGGTCATGTCCTCGGGGGGTGTCGGGGGTGAGAAGGGGGTAGGGAGGGGGCAATGGGTGGGACAGGAGGCAAGGAGGGTAAGGGGAAAGATGAAGCTTGTAGGTTGAGGATCGAGTCACAGAACATAGACACGTTAACGGGTAAATCTATTGAGTTAGCAAAGATCCTCCAGAAGAGGAAGGCCAATATAGCTTGAGTCCAGGAGACTAGGTGGGTAGGGTCGAAGGCGATGAATGCAGACGGGTATAAACTATTATACCCCATGTTTTCGTACGTGAAAGTATGCCATAAGTGAATTGATGAAAGCTCGGGAATGAGATGTTACATCCCGCATTTTCGAACGTTAAAGTCTTGTCGTAAGTTAATCGAAGTAAGTTTGGAAATGAGATTTATTTTGGGATTATAAGTATTACGCTATTTCAAATAAGTGATAAGTTAATTCGTGAAGGTGAGAGGGTAAGCAAATCGAAGAAAATGAATTTCGTTGAAGTTTGACAATTTGGGATAAAATACGGTCTGAGCTATAATACTCGATATTTATGGACTAGTGCCATATAAGGTACCACATGATCATAATAGTAAGGTGTACAAAGTGTGTTAAAAGTGAGTGATAGTTTAAATAGTTTGAGATAATATCTAATTATATAAATAATTGGGTTATTATTGGTTAATGGGGGATTAACAAATTAATTAAGTAATTAAGTGGTCAATTGTTGGACAAGGATGAGCCAAAAACGTGGCATCAAGCCACTTCTTGAACATATGACTATTAATTATTCTTGGTTAGGTGGCAGTAATGTGTCAAGTACAAGTACATTCATTTCTCAAACTTTAAAGACTTGTAAAAGTAATATGTTAGGTACAAAACACTTCACTTCTATTATTTTGAATAAAAAGACTACAAATCAGATGTGAGCCTTTGCACATAGCAACGTGAATTCTTACCTATTTCCTACAAATTCCTACAAGGTTTCAACAAATTTCTTACAACCAAACAGTACAATCAGATGCTACTTCATTTCTTATATTTTGTTTACAAAGCTACTACAATCAAATTCTAGCAATTCGTACAAAAACATCACAACCAAATTCCTACGTGATTTCTTACACTAAAAATTCCTACGTGAGTTCTTACGTGATTTCTTACACTACAAATTCCTACGTGATTTCTTCAACCAACGAGATATTTTTTAGCATATTAGCAACGTGAGATTTTGTGATTCTAAAGGAGTACGGTGCAACCTTTTTCAAGAATATCATACGGATTTTTCCCTACTTCGATCCGCCGTTACGTGTTGTTACAATCAACGTGTGTTAGAGGGATTGTCAAGAGAATCGGCTAAGGTAGGTTAAGGCTATCCATTCTTTCTTTTGGTGTGATATATACGGCACAAATGAAATAAGCAAATGCACAATTTCCATAAATAACTCTATTCATAGAAATATAAGGGGTATCTATATTCTTGATTCCCCATGTGAATTATTATTATATATTCTGTTCATGGGTCTCATAAAAATACGTATTTGATAAAATTTATCCGACATGAATATTTTCTTTATGACGTTCCGAGAGATTTTATTGACATATTTCATATGCATTTCATTCATTTATACATGTACATTGAACCATGACCAAATGACGTTAGATACGCGTATATATGTATATTATATGTATATGGGATATGGAAAAAGGTTATGGCGTTATATACGCACCACCACCTGATCAACTGGTATACGTTGATGATTTGATCACAGTGGATGAAATGATATGATGGGATATCCTCAGAGGCTTGATGATGTTATGAACACATATACCTATGCATGGTATGACATTTATACGCATATGCATAACATTATAAAAATGAAATGATTCACAGAGTTATGAAGACGTACATGTCGAGTCTTTTACTCCATGTTTCTCTCATGTCTATTATTTACTTATTTTAATTCCTTACATACTTGGTACATTATTTGTACTGACGTCTCTTTTGACTGGGGACACTGTGTTTCATGCCCGCGGGTCCCGATAGATAGGTCGAGAGTCCTCCAAGTAGGCGATCAGCTGAGTAGAAAATGTTGGTGCACTTCATTTATTCCGGAGTTGCTTGTTTGGTTAGTATGATTTAGATGTGTATTGTTTGGTATGGAGGGGCACTGTCCCGACCTTTATGACATTTTTTGTACCCTTAGAGGCTTGTAAACATATGTCATGTACGTAAAAGATTGTACGGCCTTGTCGGCCTATGTTTTGAGTTTATAAATGATCATACTGGCATATTTGGCCAGTATGTCATGTAATTATTATAATGTAATAAGAAAGATACGTTACGTTAGTACTCGGTTGAGTAAGGTACCGGGTGCCCGTCGCGGCCTATCGGTTTGGGTTGTGACAAAAGTGGTATCAGAGAAGTTCTATCCTAGGGAGTCTACAAGCCGTGTCTAGTAGAGTCTTGTTTATGGGTGTGTTGTGCACCACACTTATAAGCAGGAGTCTATAGGGCATTTAGGACTGTCACTCGTTCTTCTTTCTCTAGATCGCGTGGTAGAGCCTAGTTGTAAGAACTCAATTTCCTAAACTCTATCTTATTAATAATACAACAATGTCTACATCTAGAAAGACGGTTGGTAAGGGTTTGCATGTGGCTGTGAAAGAGTTGAGCCAGATGAACTCGACTTTGCATGATGCTTATGATGGATAAATGAAAGGTCTTCAACAGATCATGTGTTTACTAAAATGTGTAGGATTATTGATAAGGAGACTTGAGACAAGAATACCTATCTACCTTTATGGTGAAAGACAATGAGAAATTCAGAAGATAAGTAGAAGTTTCAACAAGCAAAAGAAGCAAGATGAAGAAGGGCACGAGGCGCCCAGTTAATGAAGGTTAACAATGTTTACAATTCAAGCAGAGAAATATAAGCATTTTGAGTTACTTTCAACATTAACAGAGGTATGTATAATTGGCTACTTCGATCTTAGTTATACCCTATGGGAGATAACATATATGGTTCAAGAGAAGGACGGGATATCAGGATCCGGCTAGGGTTAGAATGACCCAAAATGGTGGATGCATTATTTTTGTTAGTTGACATTTACGAAGGATATTGCAAAATGTGCTAATAGGTCTCCTTATGAGGCACCCAGATGGTGCACTCTAAAATAATACATCTAGATATGAGTGCTATAAAGATAGGCACTGGAAGCCTGAAAAGGATAATTATTATCTTAGTATGGCTTCTGTCCCCAGTAGAGAGATAATGCTAGGCAACCCGAAGAGCCAGTGGATGTAGCAAAGGGGAGCTAAATGCAAAAGAATAACTTGTTGAAGTTTTCAGAATAAGGTGATAGACAACAATATTAGCAGGAAATAAGAAGAGAGCTAATGAAGAATTAAAAGTAAGATGTGATACATGGATGACAACAGTAGGTAAAAAAAAAGAGAGAGTATTACAGAGTCTATAGTCAAGTGAAGGAAAAGACGAGAGGTGACATGCTTTGAGATAACAGAAGAGTATAGGCCATAAAGTCATATCCTCACTTCAAGAAATACGTTCGTGACTCCAACGCAACTACTGGAAGGAAAGGTTAGACCCCAAAGTAATACAAATCAGTATGGGCTGGTGAACAAGGTAAACTAAACATGAATTAGGGATTGAGTGATTTGATAATAGTCGGCATTATGAGGATTTCAGAGATTGCGTTCCAGCAATAATAGAATGTACGACAAAAGGATAACCCTTAAAGGTCATTCAGGAAGACGCTTCCCTAAAACATGAAATGTGAGCAAAGTTATGCTTAAGGGACTGTATGTGCCAGTAACACTAAGTGTCTCCCTCGTGAGTAAGGAAATTTGTTATCCTTGGTACAGAAGGATTTTTGCAAGGCGAGTAAGGGTTATCGATGATGTGAAAAGACGTCAAATATGAAGAGGTAAAACATTTATACGTAGATCATCATAGCACTAAATGTTAGTACTCCCCTAAAGAGGGGAATATTGAGTGGTGTGGCATTGAGTCTGAACCAAGTGGTTCTAGTAACTATTGAATGATGAAGGAAGAATGCGATAAAATGAGAAAGGAATGAGATTGAACTCATCCAAATCCTACCAATATGCTACGATTCCAGAACATTACGCAAGAATGACGTCAAGGAAAAGAAGTAAGGCTTCCATCCCGGGATGTTTTTGATAAACAGGGAGCTAGTGCGAGAGGTAAGTTAAGACAAAGGTAATAACCCAAGGAAGATTACGCCGGATATTGATATGAGAATGGGCCAACGAGTAATTAGTAATTAGTTTAGGAAGAGCCTAGTTAAGGCTAAACAGGAAGTTACAGACGAGCTAGCAGATCGTGCAAGATAAACATAGTAAACCCCAACATGGGGAATTCAATCTCGCAGATCGTGCAAGATAAACATAGTAAACCCCAACATGGGGAACTCAATCTCGCAGATGTGACATCGTGATCCTTGAGAAATACATGTCTAGTCTTTTACTCCATGTTTATCTCATGTCTATTATTTACTGATTTTCATTCCTTACATACTCAGTACATTATTTGTACTGACATCCCTTTTGCCTGGGGACGCTACATTTCATGCCCGTAGGTCCTGATAGACAGGTCGAAAGTCCTCCAAGTAGGCGATCAGCTAAGCGGAAGATGTTGGTGCACTCCATTTATTATGGAGTTGCTTGTTTGGTTAGTATGGTTTAGATTTGTATTGTTTGGTATGGCGGGGATCTGTCCCAATATTTATGACATTTTTGTACCCTTAGAGGCTTGTAGACATATATCGTGTACGCGAAAGATTGTACGGCCTTGTCGGCCTATGTTTTGAGTTTATAAATAATCATGTTGGCATATTAGGCCCGTATTTCACCTGTATATGATAATGTAATAAGAAAGATACGTTACGTTGGTACTCTGTTGAGTAAGGTACTGGGTGCCTGTCGTGGCCCATCCGTTTGGGTCGTGACATAAGCTGTGGTACTCTGGGGTCGTGAGGGGTAAGAATGGATTGGGTATCTTGGTGGATAGGGATCTTAGAGAGTATGTGTTTGAGGTTAGGCGAGTGAATGATAGGTTAATGTTTATTAAGTTGGCGATTCGTGAGTCCACCCTCAATGTTGTTAGCACTTACGCGCAGCAAGCGGGCTTGGATGAGGAGGTTAAGAGGCACTTCTAGGAGGTTTTTGGACGAGATTGTGCGTAGTATTCCACCTACTAAGAGGTTATTTATAGGAGGGGATTTTAATGGCCATATTGGGTCAGCTGCTGGTGGCTATGGCGAGGTGCATGGTGTCTTTGGCCTTGGGGATTAGAATGGAGGAGGTACTTAAATGTTAGATTTTGCTAAGGCCTTCGAGCCGGTGATTGCGAACCTGACTTTCCCAAAGAGGGAGGAGCATATGGTGACTTTACAAAGTTCGGTGGTGAATACTCAGATTTATTACCTTCTCCTCAGAAGGCGTGATAGAGGGTTGTGCAAGGATTGCAAGGTTATCTCGGGAGAGACCCTCGCAACTAGGCATATGATCTTAGTGATAGACGTCGGTATTATGATAAAGAGGAAGAAGAGGTATGCTCGTGGTCGACTGAGGATTAGATAGGGAGCTTTATCTAAGGATAAAGCCCAGGAGTTAGAGGGGCATTTATCAGCTATGGGAGCTTGGAGGAGTAGTGTAGACGCGAGCATTATATGGTCGATGACGGCGAACTATGTGAGGAAGGCGGTGAGAGAGGTACCAGGGAAATCGAAGAGTTATTCTGGTAGGCATCAAAGCGACTGGTGGTGGAATGACGTAGTCTAAGGTAAAGTGAGGCGAAGAAGGTAGCATATATGGAGTTGGCAGGGAGCACAAGTGAGGAAGAGAGGTGAGTGAATAAAGAGAGGCTAAGAATGCAGCGTGTGGTCGTTTGTATGAGGAATTGGGTGAAAAAGGCGGGGACAGGAAGTTGTTTCGGCTGGCTAAAGTGAGTGAGACGAAGGCTATGGACCTGGACCAAGTACGGTGTATCAAAGACGAGGACGGTAGAGTATTGATGGGCGATTCCCAGATTAAGCAGAGATAGCAGACATACTTCCATGGTCTTCTAAATGAGGAGGGGGATCAGGATATAGTGCTAGGGAATTTGGGGACTTCGGAGAGTCTCCGAGACTTTAGGTACTGCAGGTGCATGAAGGTGGAGGAGGGCGTGAGGGCTTTGCGTAAGATGAGTAGGGGTAGAGCGACCAGGCCAGACGAGATTCTGGTTGAGTTTTGGAAGTGTGTGGGTTGAGCAGGCTTGGAGTGGCTGACTAGGTTGTTCAATGTAATTTTTAGGACGAAGAGGATGCCGGATGAGTGGAGGTAGAGTACAGTGGTACCATTGAACAAGAACAAATGTGATATCCAGTGTTGTAATAATTATAGGGGTATCAAGTTACTAAGCCATACTATGAAAGTCTGGGAGAGGGTGGTGGAGGTCAGGGTGAAGAAGACAGAGTCTATATCTGGCAACTAGTTTGGGTTCATGCCGGGTCGCTCCACTACGGATGCTATCCACCTAATTAGGAGGTTAGTGGAACAGTAGAAGGACCTGCACATGGTGTTTATTGACTTGGAGAAAGTGTATGACAAGGTCCCTAGGGAGGTGCTCTGTAGATGTCTTGAGGCAAAGGGTGTCCTCGTAGCTTACATCAGAGAAATCAAGGACATATATGATGGAGCTAAGACTAAGGTTAGGATTATGGGTGGCGACTTAGAGCATTTTCTGGTTGTTATGGGGTTACACCAAGGCTCTTCGTTTAGCCCGTTCGTATTTGCCTTGGTGATGGATGCACTGACACACCATATTCAAGGGGATGTGCCATGGTGTACGTTATTTGCTGATGATGTAGTTCTAATTGATGAGACGAGGGATGGTGTTAACGAGAGGTTGGAGGTTTGGAGACAGATCCTCGAGTCTAAGGGTTTCAAATTGAGCAGGTCTAAGACAGAGTACTTGGAGTGCACGTTTAGCACTGAGTCAAGGAAAGTAGGCAGGGATGTGAGGCTTGGATCACAGGTCATCCCCAAGAGAGATAGTTTCAAGCTCCTTGGGTTGGTGATTCAGTGGGACAGAGAGATCGACGAGGATGTCACTCACTGTATAGGGGCAGGCTGGATGAAATGAAGGCTTGAATCTGGAGTCTTGTGTGACAAGAAAGTGCCATCGATACTCAAAGGTAAGTTTCATAGAGCTGTGATTAGACCGACCATGTTGTTTGGGGCAGAGTATTAGCCGGTTAAGAACTCCCATATCCCGAGGATGAAGGTAGGAGTGATGAGGATTTTAAGGGTAGATGTGCCGGCACACTAGGATAGATAAGATTAGGAATGAAGATATTCAGGAAAAGGTGGGTGTGGCCCTTGTGCATGACAAGATGAAGCGAGGCTTATATGGTTCGTGCACGATCGGAGGAGAATCCTTGATGCTCGGGTGAGGAGGTGTGAGAGGTTGACTGTGATGGGTACGAGAAGAGGTAGAGGGCGGCCTAAGAAGTATTGGGGAGAGGTGATCAGGCTGGACATGGCACATATGCAGATTTTCGTGGATATGGCCCTTGATAGGAAGGTCTGGAGGTCAAGCATTAGGATTGTAGGCTAGGGGATAGTAGAGCTTTTCCTACTTCACACCTAGGGTGAGGCGGGGTAGGATAGGGTTGATCTTAGGTGTCTTGTGGTTTATGTTGAGCCCACACTATCCTTTCTATTTATCTTAGCCCAAGGCCTTAAATACTGATTATTGTTATTGCATGTCATTTATCTTTTGGCTTTTCTGCTTCTGTTACTATTTCTACGATTTCTGCTGACGTTACTAATGAATTGTCTTTTCTTGATTTATTTCCGTCTTTCTGAGCCGATGGTCTATCGGAAACAGACTCTTTGTCCCATCGGGGTAGGGGTAAGGTCTGCGTACACACTACCATCCCCAGACCCCACTTTGTGGGATTTTACTAGGTGGTTGTTGTTGTTGTTGTTGTGTTTAGTTGCATTGGGGACATTGCAACATCCCTAGTTGCGGGCGGATTCTTGTATAACTGTGGATCTTGTATAACTGTGGATATGGTAGATTTGTACATTGTTTGTTTTCATGTGATGTTATTTTGTTTTCACGTGATGTGTTATATTAGTATGTTTACTAGCTTCTTGAATTGATGTTTTTATATATAGTATGTTTTGTTTGACTTGATGTGTATTAGCTTCTTAATTTTTTTTATATAATATCTTTTATTTTGGTGGCGATATCCTAGGTTTTCTTTGTACGACGATTCTTTTTCCGAGGATGCCAATTTTCTTTTTGAACTGGGTAATTTTGGTTTGTTTTGACTTTTCCCGATGATGGATAGCTAGGCGACTTTCTTAAGAAAATTATTCTTGTAATTTAGATATAGTTTTTGCTAATTTAGGAAGAATAAGTGGTTTAAGTTGGGGTTTGTGCCCATTGGCCAATATGTGGCTTGCTTGGTACCAACATGATTTAAACCTCAGCCTATGAATTTTTGATCTTTGAAAAAGAAAAATGATTGAAGTAAAGAACATTGTCATGACTTTTAAACTCAATTTTTGGCTATTTGATTCACTGAATAGCTTCTTATGCTATATGTAACTTCTTTGAGTCATTCGTTTCAATTGAATTTTGGATTTGTATTCCACTTGAGTGTTCATGTTCCATGTGTGGTGATATCTATTGTGAGTTCTCTTGCATCATTTGTAGTCTAGAACTTGTCCGGAATGTGATTCAAGGTGAAATTCTAGACTAACTTGGTTTGAAAAATGATGTTAGGCCTTCCTTAGACCGCTATTGTGCCTTAAATTTCCTACCCTTGCATATTTTCCCTAGTCAACCACTTTTGAGCCTTTAACCTTTTTCTTTGGCAACCACTTCGTTCTTTATTGATTTATCTTTTGGGGAGTAAAGGTGGGAAAAGTTGTGATATGGAAGTTTCTTAAAAGGTGAAAGGTAATAATAAAAAGAAAGAGGAAAAGAGTAGTATTTCAAAAAAAAAAAAAGGAAAAATAAGGAATTATGAATAAATGGAAGACTAGGTAATAAAAAAAATGAAGAAAGGGTGGAAACGTTCTTTGAATGAAGTGTACTTTGATTGTGAAGAATTGTAGTGCTTAGGGAGGTTTTAAGTCACTCTAACCAAAATTGTGCCCTACCTTAATCAAAAGCCTAAATTACAACGCTTTACGTCCTAATTGATTTTGAACCAAGTTTGTCTACATTAGTGGAGAAATACATGAAGGGTAAGCCTATGGTACTACTTATGTGCATTTGAACATCTTTGTGAGAGAGAGTTAATTCTTTCCATTTGATATCCCATTTATGTTTTGAATTGAAATTTATGAGTGTGGGATTCTCTCTTAAGTGTGAGGGCACATGAGATTTGAGTTGTGAATTTAATCCCAATTTTAATTGGGAGGAATGAACAAAGGAAGTTAATTGTGATAAAGAGGCAAGTTTTGAAGCTTTAGTATTATGACTTGATTGCTACTTTGATTTGCATAGTGTTAAGCACTTGAATTGTAATTAAATTCATGAGAAGTTTTTGGTAATTCATATGCTTTGGATTAATTGTTGGTACCAATAGAAGTCATGTGTTTGTGCTTACAGTAGAACTTTTTGACTTGGCATGATATTGATGCACTATTGTGTTAAATACCTGAAAGGAGATTTTGTCGCTTTCATTGCTTGAGGAGAAGTAATAGTTTAAGTTAGGGGGTTTGATAAGTTGTTATTTTACCAACTTATCTTGTCTTTAAGCTAGATTTTTTCTATGTATGAGTGATGAAATCATGTGTTTAATGTCGTTTACTTCTATTTTATAGGTTCTATGTGATTTAGAAATGATCATGAAGAAACCAAGTGAAAAAGAGTCAAAAAGAAGTTGAAAAGAAGAAAATCTGGAAAATGGCCTCAAGTGTCGCAACTGCGACAAAGATGTGGGAAATGCGAAGAAGGCAGTGTTTGAAAATGCGAAGGAGGACTTTGCAAATGTGAAGTCAACCCAGTCAAGCTGTGATCGCAAATGCAAAAAAGGACCTCGCAAAGACGAAGTAAATCCAGACAGTCAATCTTCGCAAATGCGAAGTCCTTACCACAAATGCGAAGGTCAACAAGAAAGTCAATGTTCACAAATGCGAAATCGCGCTTCAGTTCTGGGCACTTATGTCATTTCATTTTTTTTGGCCCCAAACCCTTTAATACCCGACCTAGCTCATTTGTAATAGATTTTTGGCTTATTTTCAGTCGTTTGACTAGAGAGAAACAAGTTTTGGAAGCTAGGATTCTTGCACACACACTTGGATCTTAAAGATTTAAAGTTTTTGGTTGAGAATTTCTTACTCATTTCTTCATTTCCTTGCTTTGTATTGTATATCTAAGTGTGTAGTATTTTTTCCAACACTTAGAATCTTCTTTATGGAAATATTCATATTTAAAGTGTGGATTAAATATCTTGTTGTGCTTATGTATTGAACGGTTTTTATTTATTATGAAGTGAGTTGTTGTTTCTTTAACGTTTCCAAAGGGATTAACTAACCCTAGGACTCGCCCATTAACTTCGAATTAATTTTGGAAAAGATTATTTGGGGTTGGAAAAGATTAATTAACAAGAACTTGAGGCTTTAACCCTCATTTTATAGATTCTACCTAGGGATATGATTGAACTACTTGTAGCCATATTTGGGTGTGCTTAATCTCTTAATTGTCTTAGGGATAATTCAATTAGGAAGTCTTGTTAGTCTTCGAAAGAAGCTAATTTAGAATTATTACCCGAGGCTAAATAACATAAACTTGCTCATATTTGTAAAATCATGAAATACATTGGATCGTTACTTGAGTGTAATTCCCCGTGTATCCATGCTTGTAGCCATTGATAATTTTACTTGCTTTCTAGGTTAGCTTACATTTTCGCATTTAGTTATAAATACTTTCTCAAAAACTATGTGTTTGGCATTGCATAACAAGTGATAATTATCTTACACGCCTAATCGCCTACATATTGTTCTCTGTAGGATTCGACCCTAACTCATAGTTGGGTAAATTATATTGCATGCGACCGTGTCCATTTACTTTTTAGTAGTGGATTTGAACGTCATCAAACACCAACTACAAAATCCATGGTGATACACTCCCGCTTCCACTCCAGAATATCAAGGCTCTAAAGCAAACCACCCATTCTCTGATACTTGTACTTCACCTGCTAGCAATTCAAACACCGAGCAACATACTCAACAATATAATTCTTCATTATTATCCACCAATAGTATTGCCTCTAATCATGGTACATCTTCGCAACACAGGGATGAATTGAATACCGTGAACTATGGGCCTACTCAAGAACGTCACGACCCAAAATCCCAACCCGTCATGATTAACGCACTTTCTAGGAAATCCAGATAGAATGATAAAGAACTCAAAATAACAAAATTTATAGAAAATAACATAAGTCTGATATATCAATATAACAAAATACATCTAATACATGATAAATTCTCTCAGACATGGTAAATACATAGTCATGAGATCTAATACAATAATACAAATCCGAACTGACTAAATATAATATTGTTTGAAATAGAGGCAATGGTACATAAGAAAAGAGACGCAAAGACAGCGGGCGAGGATGAAGTTCCACCTCCACTCTCGAAACTCAGTCCAACAAGCAAATCTACTACTAATAACTGGTCCCAACATTTGGATCTGCACAATTAAGTGCAGAGTGTAGTATAATTACAACCCACCCAATGTACTCAAGAATCATAAATGATACTTGTTATACCTATACAATTTCATCAATTTAACAAATAAAGAACAATAATGTGGTCAAGTATAAAGCAGAAAAGGAACTATTTTTTTGTGTATGTGTGTACAATTATTCATGTACTATGCTCAGTAATGATACAACATATAAGGGTAATATGCAAATGAATCAAGTGAATAACTATGGAAATTGCAAGTAAAGATGAAATGCAAATCCAAACAAACACTGGCCAGATTTTCCTCAACCTTTTAAAATCCATTTCCAACCACTGATCAGGTTTTCTCAATATTCTTGGGTACACCATCAAGGGAGAAACATAAGAGGGTGATCCAAGAGAGATGGATCTATATCCACACGCAAGCCCGACCAATTCAATGTGCTACTAACCCGGCGTTGTCACAGACGCAATATCATAATCTGCCTCGCATGGTCACAAGCCTAATATCATAATCCGCATGGCATGCTCACATGCCCAATATCATAATCCGCCTTCCGTTGTCATGGGCATAACACTACAACCCACCCGGTGTGGTCATATGCATACCAACATAATTCGCTTGGCGTGGTCACAGGCATAACAATACAATCCGCCCGGTGCGGTCACATGTATAACAACACAATCCGCCCGGTGCGGTCACATGTATAACAACACAATCAGCCCGACGTGGACACATGCATCCAGTCTAAATCACATGCATGCAACAGTACCTAGGTGCTTACACATTGGCTCAAACCCCACACATATGTGCACACATAGCACATAACTATCAAAAATAATTCAGGAAACTACTGCCTCAGGCAAGTTTAGGTAAGATACTTACCTCAAGCAAGCCAAATAACTCCTTATACAAGACTTTCTCGCGTGTATCGACCTCCAGACAATCCGAATCTAGTCAAAGTAACGTTATACAATGAATAAAATCCACATGAAGTGATTCCAAAAGATAAAGCTAAGATCTTTAACTAAAGTCAAAAAGTCAACCCAAAGTTCAACTCCCGTCCCGCACCTCAGACCCAGACAAAATTCACATATTCTGGACACCTATTCAATTATGAGTCAAACCATAAATAAATCATCCAATTTCGACAATAAATCGACCTGCAAATCTCACTCTCTAATAACCTAGTCTAAATATCTCCAAATTCCATCTTAGATTCATGAAAATTAGGCATAATAATCAATTGGTAATTAATATCTAATACAAAAAATGAATAAACATCACTTACCTCTTCAATTAGGATGAGAAATACTCAAAAGATAGCATATGACCGAGTCCAAAATACCCAAAATGAGAAAAATAATGAAACCCTCGATTTTAATAACCTGCCCAGTGATCCCGCTTCTACGCTCCAAAAAACTTGCTTCTGCAGGACCGCTTCTGCGACCAAGAATGCACATCTGCCCAACACACTTAATTCCCAACCTACCACTTGTGCGGTCAAGTCCCCCGCATCTGCGGTCCATCTGCTTTTGTGATTCCCTCATTTCAGAAGCAACTTCGCATCTGAAGAAACATTCTCGCACCCGCGATCTCCCTGCTTCTAGTTTTCCTCCGCATTTTCATTCAAGCAACTGCTTCTGCAGCCTCGCACCTATGGAAAAACTATCGTTGGGTGTTTGAATCATTTATCAAAATTTTCTAGCCATCTCTCTAAGTGAAAATATGCTCCGCCAACTGTCCGAATCACACCGAGGCCCCCGGGACTCCGGCCTAACATACCAACAAGTTCCAAAACACTATACGAACTCGCTCGAAGCTCAAATCACAACAAATGACACCAAAACCATGAATTGCACATCGATTAAAGCCTGATGAACTAATGAGCTTCCAACTTCTAAAACTAATGTCGAATCATATCAAACCAATTTCGATTGATCTCAAATTTTGCACACAAGTAATAAATGAATCAACGAACATACGCAAACTCCTGGAACTGAAATCTAAATCCTATATCGATAAAGTTAACCCTCGGTCAAACCTCTCAACCTTCCAAACCTTTAACTTTCTAACTTTCATCAAAATGCACCAAATCAACCTTCGAACCTCCAAATAAATATCGAGACATATGCCTAAGACCCAAATCACCACATGAAACCATCACAACCATCAAAACTCCATTTTCCTTTACATAAAAGTCAAACTTTGATCAACTCTTCCAACTTAAGCTTCCAACCTTGGGACTAAGTGTCCCAATTCATATTGAAACATCCCCGAAGCAAAATCAACCACCCCGATAAGTCCCAAAACCACAAATGAACATAGAAGAAGAAATAAATAGGAGAATGAGACTACAATACACGAAATGACTTTTTGGGTCGTTACATTCTCCCTCTTTTAAACCAACGTTTATCCTCAAACAGGTCTAGAATCATACCAGATTCTCAAATAGGTGTGGGTAACTACTCCGCATCTCCTGCTTAGTGTCCTAAGTCTCTTCCTCGACCAGCTGCCCTTTCCATTGAACTTTCACTGATGCAATATTCTTTGACCTTAACTTTCAAACCTGCAGATACATAAAGGCCATCGGCTTTATATCATAAGTTAAATACCTGTCAAACTGATCCATGCTGATGTCCAAATCATGTGATGGATCAACATAATACTTCCAAAGCTTAGAAACATGAAAAACTAAGTGAACACCTAATATACTAGGTGGCAAGGAAAGTTTGTAGGCCACCTCTCCATTCCTCTCAAGCACCTCAAAAGGAACAATATACTGAGGGCTCAACTTTCCCTTCCTCCCAAACCTTATAACACCCTTCATGGGAGAAAATCTGAGCAGTACCTTCTCACCCACATGGGAAAATCTGGGCAGTACCTTAGTGGGAAATATTGTTGCACAACATGGAATTTTTGTGGTCCATTATGCGACTGCAGAACCACTCCATAGACCGCAGATCCATCGTAAAGTGGAATAGGAGAAAACCTAATTCGGATGGCACCGTTCGAAGCATTATATGGAAGGAGATGTAGATCTCATATCGGTTGGTTCGAGGTTGGGGAAGCAAAATTGATAGGCCCAGAACTGGTACACCCGGCTATGGAGAAGGTTAAAATCATTAAGGAGCGATTAAAAATTGCTCAGAGTCGCCAGAAGTCCTATTCAAATATGTCGAGGGATTTGGAGTTCAAGGAGGATGATTGGATTTTCTTGAAGGTTTCTCCCATGAAGGGTATCATGAGATTTGCGAATAAAGGGAAATTGAGTCCCAGGTATATCGGTCCATACAAAATCATTCAGAGGAATGGTTAGTAGGCTTACATGCTCGAGCTACCACCAGAGATGTCGTTGTTCCATCCGGTGTTTCATGTATCTATGTTGACGAAGGTAGTTGGAGACCCGACGCTCATTGTTCCGGTAAAATCTATTGAGGTTAATGAAGAATTAACTTATGAGGAGATTCCGATTTCCATTCTTGATAGGGAGGTTCGAAATCATAGTAATAAAGAGATTGCCTCTGTGAAAGTGTTATGGCAAAATAAACATGTGGAAAAGGCCTCCTGGGAGGCTGAGGAAGAGATAATACCGTCATTTACTTGAATAACTAAGTAGTTTATTTTTGAAAGAATTATTAAGAGATTACTTTCTATAAATTATGTTCAACTTGTACGGTTTATGTTCAAGATGCTCCTTTTTGTAGTATAATGATTATGATGTTATGGTGGATAATGATTTCTTATTGTGATACATCATTGCATTATGGTTATGTTGTTAGGACTAGTTTGTGGGATTCTCTGACATGTGGATAGGCCCAATTACAGGGGAAGCTATACCGAAATTTTGTGAAATTTTGGGAGTTAGCAACAATTTTAGGGCTTGAGATGTGTGAAATAAGAGAAGAGTTATGTTGGGTATTTTAGGCTGACTCTACTACTCATTCAAGGAAGCATGATCCTAAGAGGGGAAGGATATAAGGCCCCATAAAATTTTACCAAAAACTCAAGGTTTGTAGTGTCGAGTTAGGCTAATGTGTTAGAAAGGTATATAGACTTTTTGGGTTGCGCAAAGCATTATGGAGTTAGTGGGAAATTTTTGTAGAACATGGTGTTTCTGCAGCCGCATAACCCAAAGCATTGTGGAGTTAGTGGGAAATATTGCTGCAGAACATGGCATTTCTGCAGTCCATTATGTGACTATAGAACCACTACACGGAACACAGATCCGGCGCAGAGTGGAATAGGAGAAAACCCATTTTTTGGAGGACATTTTGTGGTTCATTATGCGACCTCATAATGATTTTGCGAGTCTCTCTTCCATCGTAGAACAAGCATGAGAAAATCCATAGGGAGATTCCATGGTACATTATGCAACCGCATAACTATTCTGCGGACTGCAGAACGGCCGCAAACTTAGCCAGACCATCCTAGTTTTTGGGACCATTAAGCGGTAAGGCTGTACTCTCTAACTCTCAACTTTGGAATTGATTTTAATATTAGTAATGGGATACTTCAATCTGGGGGTTGGAAGTTACTCATTGTGCATGCATGTGCTAAAAATGGTGGTATGTGAGTTCTTTAACTAATTTGGGTGAGATATGGACTTGGTAATTAGTTGTGAGATGAAGGGCTTCCATCCTAGGGCCTTGTAGTCTAATTTTCATACCTAGTATTTGATAAAATGCCTACATGAGCTGAAACCATGAATCATTTCCTAATTATGGTTCAATTTTTGTCATATAGCCAATATATTAAAATCTCTAAAAGTTTCGGAACGTTGTAGTAATCTAAGGAAGGCTCAAGCGAGGTATGTTGGCTAAACTTCTCTCATAGAATCGAATTCCATGATGTTCTGAATTTGTTTAAGACTCCTACTGCTTATATGCATATTTAAAGTTTTGATTTCAAAGTGCTCTTACTTTTGATAACCTATGTTGATACTTGAAAGTGAAAGAAGTGAGTATAAAATATAAAATGCGGCCATCGTGCCAGGAATGAAAATTACACTGGTGGCGAATAGTGGTAATGAAATGAAAGGAAGTGGGAAAGATTATGAAATGAGTTGTAACTACTTTATACAATAAATGTGTTGGAAGTACAGTTTAAACACAGATGAAGGGTAGGTTGAAATAATCTAACCCCGAAACAGCACATGTCGGTGTAGAAATGATTGAGGGGTAGATCCACGTGCTAATATGTCGTGATTATTCCCCTTAATTGGGATGAGATTGATGTGTTGAGATTTTCCCCCTTAATTAGAATTAGATGATTGCAAGAAAAAGGTGATGTCGATCCACACGTCATTGTGGTGAGACGATTTAACCGATCGGGTAGAGATCGGACGCCATGCTGCGCACATGGGGGTGTTGTGTTTGATGTCGAGCCTCATACTTTGGAGTAAGACGGCTTACCCGATCGGGCTGAGATGGGACTTCGTGCTATAAGCATGATGGTGTATCGGTGCGAAAGATCTCCCAACCTAAAACATTGATTTTACTTCATATCAAGTCTTGTGTCTTTTGCTTCATATGTATAGTATTTTGAGGTATAGCGGGGGACTTGTATCAACTAGAGTCTCCATAGACATAGTAAGTGTTGTATTTTGATTTGGGTACGTTAAACTAGAAATATTGAGCTTGTAATACATGTTTCCACTTCTAAGTTACGAATGTATAATATATTTTGGAAATAGTGAATGAAGTAACTAATGGTAATGAAATTTGTGTTATACATGAAATCCTCTCATTGTCGAACTAATGCAATACATCTTTACTTAATTCAAGAATAAGGTTGGGTAGAAGGCATCAAGTAGGCTTGCTTGGATGGATTATCTCGGTTGAGCGCTGGTTACGCTCTCCTAGATCGGGGCGTAACAGTAATATGCTCCCACGTCTACTCGAGAAATTCAAGACTCTGACACAAGACTCCCAACCTCTAATGCTCATACTTCACCCGCCGGCAGTTCAAACAACGAGCCACAAAATTTACTATATCGTTTTCATTTTTCTCTGCCAATTATGCTGCATCATGTAAGGCACCGTAAAATATTTAAAAACCCATAATTTCGTGGTGCCGAGTTAGGTTTATGTGTTAAAGGAAAATGTTGGCATAAAAAGGCATTTCTGCGGCCCTCTATGCAGTGGAAGAATCACTCCGCGGGCCGAAGAATAGGCGCAGAGTGAGGTAGTCATTTGGTGTCATGCCCTAAACGCGGTAAAGACAACTGACGCTCAACCGAGTGAACCTGGCCGAGCAAGCCTGTTAGATACTTTCTACCCGAACTCACTCATGAATAAAGAGAAGACGTATTCTCTTTAATTAAGGATACAGAGATCATGAATACAATACTAAATCATTTCCATTAGTTACTTCATTTTTTTAGTCTCCAAAATACATACATATTTCATAGTTTTAAGTGGAATAGATGATCCAAAACACAACATAACTCATTTGACTTTTCGAGCACCCATATACAAATAACTCATCCTATGTCTACGGAGCCTCTATATAGATACAAAAGAGTACTACAAAAGTGCCGGAAATAAGGCCCCGGTTATACCTCAAGTACAATACATAAGGAACAAAATATGCATGACCCCGAAATGTAATGGGGCTGACCAAGACTACTGGGAGGAGGATCTACGGCTAACGCTGATCAACACTGCCTTCTTAGGAACCACCTGCATCAATTTATAGGTGTAGTGCCCCCAACAAAAGGGATGTTAGTACCGTCGAATGGTACTAGTATGTATAACTAAACACCATCTCATTAGAATGAATAGTAATACAAGAGGTAATAACCATGAAATCAATAGAAGCCATAACCAATACCATAACATCAAATTAGGAATCACATAAGTTTTCAAGTAAGTTTCCATAACTTTAGGTTGGAGCATATTTAGTACTGATATACCATCATTAACAATACCACCGTACTTTTATATGGTGTTCGTTCACGACCCGATCGGCTAGGTCCTCTCACTTTAGACATGCACCACTATCACAATTCAAGTTTCGATTTCCAGTTTCAATTTTCAGCATAGTCACCACCATGTGTACAACATGGCGTCCGATCACGGCCCAATCGGCTTGGCCACCTCACCGAGAAATTACCATTTTCTATCAATTATCTCTCTTTATTCTTCTTTCACATCTTTTCAGTTTCTTCAGCACTAGTCGCCACAATTGTAACATTATACTTTGGCATAGGGCCGCATTTCATAATTCAAGTTCTTTTCAACTTTCATTCAAGACTTTGATTACACATGTGAGCAATTTAGAATCTAAGGCACATAGACTCTTTTCACATAATTTGGCATAACAATATTTATTCGAATTTGACTTGAAGTCTAGGCATTTGTAGCACATATTCCATATTTTTAACACATCCTCAAATGATAAGATAAGATGATGAAAGCACGGAACACATATTGCACATATATGTTTCAACACAAGAACCTTCTGAATAGCAATTTCTATAGCAATCAAATTGGGACTTACACCGATTGCATGAACACCAAGGGGTTATATTCTAAGTAGAGGGGTTTTTAGCCATACATACCTCAATAGATCTTCCTTAAATTCTACAATAATCCGGAACTCATAGCAACTTCAATCTATTTTAGGAATATAACAAGTTAAACCAAAAATTAAAAAGATGATCATGATTCTAGCTCATTTGAGCACATCATCAAACACTATGTGTGCATTGTGTTTTTAAGATCCTTCTTGTGAAAGATTCCATCATCCCATACTCCATTGTTTACCATATTTAGCGCACAACCTCCCCACATACTTTAAGAACACATATTTCAACCTTACACCCAATAATTTTCTTTCTAATTATCCTTTTTTTACTAAATTTTAGAAATTAAAAGCTAGGGTATAGACTCTTACCTTCAATATGAGTACTTTCTTGATAATATTCAAGGATTGAACAAGAATTGTTGGATATTAGTGTGAAGGTTATTCTCTCACTCTAAGAACTCTCTCTCCCACTCTAAAAATATCAGGAACAAGCTCAAAAATGGTCTACGGCAAGTGTTTTATTAGAATAGGGTAGGGTTTAAAATCCCCAAAAATGAATCCCCGGGACAGGATCTGCGGTCGCATATGCGACCGCATAATCATTCTGCGGTCCGCAAAATGACCGCGAAAGATGGCCCAGGGAACTGGCCTGGCCTGCTTCACTCTGCGGCCATTATGCGGCCCATAGACCTATTCTGTGGTCGCATAATGCACCGCAAAACTTCTCTCTGCAATAGTACAAGGATGATAATACGACCAAAGTTTGTCCCGCAAAACGGTTCTACAGTCGCACAATAGGCCGCGAAAATGGCACAAAAAATGGCCCAAATGACAACCTCACTCCGCGGCCATTCTGCGGCCCGCAGAGTGATTTTGCGGCCGCATAGTGGGCAGCAGAAATGCCTTTTTTTGCCAATATTATCCCTTAACTGCTCAATGCACTATTCAACCCCAAAAGTCCGAACAATGAGTTATGTTGTGTTTGAATCATTTATTCCACTTCAACTATGAGAGTGTGTATATATGATCTCCGTAATGCTTAATTAATGAGAATACGTCTTCTCTTTGTCTATGAGTGAGTTTGGATAGAAAGAATCTAACATGCTTCCTCGGCCAGGTTCACCCGATTGAGTGTCAGTCGCGCTCCCCGAGTTTGGGGCATGACACCTCAAATCCTCAACTCGTGCATTGCTCCAATTTTAAGTACATGACACCTAAGAATAAAGCAAGAATTGGCCAAGGAGCCAATGCCGCCCCAGGAGTCGCTTTTGATTCTTTACATGATGATGCGGGTGAGTACCCGAGGGGTAAGGATAATCTCCCGACTACTACACCTGACTAGACTACCCAGTTCCTACATCTGCTGAGGTTACAACGATCCCTTCAACTGATATTCTAGTTCCACTTCCAGTCCCAACTTCTGGTCCCAGTGTTTCTGATGGGGATCTTAGGGGAGCCATATAGATGATGGCTCACATAGTGGCTTCCCAGACCCAAAGATCTAATGTTTCACCTACTTCTTCTAGCCAGCAAGGGGATTCTGCTAGTTCCAGGGTAAACAAGTTCTATTAGTTAGATCCTCCAGTGATCACGAGTGCTAATCCCGAAGAGTGCCCCCAGGATTATATGGATGAGATGCTTGAGACTCTCAGAGTTATACGTGTAACTGATACAGAGGGAGTGGAGTTAGTCTATTACCGTCTGCAATGAGTGGCCTATTCTTGGTTTATGTTGTGGGAGGACTCTCTTGAGGAGGGGACTCCTCCAGCGCAGTGGAGTGAGTTGGATGACACCTTCATGGATTATATTTTGCATTTCAAGAGAAAGGAAGCCCGTGCCGCTCAGTTTGAGAACCTAAAGTAAGGTAGCAAGAGTGTGTGGGAGTATCACATGGAGTTTGCGTACCTGTCCAAGTATGTTGTTCACATGTTGCCCACTATGGAGGCTAGAGTGCGCCGGTTTGTGCAGGGCCTTAGCCCTTTGGTTATCCTTGAGGCCACTACATCTGTTTTATATTCTGATAGGAACTATGGGAAGATGATGGAATTTACTCAAGCTATAGAGAACCGAAAGTTGAAGAATAGAATGGAGCGAGAGGGTAGCAGTAAGGCCCGGTCCGCGGGCAACCTTTGAAACTCATTTGGTGGTGGTAGGTCCACATTCAGGGGAGGGTCATCAGGGCCATCCCAGTCTTTTGCTTAGTCTTCAGCTAGTGCACTTCCATCAAGTCCCAGTAAGAAGCAATAGTGGAGTCGTTTTAGGCCTAGTCAGGGCAACACGGGACTCCACCAGAAGGGTCGGTCAGGAGGGAGATTCCAGCAGTAGCAGAGGCCCCTATGCCCCAGATGTGGGAAGATGCACTCGAGTATTTTCTACATGGAACTACCCATATGCTACGGGTGCGGATTGAGGGGTTATATTCAGATAGAGTGTCGTTCATCCTACATGGGTGCGGGTAGGGCCACAACACAACCATCTAGTTCTGCAGGGTGCTACAGCTTCAGCAGCCCATCCAGCTCGAGGCACGCTAGCACCCGCACGGTGTGGTGAGGCTAGGGGTGGTACACAGAGTTCGGGAGGACCCAACCATTTCTATACTATGAGTGGTCTCCAGAGTGTAGAGGCTTTTCCATATGTTGTCATAGATATATTGACTGTCCAATCTCATGATATGTTTGCTCTTATTGATCCCGATTTCACTTTGTCCTTTGTCACTCCTTATGTTGCTATGGAATTTGGGATAGAACAGGAACAACTTCACGAGCCATTCTTTGTTTCTACTCTAGTCGGTGAGTCTATTATGGCACGCGGGTTTATAGAGATTGTGTTGTCATGGTATGTGATTGGGACCATGGATGAGTTACTCAAAGACTATGATATCGATATCCTATATCACCCGGGAAAAGCCAATGTTGTGGCGTATGCTCTTAGTCAGAAATCTATGGGTAGTTTTGCTCATTTGGAGGCATATCAAAGGCCGTTGGACAGGGAGGTTCATTGGTTGGCTAGCTTGGGAGTTCGTCGTGTGGACTCTAGTGAAGGTGGGGTGATTGTGCAGAATAGGGCTGAATCATTGCTTATGGTGGAGGTCAAAGTGAAGCAATACGACGATCCATTGATGGTACAACTGAAGGAGAGGATTCATAAACATAAGACTACAACTGTTTCTCTTGGAATGGATGATGGTACACTACGGTACCAAGGGCAACTATGTGTTACAAATATAGATGGTCTTCGGGAAAGAGTCATGGCTGAAACTCACACTTCTAGGTATTCCGTGCACCCAAGTTCTACGAATATGTATAATGATCTCAAGGAAGTCTATTGGTGGAATTACATGAAGAGGAATGTAGCAGACTTTGTGGGAAAATGCCCAAACTGTCAGCAAGTGAAGGCCGAGCATCAAAGGCCCGATAGCTTGGCACATAACATAAAAAATCCAATATGGAAGTGGGAAATGATTAATATGGACCTTGTGATAGGACTACAGTGCACTCCGTGCAAGTTTGACTCGATTTGAGTGATTGTGGATCGACTCAATAAAGAATCACACTTCTTGCCAGTTAAGACTACCAATATAGCGAGACAGTATGCACAATTGTATATCAAGGAAACAATCAAGTTGCATGGCATTCCAGGTTCTATTATCTCTGATCGCGAGGAACAATTCACGGCTAACTTTTGTAAGATAGTTCAGGAAGGTTTGGGTACTCAGGTGAATCTTAGCACATCCTTTTATCTAGAGACCAACAGGCAGGCAGAGCGGACAATTCACACGCTTGAGGATATGCCACGTGCTTGTGTTCTTGACTTCAAGGGTAGCTCGGCTAATAATTTGCCATTCATAGAATTTTCTTACAACAACATCTACCATGCCAGTATTCAGATGGAGCCTTTTGATGTGTTGTATGGTAGGAGATGTAGATCTCCCATTGGGTAGTTAAGGATTAGGGAAGTTGAGTTGATAGGACGAAACCTTGTGCATCAGGCTATGGAGAAGGTTAAGATCATTAAGGAGCAGTTGAAGACTGCTCAGAGTCATCAGAAGTCCTACTCGGATGTTCTTCACAGAGATTTGGAGTTCAAAGAAGATGATTGGGTATTCTTGAAGGTTTCCCCGATGAAGGGTTTAATGCGGTTTGGAAAGAAAGGGAAATTGAGTTCGAGGTATGTAGGTCCGTATAGAATCATTCAAAGGACTGGTCATGTGGCGTACAAGCTTGAGCTACCACCTGATATGTCATTAGTGCACCCGATATTTCATGTGTCTATAAGTAGTTGGAGATCTGTCGCTTATCGTACCAATTGATGATATTGAGGCTAATGAAGAACTGTCATATGAAGAAATTCCAGTTGACATTCTTGAAAGGCAAGTACGAAAATTGAGGAATAAAGAAATTGGGAGGACGAGGAAGAGATGAAGAAGAAGTATCCTTACTTGTTTGAATAGCTGTGTAATCCTTTTTATGAAATTGTCACCAATGAATTTTGTATCACTTGTTAAGTTAATGTAAAGGTGTTCCTTTTTGGTTATATGTTGCTTATAAGGCCACGATTGGTGTCTTTTTGTTTTATGTTACGTCATTGGATAATATTGATGGTGTTATGATGTGTTTCCGGGGTTCTCTAATAGGTGAATATGACCAGTTAGAGAGGACACTCTGGCGAAAGTTCTGGAAATTTTGGGAGTGTGTAAAAATTTGGGATCTGCTGGTGTGTAGTATGGTAGTTGAGTTACATCGGGTTCTAATAAGGAACTCTGGCCCTCATTCGAGGACAAATGATATTAAGTGGGGGAGGATGTAAGGCCCTATAAATTTTTTAGCTAAAAACCCAGAATTTCGAGGTGACGAGTTAGGCTTATATGTTAAAGATTTGGTTAAGAAGTGCATTGAGGAGTTAAAGGAAAATGTTGGCAGCAAAAGACATTTCTGCGCCACATTATGCGGCCACAGAATCACTCTACGGGCTGCAGAATGGCCGCAGTGTAAGGCTGTCATTTGGGCCATTCTTTGGGTAATTTTCGCGGCCCATTATGCGACCGCACAACCATTTCGCGAGATGCACTCTGATTGTATATTCGGATTGGAAATTTGTCAGAGGGAGGTTCTGCGGCGCATTATGCGGCCACAGAACAGGTCTGCTGACCGCAGACTGAAGCAGAAAATGCCAATTCTGGAGGGCCATTATGCAGCCCATTATGCGGTCGCATAAGGGATCGCAGATCTGTGTCAGGGGTATTATTTCTCTAATTTTTGAACCCAACCCCATACTAATATAACACCTTTAGGGATCAGTATAAAAGGCAATGTCTTACATTTCTAGAGAGAGGATGCCATAGAGTGAGAAGTGGAGTCCATAAGTTCTTCATTTATCAATCCTTGCTCAAAGTTGAGGAATTTGTAAGAAGAATTCACTAGGTCTTCATCATAAGAGGTAAGAATCTATACCCTAACCCTTAATTTCTAAAATTAGCTAAAAATGAGTATTTCGCAAGACAATTCTTGGGTAGGGGAGTTGTTTATCTTGCATGCATTTGTTATCAAAGAGTGTAAGAAAACTGTGAGGTAAAAATGGTAAAGGATGGGTTGTAGGATGATGAAGTCTTTCATTAAAACCTTGATGCACACCTAGTGGTTCATAAAATGCTCAAATGAGCTAGAATCATGATCACCTCCCTAATTTTGGTTCAACTTGTTATATTTTCTAAAATAGATTGAAGTTGCTAAGAGATACCGGAATACTTTATAGTTTAAAGAAGCTCAATTGAGGTATGTTGGCTAAACCCATTATGTTTAGAATTGAATCCCACAGTGTTCACATAATTGGTGTATGCCCCACACTGATCGTTATAGAGTTTGCTATTCGGAATATGCTTGTATTGAAGGATATATATTCAGGTTGTATTCTAAATGTTTTTATCATGTTTTCTTATCACTCGAGTATGTGTTCATAGCTTGGGATATGTGTTAAAAATATTAAGACTTCAAGTCAAGTTTGAATGAATATTGTTATGCCAAATTGTGTGAAAAGTCTCTATGTGCCTTAGATTCTAAATTTCTCACATGTGTAATCAAAGTTCTGAATAAAAATCCTTGTTATTGTTGATGATGATAATAATGTTGGAATGTGGAAAAAAACATGAATTATGCAATATAGCCAAGGGCCGAGTATGATATAACAATTGTGGCCTCTAGTGCCGATGAATTGAAAGATATTAGAGAAGTATTAAATGCGACGACTGATAGAAAATGGTAATGTCTCAGGCGAGAAGGCCTAGCTGAACGGGTCATGATCGGATGCCATGCCGCACACATGGTGGTGACTGTGCTGGAAAATATAATTGGAATTATGATTATGGTTGTTGTCTCAAATGAGGCGACCTAGGCGATCAGGTCATGATCAGACTCCGTGTAAGAATACGATGGTATTGTGAATTATGGTATAACGGTACTAAAGATCTCCCAACCAAAAATTATGGAAATGTACTTGAAAGCTTATGTGGCTCTTAACTTTTTATTTGGTATTGTTCGATGTTTCTATTGGTTTCAGGATTGTTCCTTCTTGTATTATTGTTCATTCTATTCAGACGGTGTTTAGTTATACATACTAGTACTATTCAACGGTACTAACGTCCCTTTTACCGGGGATGCTGCATCTTTAAATGGATGCAGGTAGTTCCATAGCAGGCAATGCTGATCAGCGGTAGTGTTACACCATCTTGCCAGCAGACTTGGTGAGCCCTACATCATCCCGGGGTTATGTATTGTATCTTTTGTTCATATGATTATCACGTTTTGAGGTATAGCCGGAGGCTTGTTGCCGGCACTATCATAATACTTTTTTGCATCTTTTAGAGGCTCCGTAGACACAATATGGGTGCTGGGAATGTTAGACGAGTTATGTTGTGTTTGAATCATTTATTCCTCTTCAACTATGAGAGTGTGTATTTTGGGACATTAAAAAAAAGTAACTAATGCAAATGCCTTGGTGTTGTATACATGATCTCCACATTGCTTAATTAATGAGAATACATCTTCTCTTTGTTCATTAGTGAGTTTGGGTCGATGGAATGTAATAGGCTTGCTCGGTCGGGTTTACTATGTTTAGCGTCGGTCGCGCTCCTCGAGTTTGGGGCGTGACACCTCAAATCCTGATTTATCTTACCGGCACCGAGATGAACGGAATACCGCGAACTGTGGGCCTCCTCAAGAATTAACTCACGTAACCCACCCACATTGGGAACACTGTGCTGCACCGTGTCCTTAAGGACAAGCAAATGGGGGTCATCATAGTGACGCGCTCTGATGTGCTCATACAAAGAAGACCGAGAAACCACGCAAGCAAGAACCCGTTGTACGGCCACGTAAATTTTTTCAAAATAAATAATGTTTCGTGGTGCCAAATTAGTTTTATGTGTTGAACAGTGCACTAAGGGATAAAGGAAACGTCTTTGGCAGAAAAATACATTTCTGCGGTCCATAATGCGACCGCAGAATCACTCTGTGGACCGCATAATCGCCGCAGAGTGAGGCAGGAGAGGGGCCATTTTGTATGCCATTCTGCGGTCGGCTTTGCGACCGGAGAATTGTTCTGCGATTCATTATGCGACCGCAGAACAGGTCTGCAGGCCGCAAAGTGACCGCACACCCGGACATATCGATTATGCGATCGTAGACCTTGTTTCGGAGCTCCATTTTTGGGTTTTTTAAAACCCGACCCTACTTTGTTAAATACACACTTTGGGTCATTTTTGAGCTATAATCTAACATTTTAGAGTGAGAGAGAGTGCCCTAGAGTAAGAAGGTGTTCTTCAATAATTGTTCTTCAATTCTTGCTCATGTTTTGGAAGATTAAGAAGGGAAACTCCCTAGGTCTTGATCCTAGAGGTAAGATTATACACACTAACCCTCAATTTTGAATTTTGTCTAGAAATGGGTAATTAGCAAGATAAATTTAGGGTATGAGGGTTGATTATTTGACATGAATGTGTTATCAATGGGTGTAGGAATATGGTTGAGCTAAAAATGATAAATATTGGGTTGCGGGATGATGGAATTCTCCATAAAAGGACCTTGAAACCTTAATGCACATCTAGTGTTTGATAAAATTCTCAAATGAGCTAGAACCATTAACATCTTCCTAATTTTGGTTCAATTTGTTATATTTCTACAATAGATTGAAGTTTATAAGAATTCTAGAACATTTTAGAGTTTAAGAAAGCTCAATTGAGGTATGTTGGCTTTAATCTTCTCTTAGAATTGAATCCCACGATATTCATGTAAATTATGTAAGTCCCGAGTGGTTCGGGAAAAAAATGGCTATTTCGAGTAAGTTTCTGTTGAAAGATATATGTTCAATAAGTATCCTAAATACTTTATTTATGTTATGTTTCCAATTGAGGATGTGTTCAAGTGGGTTGTGCATTAATAATGTGCCGACTTTAACTCGAGTTCAAACGAAGGCTATTATGCCAAATTTTGTGAAATATCTCTATGTGCCTTAGACTTTTAATTGCTCACATGTGTACTACACACCTTGATTTGAATTGTTGTTGTTGGTGATGATGATGTTGTTGTTTGAAAGTAAAAAGGTGATTATGAGATACTAAATACGGCCAACGTGCCAAGAATAATTTTATAATTATGGCCATTAGTGCGAATTAAATGAAAAGATGTGAAAGGAGTATGAAATATGATGATTGATATAAAAAGTTTATGTATCAAATAGGACAGCCTAGCCGATCGGGTCATGCTCGGACACCATGCCTCACACATGGTGGTGATTGTGCTGGAAATTGTAATTGAAATGGTGATTGTTCTTGATGTCCCTAATGGATAGCCTAGCTGATTGGGTCGTGATTAGACTCCGTATTAAAGATGGTGGTATTGATACTAAGAGTAATTGTGGTCGATGTCTCTATTGAGATAGCCTAGCCGATCGAGTCGTGATAGGACTCCGTGCTGAGAGTACGGTGGTACTGATATTATGAATAATGGTATTGTGGACAATGGTATATAGATAAAAACAAATCTCCTAATGTGAGATATGGAAATTAATTTGAACACTGTCTAGATCCTTAATTGAGGTTTGATGCTGATTAAGGCTTCCATTGATATTATGATAATCTTGTTTGTATTATTTGTCATTCTATTGAGAGGGTGTTTATTTATACATACTAGTACTATTTGATAGTACTAACGTTCCTTTTGCCGGAGGCGCTGCATCTTTAAATGGATGCGGGTTGTTCCACAGCAGGAGATATTAATCAGTGATAGCAGTTCACCTTCTTCCCAGCTGACTTGGGGAGCCCTACTTCATCCCGGTATATGTATCTTTTGTACTTTGTGTATTTTGTTTGAGGTATAGCCGGGGCCTTGTTGCCGTCATTATTATTATACTCTTCTTTATCTATAAAAGATCCGTAGACATAGTATGGGTTGTATATTTGTGCTAGGAAGTAAAACTCGTTATGTTGTGTTTGAATTACTATTTCCACTTCAAATTATGAAATATGTGTGTGAAATTAACACTTTAAAATTATGAAACTTATGGTAAGAAATTGGTAATTACAGATATGACCACTTTATTGTTTGTTTAATGAAAACATATATTGTCTTTATTTATGAATGAGTTGGTAGAAGGAAATCTAATAGGCTTGCTCGGCCGGGTTCACTCGGTTGAGCGCCGGTCGTGCTTCTCGGTTTTGGGGTGTGACAAACTTGGTATCAGAGCCTAAGGTTTTAAAGTGTCCTAGGATGTCTCAGAGCAGTGTCTAGTAGAGTCCTTATTATTGGTATGTTGTCAAGCACATCTATAATTAGGATGCTACATGGGCATTTAGGAATAATACCCTTATTTCATGTTCTCAATCGTGCGATAAAGCTGATGGTAAGATTATTCCTCCTTTTACTCGTGATTTACTTTAACTTTTAGCAATGGCACCTAAGAAGAACGCAAGAACTGGCCAAAGAGCCAATGTCATCCAAGGGGTGACAGTTGATCCTATAATTGATGATGTGGGTGAGCACCCAAGGAGTGAGAATATTCCTCTAGTTACTACACTGCCTGACTCTACAACAACTGATTAGACCGCACTTGTCCCTACACCTACTGAGGGTGCAACGGTCCCTCCAACTAATATAGCAGTTCCACCTCCAGTTCCAGCTTCTGATTCTGGTGTTTCTGATGTAGATCCTAGAGGGGCCATACAGATGTTGGCTCAGATAGTGGCTTCCCAGTCCCAGAGGTCAAATGTTGAACCCACTTCTTTCATTAAGCCAGGGGATTGTACTAGTTCCAGGGTGAACAGGTTTCTCCAGTAAGATCCTCCAATGAGATGTACAAGACTCTCTGAGTTATGCGTGCTACTCAGACAAAGGCAGTGGAATTGGCCTCCTACCGCCTGAAAGAGGTGGCATATTCTTGGTTTGAACTATGGGAGGATTCCCACGAAGAAGGGAGCCCTCCAGCGAGGTAGGGTGAGTTTGTTGATGCCTTTATTGAACATTTCTTGCTTGCCGAAACTAAGGCAGCCTGTGCTGCTGAGTTTGAGAACTTGAGGCAAGGTAACATGAGTGTGTGAGATTACCTTATGAGATTCGCGTACCTATCTAAGTATGGTATGTACATGCTGCCCACTAGGGAGGCTAGAGTGTGCCGATTTGTACATGGCCTTAGTTCCTAGTTAATTAACTATGGAAAGAAGGTGGCATTTGCTTAAGCCACAGAGACCCGCAAATTAAGGAACAAAATGGAGGGAGTGGGTAGTAATAATTCCCGGTCTCCGGGCAACTTTGGTAGTTCTTCTGGTGGTGGTAACTCAACATTCAGGGGAGCATCGTCAGGACCATCCCAGTCCGTTACTCAATCTTCGGCTAGTGCACTGCCATCAGGGCCCAGTCAGCTGCAGCAACAGTGGATCCGTTTCAAGCCCAGTCTGAGAAATCGGGGCTCACATCAGCAAGGTCTTCATGGTGGTAGAATCCAGCAGCAGAGGAGGCCTCCATGCCCTAGGTGTGGAAAGATGCATTTAGGAATATGATATATGGACTTACCCATATTCTACAAATGCAGATTGAGGGGTCTCATTCAGAGGGATTGTCGTTCATCCCGCCAGAATGCGGGCAAGGCCCTAACAAAGTCATCTAGTACTGCAACTACTACATCCGCAATACCTCATCCAGCTCGAGGCACTCCAACACCTGCAGGGTGGAGTGCAGCTAGGGGTGGAGCTCAAAATTTGGTAGGATCTAGCCGTTTCTATGCTTTGAGGGGTCGCCAGAATTTAGAGGCTTATCCAGATGTTGTCACAGGTATATTGACTGTCCAATCTCATGATGTGTATGTATTTATTGATCTCGGTTCCACTTTGTCATATGTTACTCCTTATGTTGCTATGGAATTTGGGCTTGAACCGGAACAACTTCATGAGCCGTTCTCTGTATCTACTCCGGTTTGTAAGTCTATTTTGGCTGAGCGGGTCTATAGGGATTTTGTTGTCACGTTGCGTGGTCGGGACACCGTGGACGATCTTATTGAATTGAGAATGGTCGATTTTGATGTGATAATGGGGATGGCTTAGCTTTATTCTTATTTTGCCAAGCTTGATTTCCGAACCAGGACTGTTAGGTTCGAATTTCTAAAGGAGCCAGTTATTGAGTGGAAGGGTAATGATGTAGTTCCGAAGGGTAGGTTTATTTCCAACCTTAAGGCTACAAAGATGATCAACAAGGAAAGTATTTACCATTTGGTTCACGTTACGGACACCGATGCTGAGGCACCTACACTTGAGTTTGTGCCTGTTGTGAATGAATTTCTGGCAGTCCTTCTAGATGAACTCCCTGGGATCCCACCAGACATGGAGATTAATTTGGGGATTGATGTGATGCCATACGCGCATCCTATATTTATTCCACCCTACATAATGTCACCGTAGAATTGAAGGACCTAAAAGAACAATTGACATATTTGTTAGAAAAGGGTTTTATCCAGCCAAGTGTGTCGCCTTGGGGCGCACCGGTCTTTTTTGGAAGAAAGAAAGATGGGTCACTACGTATGTGTATTGACTACCGGCATTTCAACAATGTCACAATAAAAAATGAATACCCACTACCAATGGTAGATGACTTGTTTGACCAATTACAAGGTGCTAAGTACTTCTCCAAAATTGATTTACAATCCGGGTATCACCAATTGATGATTAGGGAGCAGGATGTTTTGAAAAAAACTTTTAGTACCCGGTATGGACATTTTGTATTTCTGGTGATGTGTTTTGGGCTAACAAATTCCCCAGCAGCTTTCATGGATCTTATGAATCGAGTTTTTAAGCCATTCCTCAACTCTTTTCTGATAGTGTTTATTGATGATATTATTGTATATTCACGAAGTCGAGAAGACCATGCTGATCATCTCAGGGTAGTTCTGCAAACCTTACATCAGTTATATGAAATATTTTCAAAGTGTGAATTTTGTCTTGAATCGGTCATATTCTTGGGTCATGTAGTCTCTAGTAAGGGAATTAAGGTTGATCATCAATAAATTTCTGCTGTGAAGAATTGGCCGAGGCCTACTACTCCAACAGAAATTCGCAGTTTCTTAGGCTTAGCTGGATAGTACAAAAAGTTTGTGGAGGGGTTTTCTACTCTTGCCTCTCCATTGTCTAAATTGACGCATAAGGCAATTAAGTTTCAATGGTCAGATATTTGTGAAAAGAGTTTCTAGGAGTTGAAAGCAAGATTGACTACGACACCTGTGTTGACTCTATCAGAGGGTATAAATGTATTTATAGTATATTGTGATGCTTTAAGAATCGGGATGGGATGTGTAATAATGCAATATGGAAAAGTTATAGCTTATGCTTCTAGGCAACTCAAGAAATATGAAAAGAACTATCCAACACATGGTTTAGAACTTGCGGCAATGGTATTTGCATTGAAAGTTTGACGTCATTATTTATAAGCGGTCCATGTGGTTATATTCACGGACCATAAAATATTTCAATATATTTTCAAACAGAAGGAATTGAATCCGAGGTAGAGAAGATGGCTTGAGTTACTCAAGGACTACGACATTGATATTCTATATCATCCAGGAAAGGCCAATGTTGTGGCAGATGCTCTTAGCCGTAAATCTATGGGTAGTTTGGCTCACTTGGAGGCACATGAAAGGCCATTGTCCAAGGAAGTTCACCGATTGGCTAGTTTGGGAGTTTGTCTTACGGACTCTAGTGAAGGAGGGGTAATTGTGCAAAATAGGGCTGAATCATCGCTTGTTGTGAAAGTTAAAAAGAAGCAATACAACGATCCATTGTTGGTGCAATTGAAAGAGGGGATTCATAAACATAAGACCATATACTTTTATTTTGGCATGGATGATGGTACAATAAGGTACCAAGGGCGACTATGTGTTCCAAACGTGGATGGTCTTCGTGAATGAATTATGACTGAAGATCACACATCTAGGTATTCCGTCCACCCAGGTTCTACAAAAATGTATCATGATCTTAAGGAAGTCTATTGGTGGAATGATATGAAGAAGAATGTGGAGGAGTTTGTTGCAAGATTTCCAAATTGTCAGCAAGTGAAGGACGAACACAAACGGCCTGGTGGGTTGGCACAAAACATAGATATTCCAATGTGGAAGTGGAAAATGATTAATATGGACTTTGTGGTAGGATTACCACGCACACCATGCAAGTTTGACTCATTTTGGGTGATTGTGGATCGACTCACGAAGTCAAAACACTTTTTTTCGGTTACGTCTACCGACACAACGGATCAATATGCTCAGTTGTATATCGAAGAAATAGTCAAGTTGCATGGCACCCCAGTTTCCATCATTTTTGATCTGGGAGCAAACTTCACCCGCGGGCTAACAGGTAGGCAGAGCGGACTATTCAGACGCTTGATAATATGCTGCACTCTTGTATTCTAGACCTCAAAGGTAGATGTTATGATAATTTACCACTCATAGAATTTACATACAACAATAGCTATCACGCTAGCATTCAAATGGCACTGTTTGATGCTTTATATGGTAGGGGATGTAGATCTCCCATTGGGTGGTTTGAAATTGGGGAAGTAGAGTTGATAGGGCCAGACCTCGTGTATTAGGTTATGAAAAAGTTAAAATTATTAAGGCGCGGTTGGAAGCTGCTCAGAGTCGTCAAAAATCCTATTCTGATGTTCATCGTAGGGATTTGGATTTCAAAGAATAAGATTAGGTATTCTTGAAAGTTTCGCCCATGAAGGGTGTAATGCGATTTGGTAAGAAAGTTGAAATTGAGTCCGAGGTATGTCAGACCGTACAAAATCATTCAGAGGATCGGTGAGGTGGCATACAAGGTTAAGCTACCGCCTGAGATGTCATTAGTACACTCGGTGTTTCATGTGTCTATGTTGAAGAAAGTAGTTGGAGATCCAACACTCATTGTTCCGATTGAGGCTGTTGAGGTTAATGAGAAATTTACTTACGAAGAGATTCCAATTTATATTATTGATCGGCAAGTCCAAAAATTGAGAAATAAAGAAATTGCCTCCGTGAATATGTTATGGCAAAACCAACATGTTGAAGAGGATACTTGGGAGGCTGAGGAAGAAATGAATAAAAAGTATCCTTATATGTTTGAATGACCATGTATTAATAAAGTTGTGATCAAGGAAAATTATAGGACTTACTTTCTATGAATTTTATATCATTTGTACAATTGGCGTTAAGGGTGTTCCTTTCTGGTAATATATTGCTTGTGAGGCCACAATTGGTGTTGTTTTGTATTATGTTACATCGTTGTATTATGTATATGCAGTTAGGATGTGTTTATGGGGCTCTCTGATAGGGGGATAGGCCCAGTTACATGGGAAATCTGCAATTTTTTAAAAAATTTAGGGAGTTAGTCAAATTTAGGGATACTGGTGTATGGTATGAAAACTGAGTTGCATGGGATACTAATAACAGATTTTGACCCTCATTCGAGGACGAACGATCCTAAGTGGGGGAGAATGTAAGGCCCTGTAAAATTTTGCAAAAGAAAATAATGTTTCGTGGTGCCAAATTAGTTTTATGTGTTGAGGATTATAGAAATTTTCAACAATGCACTGAGGAAAATATTTGGCAGTAAAATGCATTTTTTGCAGTCCATAATGCGACCGCAGAGTCACTTTGCGGGCTGCATAATGGCCGCAAAGTGAGGTAGGAGAGGGGAAATGTTGGATGCAATTCTGCGGTCGACTATGCGACCGCAGAACTGTTTTGTGGTTCATTATGCGACCGTAGAACAGGTCTGCGAACGGCAAACCCCGACATATATTTTGCCAGCTTTGGACACCAATTATGCAGTCCGCATATTGATTATGCGATCGCAGACCTTTTTCCGGTGCTCTATTTTTGGGTTTTTAAAACCCGACCCTACTTCGTTAAATACACGCGTTGGGCTATTTTTGAGCTATAATCTAGCATTTGAGAGTGAGAGAGAGTGCCCTAGAGTGAGAAGGTTTTCATCAATAATTGTTCTTCAATTCTTGCTAATGTTTTGGAAGATTAAGAAGGGAAACTCACTAGGCCTTAATCGTAGAGATAAGATTCTATACCCTAACCCTCAATTTTGAATTTTGTCTAGAAATGGGTAAATAGCAAGATAATTTTGGGGCCTGAGGGTTGATTATTTACATGCATGTTTTATCAAATGGTGTATGAAGATTGTTGATCTAAAAATGGTAAAGGTTGGGTTGTGGGATGATGGAATCCTACATAAAAGGACCTTGAAACTTAATGCACACCTAGTGTTTGGTAAAATGATCAAATGAGCTAGATCCATGAGCATCTTACTAATTTTGGTTCCATTTGTTATATTTCTACAATAGATTGAAGTTGCTAAGAATTATGGAAAATTTTTTATTTTAAGGAAGCTCTATTGAGGTATGTTGGCTAAAAGCTTTTCTTAGAATTTAATCCCACGATATTCATGTAAATTATGTAAGTCCCGAGTGGTTCATGATAAAATTGGTTATTCCGAGTAAGTTTGTGTTGAAAGATATATGTTCAATAAGTATCATAAATGCTTTATTCATGTTATGTTCCCAGTTGAGGATGTGTTCAAGTATGGGTTGTGCATTAATAATGTGTCGACTTCAAGTCGAGTTCAAACGAAGGCTATGATGCCAAATTTTACAAAGAAAATATATGTTTTCATTAATCAAACAATAAAGTGGTCATGTCTGCAATTACTGATTTCTTACCATAAGTTTCATCATTTTAAAGTCTCAATTTCACACACGTTTTTCATAATTTGAAGTGGAAATAGTAATTCAAACACAACATAATGAGTTTGACTTCCCAACACCAATATACAGACCACACTATGTCTATGAAGCCTCTATAGATAAAGAAGAGTACAATGATACCTCAAACAGAATACAAAAAGTACAAAATATACATGACCTCGTGATGAAGTGGGGTTCACCAAGTCAGTTGGGAAGATAGTGCACTGCTATCACTAATCAATATCTCTTTCTATGGAACCACCTGCATCCATTTAAAGATGCAGCGCCCCCACCAAAAGGGATTATAGTACTATCGAATACTACTATTATGTATAACTAATCACCCTCTAAATAGAATGACAAATAATACAAACATGATTATCATAATATCAATGAAAGCCTTAATCAACATCAAACCTCAATTTAGGATCAAGACAATGTTCAAATTAATTTCCATATCTCACATTGGGAGATTTGTTTCTTTTATCTAAATACCATAGTCCACAAACGATCTGCTAGGCTATCTCATTAGAGACATCGACCACAATTACTCTTAATTTAAATACCACCATATTTAACAAGGAGTCCGATCACTACCCAAACAGCTAGGCTATCCATTAGGGACTCCTTTCACATCTTTTCATGAATGAGTTGGGTAGAAGGAAATCTAAAAGGCTTGCTCGGCCGGTTTCACTAGGTTAAGCACCGGTCGCACTCCTTGGTTTTGGGTTGTGACACCCTGCTAGGCTCCAAAACATCTAACATCACGAACTGATTGGCTAAAGCCTGAACATCCAATGTTAGAACTCTCTTACCAAATTGAATATATGCAATGCTTCCCATACTCTCAAACATTCTATTCAAGACATTGGCCACTATATTGGCCTTCCCGGGATGATACAAAATGGTGATATCATAGTCTTTTAACATCTCTAACCACCAATGCTGCCTCAAGTTTAGTTCCTTTTGCTTATACACGTGTTGTAGACTCCGATGATCTGTCAATACCTCACAAGACACATCGTAAAGATTGTGCCTCCAAATCATCAATGCATGAACAATGACTGCCAACTCTAAATCATGAACTCGATAGTTCTTCTCATGGGACTTTAGCTGACGCAGAGTATAATCAATAACTGTACTGGCATCCATCACAGCACACCAGATACCAATCCACAAAGCATCATAATTAACTACAAATGAGCCCGATGCTGATGGCAAAACTAGAACTAGAGATATAGTCAAGGCTGTCTTGAGCTTCTGAAAGCTCTCCTCACACTCATCAGAACATCTGAATTGGGCACCCTTCTAGGTCAATATAGACAAAGTGTCAACAATGGATGATAAACCCTATACAAAACAACGATAATGACCTACTATTCAAAGAAAACTCTGAATCTCAGTAGCTGAAGACAGTCTGGGCAACCTTTGAACTGCCTCAATTTTCTTCCGATATATCTTAATCCCCTCACTAGACACCATGTGACCAAAGAATTCTATAGAATCAAACCAAAATTCACACTTGGAAATTTAGCATAAAGCTTCTTCTCCTTCAAGGTCTGGAGTACAATCCTCAGATGCTGCTCATGGTCTTCCTGGCAGCGTGAGTACACCAATATCTTATCTACGAATACTATGACAAAATAATCAAGGTATGGTTTGAATACACTATTCATCATGTGCATAAAGGCTGTTGGGGCATTGGTTAGTATAAAAGATATCATAAGAAACTCGTAGTGCCCAAAGCGGGTCCTAAAAGCCATCTTCAGAATATCAGAATCTCGAATCTTCACCTAATGATAACCCGACATCAAATTAATCTTCGAGAACACCGTGACACCATGAAGCTGGTCATATAAGTCATCAATGCACACTAGAGGATACTTGTCCTAAATTGTGACTTTGTTCACCTACCGGTAGTTAATACACATCCTCATAATACCATAATTATTTTTTGACAAATAGAACTGGCGCACCCCAAGGTGACATACTGGGTCTGATGAAGCCTTTATCAAGTAACTCTTGAAGTTGTTTCTTTAACTCTTTCAATTCTGTTGGTGCCATGCAATATCGTTGGATAGAGATGGGCTGAGCGCCCAACATCAAATCAATACTAAAATCAATGCCCCTATCAGGTATCATGCCTGACAGGTCTGCATGAAACATATCTGGGAAGTCTCTCACTACCGGAATGGACTTAATGGTAGGAGTATCAGCACTAACTTCCCTCAAAAAGGCAAAATATGCCAGACATCCCTTCTCAACCATCCATTGAGCTTTCATATATGAAATAACTCTACAAGGAACATAATAAAGGGAACCACTCCATTCAAACCTAGGCAATCCTGGCATCACTAACTTCACGGTCGTAGCGTGCAAATCCAAAATAGTGTGACATGGTGACAACCAATCCATCCTAAATTCACTTCAAAATAAACCATGCTAAGAAGTAAAAGATCAACTCTCATCTCTAATCCCCCAATAGTCACCACATACGACCGATACACACGGTCCACAATAATAGAATTATCCATCGGTATAGATACATGAACAAGCTTAACTAAAAAATCACATTGCATATCCAAATAACGAGCAAAGTATGATGACACATATGAATAAGTGGAACCAGTATCAAATATTACCGAGGCATGGTAACAAATCTGTGCCGGCAATGCACTATATGGCGATTGAGCTGGCGTGGACTCTAGGAAATGTGGCTAACTGAAACAATCTAAGCTACGAGGCTTGTTCATCTCCCGCACCTCACGCTTCTTCCTGCGAACCAACTCTAAGTATCTAGCAACCTCTCATTCCATACTAAATCGTAAACCATATTTGACGCCATTAATGAACCTCTTAATTGTCAACCTCTCAGTGGGAACCAACCATCTCATGATGAGAAAAATCTGCGAATCTAATCTTATACTAAGTCACGTTTATACCCTCCTAGCGTAGCTGCTAAAACTACCTAAAAGCCGTCTTCAGAATATCAGAATCTCGAATCTTTAACTAATGATACCCCGACATCAAAATAATTTTCGAGAACACCGTGGCACTATGAAGCTGGTCATATAAGTCATCAATGCACACTAGAGGATACTTGTCCTAAATTGTGACTTTGTTCACCTACCGGTAGTTAATACATATCCTCATAATACCATTATTATTTTTTGACAAATAGAACTGGCGAACCCCAGGGTGACATAGTGGGTCTGATGAAGCCTTTATCAAGTAACTCTTGAAGTTGTTTCTTTAACTCTTTCAATTCTGTTGGTGCCATGCAATCTCGTTGGATAGAGATGGGCTGAGCGCCCGACATCAAATCAATACCAAAATCAACGCCCCTATCAGGTATCATGCCCGACAGGTCTGCATGAAACATATCTGGGAAGTCTCTCACTACCGGAATGAACTTAATGGTGGGAGTATCAGCACTAACTTCCCTCAAAAAGGCCAAATATGCCAGACATCCCTTCTCAACCATCCATTGAGCCTTCATATATGAAATAACTCTACAAGGAACATAATAAAGGGAACCACTCCATTCAAACCTAGGCAATCCTGGCATCACTAACTTCACGGTCGTAGCGTGCAAATCCAAAATAGTGTGACATGGTGACAACCAATCCATCCTAAATTCACTTCAAAATAAACCATGCTAAGAAGTAAAAGATCAACTCTCATCTCTAATCCCCCAATAGTCACCACATACGACCGATACACACGGTCCACAATAATAGAATTATCCATCGGTATAGATACATGAACAAGCTTAACTAAAAAATCACATCGCATATCCAAATAACGAGCAAAGTATGATGACACATATGAATAAGTGGAACCAGTATCAAATATTACCGAGGCATGGTAACAAATCTGTGCCGGCAATGCACTGTATGGCGATTGAGCTGGCGTGGACTCTAGGAAATGTGGCTAACTGAAACAATCTAAGCTACGAGGCTTGTTCATCTCCCGCACCTCACGCTTCTTCCTGCGAACCAACTCTAAGTATCTAGCAACCTCTCATTCCATACTAAATCGTAAACCATATTTGACGCCATTAATGAACCTCTTAATTGTCAACCTCTCAGTGGGAACCAACCATCTCATGATGAGAAAAATCTGCGAATCTAATCTTATACTAAGTCACGTTTATACCCTCCTAGCATAGCTGCTAAAACTACCTAAAAGCCGTCTTCAGAATATCAGAATCTCGAATCTTTAACTAATGATACCCCGACATCAAAATAATTTTCGAGAACACCGTGGCACTATGAAGCTGGTCATATAAGTCATCAATGCACACTAGAGGATACTTGTCCTAAATTGTGACTTTGTTCACCTACCGGTAGTTAATACATATCCTCATAATACCATTATTATTTTTTGACAAATAGAACTGGCGAACCCCAGGGTGACATAGTGGGTCTGATGAAGCCTTTATCAAGTAACTCTTGAAGTTGTTTCTTTAACTCTTTCAATTCTGTTGGTGCCATGCAATATCGTTGGATAGAGATGGGCTGAGCGCCCGACATCAAATCAATACCAAAATCAACGCCCCTATCAGGTATCATGCCCGACAGGTCTGCATGAAACATATCTGGGAAGTCTCTCACTACCGGAATGAACTTAATGGTGGGAGTATCAGCACTAACTTCCCTCAAAAAGGCCAAATATGCCAGACATCCCTTCTCAACCATCCATTGAGCCTTCATATATGAAATAACTCTACAAGGAACATAATAAAGGGAACCACTCCATTCAAACCTAGGCAATCCTGGCATCACTAACTTCACGGTCGTAGCGTGCAAATCCAAAATAGTGTGACATGGTGACAACTAATCCATCCTAAATTCACTTCAAAATAAACCATGCTAAGAAGTAAATGATCTACTCTAGTCTCTAATCCCCCAATAGTCACCACATACGACCGATACACACGGTCCACAATAATAGAATTATCCATCTGTATAGATACATGAACAAGCATAACAAAAGAATCCCATCGCATATCCAAATAACGAGCAAAGTATGATGACACATATGAATAAGTGGAACCAGTATCAAATATTACCGAGGCATGGTAACAAATCTGTGCCGGCAATGCACTGTATGGCGATTGAGCTGGCGTGCACTGTAGGAACTGTGGCTAACTGAAACCATGTAAGCTACGAGGCTTGTTCATCTCCCGCTCCTCACGCTTCTTCCTGCGAACCAGCTCTAAGCGTCTAGCAATATCAACCACCTGGTCAAACCTAGCATTGTATCAACCTCGCATTCCATACTAAATCGTAAACCATATTTGACGCCATGAATGAACCTCTTAATTGTCTAGCTCTCAGTTGAAACCAACCATCTCATGATGAGAAAAATCTGCGAACCTAATCTTATACTGAGTCAAGTTTATACCCTCCTGGCGTAGCTGCTAAAACTACCTACACAACTCCTCTCTGCGAGTTAGTGGGACAAACTTCTCTAAGAAGAGAACTGAGAACTCATGCCATGTAAGTGGCGCTGCATCAGATGTCCTGCTCAATGCAAAAGTATGTAATCATCTGTAAACTGCCCTTGTCAGCTGCAAAGTAGTAAATGCAACCCCATTAGTGTAAAACATGGCCACTGTGTGAAGAATCCATTAACACCTATCTAAAAAATCTTGAGCATCCTCTAACTTTGCTCCATTGAACTCTGGAGGCTTAAGCCTCCTAAATCGCCCTAGCCTCTTCTGCTCCCATCACTCATAAATGTACAAACTCCGGCCTGGGTAACAGTAATCGACTGAACTAGCAGTACACTTGCTGTCTGGAGTCCCTGAGCTAGATGCTCTGGAGTACGGTGAAGTGGCTGGTGCTGCTAGAACCAAACCGCCTGAGCCTGACTCGTGCATAGAGTCAAAATCTTGGCTAAGGCCTCCTAAAGGTCAGGAATCACAATGGGAACCACTGGTGCATGATCTTCCCCCCAACTCAACAACATCTGGTACTTTCTCCTCAGCTGGAGTGATTGGTGGCTCTATAGGTTCCGCTCTAGAGGTAGTACGAGTCGCACTTAGGTTGCTACAGCATCCTCAGCCTCTCGCGGCCGTAACTATTGGTACTGGTGGCCGTTCGCCTGATTCAGTTTCACGTGTCCTCACCATCTATGAGAGAATAGAAATGTCAAGTTAAAACTTCGTAAATAATAAAGTTACATGAGAAGAATGCAAGAAAGTGAAGTTTCCTAACAGTTCAGTAGTTTCTCGAAGATTAATACATAAGTGTCCATACCGATGCGTGAGACTCTACTTAACTTTCTCGTGACTTGTAATACCTATGAACCTAGGGATATGATACCAACTTGTGATGACCCAAAATCCCAACTTGTCGTGATGGAGCCTAACACACATGCTAGGCAAGCTAGACATAACGATAAAGAACTCAAAATAACAGAATTTATAGAAATAACATAAGTCTAAAATCACAAATACATAGTCATGAGCTCTAATACAATAATACAAATCCGAACTGACTAAGTATAATACTGTTTGAAATAAAGGAAACAATACATAATAAAGGAGACACCAAGACTGTGGGTGAATATTCAACTCTACCTCGTCCATTGAAACTTAGTTTAACAAACAAATCTGCTACTGATAACAGGTCCCAACACCTGGATCTGCACAATTAAGTCCAGCGTGTAGTATGAGTACAACCGACCCAATGTATTCAAAAATTATCATAACTAACCTCGGCAATGTAAAATAGGCAAGAATCATAAATGATACTTTCTATACCTATACAGTTTCATCAATTTAACAAGTATAGAACAATAATGTGATCAAGTGTAAAGCACAAAAGGAACTGTTTCTTTGTTTGTTTGTGTGTGTGTGTACAATTATTCAAGCACTCTTCTCAGTAATGATACATTATATAAGAGTAATATGCAAAAGAATCAGGTAAATAAGTACGGAAATATCAAGTAAAGATGAAATGCAAATCCAATCAAACATTGACCAGATTTCCCCCAACCTTTCCATATACGTTTCCAACCACTGATAAGTTTTCTTCAATATCTGAGGGTTAACCTAGGGGGATGGATATATATCCACACGCAAGCACAACCAATTTAACGTGCTACTAGCCCGGCGTGATCACATGCCCAATATCATAATCCGCCAGGAGTGGTCACAGGCATAACCGTACAATCCGCCCATCATTGTCTCAGGAATAACAACATAATCCGATTGGCATGGTCACAGGCATAACAACACAATCCGCCTGGCGTGGTCACATGCATAATAACACAATTTGCTCGACGTGGTCACAACCATCTTGTCCATATTATATCACACAGAAGCAAATATACAAGAATACATGTATATGATGAATGAATAAAATATCTCATGCTCTTGGACTGGTATAAATGACACGATAATCTGTAGGCATGTGCAAGTGTGCTATCATAGCTCAATCGCTAATTTCATCACAAAAATAATAATTATCAAGTTCATTAGAGGAATAGGCCTCTATGTAACCTCAAACATGCATGAAATAGTTCACAACCATGTTACAAATATGAGAAACATCGTAGCTTAAAGCTTAACAGTCAATTCAAGGCATATCAGAGCCTAAGCGCAACCCCAAACATGGACAAGTATCCTGGTGCTTGCACATGGGCTCAAACCCCACACATATGTGCACTCACAACACGTAGCTATCATAAATAATTCATGCAACTAGTGCCTAAATCAAGTTTAGGTAATATACTTACCTCAAGCAAGCCAAATCACTCCTCTGACAAGCCCTTCCCGTGCGTGTCGACCTCCAGACGATTCGAATCTAGTCAAAGGAATGTAATACCATAAGTAAAATCCATAGGAAATGATTCTAAAAGATAAAGCTAAGATCTTTAACTGAAGTAAAAAAGTTAACCCAAAAATCAACCCCGGACCGCTCCTCGGAACCTAACAAAATTCACAAATTTCAAAATCCAATTCAATTCCGAGTCCAATCATACGAAAGTCACTAATGTCCAACCACAAATCGACCCTCAAACCCCTCAAATATCACTCTCCAATAACATAGTCCAAAAATCCGAAAATTCCATATTAGATTTATAAACTTTAGGCGTAATAATCAATGGGTAATTCATATCTAACACCAAAATCGAATAAATATCACTTATCTCTTCAATTAGTAAGAGAAATACTCACAAACAAAGCCAATGAGCCCTCGATTTTTATAACCTACCCAGCGATCCCGCTTTTGCACTCCACAAAACCTTCTTCTACGAGACTGCTTCTACGGAAACCCATCATTATAGAAGCAACTTTGCTTTTGCGGAAACTTTCTCGCACCTGCAATTTTTGTGCTTCTAGTTTTCCTCCGCATCAGTGTTCAAGCCGCCGCTTTTGCGGCCTTGCACCTGCAGCAAAATTTTTGCAAGTGTGTTTGCATAAGTTATCAGAAGTTTCAAGCCATCTCTCTAAGTGCAAACATGCTCCGCCAACCATACGAATCACACCTGAGGCCCCGGGGACCCCTACCAAACATACAACAAATTCCAAAACACTATACGAACTCATTCAAAGACTCAAATTACAATAAACAAAACCGAAACCATGAATCACACATTGATTCAAGACTAATGATCTAATAAACTTCCAACATCTAAAACTAATGTCGAATCATATCAAACCAATTCCAATTGAGCTCAAAATTTGCACACAAGTCATAAATGACATAACGGACCTACTCCAGCTTCAGAATCAAAATCCAAACACGATAGCAACAAAGCCAACCCTCGGTCATACCTCTCAACCTTCCAAACTATTAACTTTCTAACTTTTTCCAAAATGCAACAAATCAACATACGGACCTCCAAATTAATATCCAGACATGCCTAAGTCCAAAATCACCATACGAAGCCATCAAAACTCCATTTCAGAGTCGTCTACACAAATGCCGAACACCAATTAACTCTTCCAACTGAATTTCCCAACCTTGGGACTAAGTGTTCCAATTCACTCTGAAACATTTAAGAAGTCTAACCAACAAACACGATAAGTCACAAAACCACAAATGAACACAGAAAAAGCAATAATCCGAGGAACGGGGCTACAATATACGAAATAACTGGTCGGGTCATTACAAAGAATCAACCCACGCAACCCATCCACATTTGGAACACAGATCTAACCCTGCATCCTCAACACCCCATCATCCCCAATAGTAACCTCCTTGGAATGACCATGTTGAACCGTGTCCTTAAGGACAAAATTGTGGGGATCATCCTTTTGACACACCTTGATGCGTTCAAACAAGGAAGACTGTATAAACACACAAGAAAGAACCTTGTTAGGTTCTGACACATCTAACCTCTCAGCCTTCCTACTCACAGCATTGGTGTAAGGCACCGTAAATGTTCGCCAAGAAATTTGAGCTTTGTGGTGCCGAGGTAGCCTTATGTGTTTGAGGACTGTAGAATGGCTTACCGTAGTATGGAAATTTTGAGTTGAAGAATGCACTGAGAAGTTTCGCGACCACAAAACCATTTCTGGGGCCGCATAATCATCTTGGAATTAAGTAGAGAATTGGTTGAATTTGTGAAGGTCATTTTGCGGTCCATTTTGCGATCGCATATCCATTTCTCAATCTGCATTTCCGTCGCGGATTTGGCATAAAGAATTATGGAGAGTGATTTTGCGGTCCATTATCTTGCCGCATAAGCAGTTTGCGGACCGCAGACCTATCACAGATCGATCCAGACCCGCCTAGTTCTAGGCATCATTTTCACTGTCAATTTTACGGGCTGCATATCTGTTATGTTGTTCATTATGCGACCGCATACCTGAGTTCGGAGGGGTCGTTTCCATATTTTTATAACCCGAACACAGACCTGAGTTTGGGGCTTATTTTAAAGAGAATGTATGATGATTTTAGAGTGAGGTAAGAGCATTTTAGAGAGAGAAGGAGAAAACCTAGCATTTTAATTATCCAATCTTGCACCAACCTTCAAGAATATTGTAGGCCACTCACTAAACTATCATGTATCCGAATTATGATTGCTAGAACTTTTAGGGAGTTGTAGTAACTTAAGGAAAGCTCAAACAAGGTATGTTGGCTAAACTTTTCTTTTAGAATCGGATTCCATAATGTCCCTGTAAGCTTCAAGTGTGGTTGGCCCAAGTTCTGAGTTTCCGTATTCCGAGTTATTCCTTATAAATTTTATTATTTCGAATAAGCTTGTGTTGAAAGATATGTACTAGAAATGTGTACCGAATGCTCCTATTGTATTGTGCTCTCCTTCGGGATTGTATTTAAACATGACCAATGTTTCGGAATATTATGATTTCAGTCATGTTTGTATTGCAAGTTATTATATTAAGTTGTGGAAGAAAACTCATTATGCTAAGACTCTTATTGTTCATATATATAATTCCAATGTGACTCGAGTTCTTACCTACTCACGAGCTGAAATTGTGTATTGCCAATTTGGGAAAACGTATTTAAAAAATAAATGGTGTATTCTTCATTTATGATTTTAATGTGTGTTTATATTGCTGGTCAGTTTGCCCCATTCTCTAAGAAGAAACCTATTATGTTTAAAGTTTCCATCAGTAATGAATTTGATGTTATGGTTCCGGTATATTCTATATGTTGATGTTGAGATGATGATCCTTGAAAGTAAATAAATGAAGGTGTGGAATATGATTTATGGCCATCGTGCCTTGAATGGGGAATCATATGAATGTGGTTGAAAGTATTAATAAAATTATATATGGTGTGCAAGTTTATCCGGTGAAGGTATTTGTATTTCTGTTTCCTTTCTATGCAAAGAATAAAAAAGTTTTTGGGAGTATCATTAGCAAACCTAGGCAGGGTGGGTCGTAAGGTCCACACCCGAAACTACACGTGCCGGTATAGGAGTGGATTGTGATTATTTCCCTTGTTTGGAATGAGATTGAAATATTGATGTGATTGTTATTAGTCCCCTTAATTGGGATGAGATTGCAGATAGCCTTGGATTTAATGTCGACTCAAACGACATATGTAGGGAGACAACCTAGTCGGTCGGGTGGTGATCGGATGCCATGTTGCGCGCTTGGTGGTTCCTTCTCTTGGTTACACCTTTTTTTGCATCACATGTCAAACTACATTGTTCGTGGGGAGATGGCCTAGCCGATCAGTCGTGATCAGACTCCGTGCTAAAAACACAGTGGTATATCGATACTAAAGATCTCCCTAACCAAAAATATTATTATTTTCGTATTTGGAATTTTTTTATGTTTTTACTTGGCATTTTGATTTCATTGATTGTTACTTGCTATTTCCATGGATTTTCCCTTTGTTATATTGGCATTATATTTTGAAAGAGGACATTTAGCTTTACATACTAGTACTATTCCATATGTACTAACGTTCCTTTTGCCGAGGGCACTGCATCTTCAATGGATGCAGGTGGTTTGTCAGCGGGTGGTTTTGATCCTCGTTAGAAATTACAATCTCTACGCAGCAGGTCTTGGTGAGACCTACTCTGATCTGGGCCTTATGTCACTTGACATGATTTATTTTTGTGTGTTTTGAGGTATAGCCGGGGCCTTATCGCCGGCACATCCATACTATTCTTTAATTGTACTTAGAGGCTCTATAGAGAGGTTGTGGGTGGTGTTTGATGTTAGAAATTAAACTAGTAAGTGTTCGTATATAGCAAACATATTTTTCATCATATCTATAAACTTGTAATATTTTGGAAATTATAAATGAATATCCTTTGAGTGGAACGTTTGTAGTGATCACTTCAATGGAAAACGAATGTGGAACACTTGACTCTTCTATTGTCGATCACATGTAGTGATTCTTATATTGTTAATGGGAAAGGTTGGGTAGAAGGTATCTAGCATGCTTGCTTAACTGGGGTATCTCAGTTGGGCGCCGGTCGCGCTTTCTAAGGTCGGGGCATGACAAGCTTGGTATCACAACCTAAGGTTTGAAAGTGTCCTAGGACATTTTAGAGCCGTGTCTAGTAAAGTCCTTACCGGTGTGTTGTCGACCACATATATATTTAGGAGGATACTTTGACATTTAGGAATAACACCCTTCTTTGATACTCCAGATCATGCGGTAGAGCTCAAGATATGGAGTTATTGTACTCGTCATGTCTCGTTTGACAGTTGAGTAATCCACCAGTTCAAAGCAGCGAGGAGGGAATAACCCCGCCATTGAATCTGGTGGATATTGCACAAGAGTTAGTTGGGAGAATGCGTCAAGCCATGGAGGGATTGGAAGAACTTGTTGTTAAGGGAAGTGTCCTTATTCCTACCAACGTCAACACAACACCGGATAGTGTGGTGAGAGCATCTAAAAAACGAAACAGGGTTGTTGGTACTAATGAACCAGATTGTTTGATTTGTAAGAAGCATCACCTAGGACCATGTTGGATGACTCATGAAATATGTTATGGTTGTGGAAAGATAGGGTACAAGAAGAACAAATGCCCTAGGCTGGGTACACCCATCCAGGTCTGCCCGATTTGCTGGAAGAAATATTTTGCGTCGTGTCGTGAGTATTTTCAGTAGCTTGTAACGGTGGCAGATTTGGCCAGCTCCAAAGGACCACACAGTAAACCGGAATAAAGATTGTTATTTCTACCATGGAGGCCCGGAGAAAGGATAATGGGGATGCTTATTATGTATGCAAGAAGGGAAAATATGATGTCGGTGGGGTGAGTCAGTTTAGCGGACCTCATCCCCGTTGCAGTGAAGTGTAGGAGATGTCATTCAGGGGTATGCCGCTATTGTACCAATGAATCTTACAAATGTGGAGTCGAGAGGCATCAGTCAAGGCACTGTCGCGTTAATCTAAAGTTAACTAGTAAGTCACTCCTTAGTTCATCATTCTTAACACCACATACTTTTCTTCATTGTATATGTACCTCTATCTTGAGAGCTTACATATATATGGTCTTAATAATAATCTGAATCACAAAAAATTGCATGTATATACTCTTTCAACGACGACCATTATTCGTGAAGCCTCTTTATGACAATTCTCTTACTTATAACCTCTTGAGGAATTGAGTTCTATAATGATTTCTTTGAAATGAGTTATAATCCTAGGGTAATGCTTCCAACTTGCTTCCCCAATTTCTCAACAAATGATTATACCTGATGAACTTCTTATAAAGTCTTCTAATTTAAATGGATAACGTCTGCTCAATTATGCTAATGCATGCACTATAATAATGTTTACCTACATGGTACTGAATCTAAGGTAAGACAGCCTAGTGTTGAGATCTTTCTTGAGCCACTCTCTCTCTCTCGCATGCGTATGATGCTTATATGGTTTGAAAAGTCAATTTACTCCCTTTGTGAATATTATCACGAGCCCTTTCACTGTCAGGTAACATAAGAGCATATCTCAGCACCTATCATATGTGTACATGTCAGTTGAAGCGGTCACTTGTCCGCATAAAGTTTCTCAGAAATTTGGGATTTACACAAATTCGTCATAGCAAGATCTTATCGATGCCCATCTCAGTATAACTTTCAATTCACCTATATCATACCCTAGTGAGTATCTCACCTTTTTCCTTGTATTGTAAGTAGCTCATGGCGTGGCTGGGTATTGCATCTTGAGAGTTGTTATAGAATAAACATGTTTAGTTCATAACAAGTGTTCCTTTTCTCTTTACATCTTTACAACATGTTCTGACTGTGTTTCTTCATTAATAAATTAACTATTATAGTTTCCCGACCCTAGTTTGACAACCATGAGAGATCAAATCCTTCCATATGTTGCTGCAACACATCCTTTCTCATAAGGATCCTTAATAGGCTCTCCGTCAAGACCAAATGCACTTTTAGGGTTATTATAGCATCATGTTTGCTTCTCATGTTTTCCCATCCTTTATTAGCATCTGAGTACTTGTCAAGTAACAAGACCCGTGGCGAACTCATTATGAACATTTTCAAACCTTCCATTGTTACTTTATAGTGTCTCCCTTGGTTCTGTTATCCTTAAACACTCGGTTACTAGAATCGTTGACTATGTCATTGTAATGTGCGGAGAGTTTCACTATCATTGGTATTCCACATCCCTTGGTGGAAATGAGTTTTATTTGTCTTTCTCCCCAGAGCATCATGTTAACCATTAGAACCTGTCTAACCAATGCATGATTCCATCCCAATAATAACATGTCCTAGCTACATGGTTTCACACATGTATGGTTTAGGGTAAGTAGCCTTACCGTGACCTTTCCCTCCCCACTTCAGGTGGACGTTTCAGATTTTTGCACATATTATGAGTATATTGTTTTGTAAGGAAATTCTATCGTATCTCTAGTCCTCTCATATAGGATCAACTATCGAGAAAGGGTTAGGCTGCAAGAGTTATAATAATATCACAAATGTTCAACCTCTTTTTCAACTAGATTGGTTTGCGGCCTAGTTTCCTTGTGCCAAATACTGTCAAGAGTGTAACGCAGCTTCATGTATTTTTATTGAAATATCTATCACATTCATGGTGCAAGAATCTTCTCATTTTGAGTTAAACTGACTCTCCCTACACTCAAGGGGGCAGCTGGTGTCCCGTACATGGCTATCTCTCCTTAAAGCTTACTATTGTCGAACAAGGCACGTATGGAATGAAACAATTGTTACTATCCCTTTCATAACTCATAGTATTTCAACAATAACTGATGATAACATGTTTATCCTCCCGATCATGCCTCCCATATGCCACATGTCTAAAATGACTCACTCCTTTTACATCTTAGGATCATATACATAGGTTCCCCATCATCAATGTATACTAGTTAACTCTACCTCTTTTGTCTAACCAATAATGTCATCACAATGTTTAATCATGTTAGCTCTATTGGTAATAACCTTCATGTATCTTAAGATATAACCTCTTGAAATGCCTTACTCAGCACAATGTTGAATTCTTGAATAATTCCAGCCCAGTCTCGAAGCTCGTTGTTCCTATTTGTAGTAAATCTATCGAGCTTTTTAGTGTCTAACATGTCAAATAAGAAACACCATTCCATGATCGAACATATTGGGTAGGAACTATATAGTCATATTCATTCTACCACATCATAGAATAATGGTTCAACGTCACCAAGGGTTTAGTTTGGGTGTCCGACATAGAGATTTGGAGTTGAAGAAAGTGAACAGGTTATTCTCCAGATTTTCTCCATGAAGATATTATGTGAATGGTTAATAAAGTTAAAGTTAATGGATAATTGGATTATGAGAGGTACCTAATTGTCATCCTTGTTAGATAAGTCCGGAAAGTGAGGTTGCCTCCGCCAGGTACTATGGCTAAGTCTGTGAGTCGAGGAGATCACCTCGAAGGCCGAAAGTATTGTGGAAAGGAAATATCCTCACTTGTTTGTAGAGACAAATGGTTGTGGTTCAAAAGGTACTCTCTATGTATTATGATTTAAGTATGTACAGTTTATATCAAGGTACCACTTATGTTAATCTAATGCCTTTAATGCATAAATTTGTGTTATTGGTATATTATGATACTTTGTTGAGTTGTGGATGTATTGTTAGTAGTGGTCTTGGTGTTTCTCTCGCAGGTGGACATGCCCAATTACAGGGGAGACTCTGCAAAAATTTCTGCAAATTTTGGGAAGTAGTCAAAATATGGGGGATTGGGATGTGTGAAAGAAGAGAAGAATTATGTTGGGTGTTTTGGGTAGACTCTACTCCTCATTCGAGAACGAATGATCCTAAGTGGGGGAGGATGTAAGGCCCCGTAAAATTTCGTCAAGGAATTTGAAGTTTTGTGGTGCCTAGGTAGACTTATGTATTTGAGGAATGGAGAAATTCTTCGCGACAATCCAGGCTCACCGCGGTACTTACATTTTGGGTTGAAGAATGCACTGGGGAGTTGATGAAAATGTTTAGCAGAAGAAGGCAATTCTGCAGTCAGTTTTGCAACCTAAAACCCATTTCGCGGAACGTATAATCATTGCATAGTTGAGTAGAGAATTTTTAAATTTTTTGAAGATCATTTTGAGGTTAATTCTGTGATCGCATATGCATTTCACGGGGTGCATTTCAGTCGCAAATTTGGCATGAAGAATTTTGGAGAGTGATTCTACGGTCCATGCTGCAGCCGCATAAGTGGTCTATGGATCGCAGACCTATCGCAGACCGGTCCAGAACCTGCCAGTTCTTGGAATTGTTTTCGTGGTCTAGTTTGTGGTCGCATATCCATTATGCGGTCCATTATACGACCGCAAACCTGAGTTTAGAGGGTCCATTTACCTATTTTTATAACCCGACCCCATTTTGATAAATAACCTTTGTGAATTATTTTGAAGCGATTGTCTCATGATTTTTGAGAGAGGTAAGAGCATTTTTGAGATAGAAGGAGAAAACCTAGAATTCTAATCATCCAATCTTGCACCAATATTTAAAAATCATGGAAGCCACTTACTCAAACAAGGTATAGTGGATAAACTTCTCTTTTAGAATAGGATTCCATAATTTCCCTGTAAGTTTCAAGGGTGGTTGACCCAAGTTCGTAGTTCCTATGTTCCGAGTTATTCTTTATAAATTTTACTATTCCAAAAAACTTGTGTTGAAAGATATGTACTACAAATGTGGACCGAATGCTCCTATCGTATTGTGCTCTCCTCCAAGAATGTATTCAAACGTGACCAATGTGTCAGAATATTATGATTTCAATCATGTTTGTATTGCAGGTTATTATACCAAGTTGTGGAAGAAAACTCAATGTACTAGGACCCTTATTGTTCATATACATATCAATCTCGATTTCCACGGGTCCTTATCGTTGATAAACTATGACTAAGTTCGGATGTGTAGGAAGTAAGAGTGAGGTATAAAAGGTGGCCATGGTTGTTGTACCTCTAGAGCACTTGAATTAAATTTGCGTTTCAATCGTAAATCACCTTGCTCTCCTTTATAAGTAATTCCAACGTGACTTGAGTTCTTACATACTCACGAGCTAAAATCGTATATTGTCCTTTTTTGAAAAAGTATTTCAAAAATAAATGGTGTATTTCTCGTTTATGATTTTAATGTGTGTTTCTCTTGCTGGTCAGTTTGCCCCATTCTATGGGAAGAGAGATATTGTGTTTAATGTTTCCATCACTAATAAATTTGAAGTTATGGTTCCGGAATATTCTATATGTTGATGTTGAGATAATGATCCTTGAAAGTAAAGAAATGAATGTGTGGAATATGAGTTACGACTATCATGCTTTGAATGGAGAATCATATGAATGTGGTTGAAAGTATTAATAAAAGTATATATGGAGTGCAATTTTATTAGGTGATGGTAATTATATTTCTATTTCCTTTGTATGTAACGCAAAATAATATTTTTGGGAGTATCATTAGCAAACCGAGAAAGAGTGGATCGTAAGGCCCACACACGAAACTATACGTGCCAGTGTAGGAGTGGATTGTGATTATTCTCCTTCTTTGGGATGAGTTCGAAATATTGGTGTGATTATGATTATTTCCCTTAATTGGGATGAGATTATTGATATCCCTAGATTTAATGTGGACTCACACGACATATGTGGGGGAGACGATCTAGCCGGTCGGGTGGTGATAGGACGTCATGTTGCGCGCGTGGTGGTTCCTACTCCTGGTAACACCTTTTTTTTGCTTCACATGTCAAACCACATTGTTCATGTTGCGATGGCCTAGTCGATCGGGTATGATTGAATTCTGTACTAAAAATACGGTGGTGTATCGGTGTTAAAGATCTCCCAACAAAAAATAATATTATTTTCATATTTTAAAAATTCTTATGTCTTTATTTGGCATTTTGATTTCATTGATTGTTACTTGTTGCTTCCATGGTTTTCCCCTTTGTTATATTGGCATTATATTTTGAAAGAGGACATTTAGCTTTACATACTAGTACTATTCCATATGTACTAACGTCCCTTGAGTCCGGGGGCGCTGAATCTTCAATGGATGCAAGTGGTTCGTCAGCGGGTAGTTTTGATCTTCATTACTAGTTACAATCTCTACTTAGAAGGTCCTGGTGAGCCCTAATCTGTTCCGGGCCTTATCCCCGGCACTTCCATACGACTTTTCTGTTGTACTTAGAGGTTCCGTAGGACGGTTGTGGGTGGTGTTTTATATTTGGATTTAAACTATGAAATGTTGGTATTTGACAAATATATTTTTTATTATATCTATAAATTTGTAATATTTTAAAAATCATAAATGAATTTCCTTTGAGTAATGGAAAAAGAATGTGGAACAGTTGACTATTCTCATACCTATCACTTGTATTGATTCTTATATTTTTAATGGGAAAGGCTGGGTAGAAGGCATCTAGCAGGCTTACTTAACTGGGGTATCTCGGTTGGGCACCGACCATGCTCACCGAGGTCGGGGCGTGACAATTGGCCACTATATTTACCTTCCCGGGTTGATATAGAATGGTGATATCATAATCCTTTAATAGCTCTAACCACCTCTGTTGCCTCAAGTTTGGATATGTGAACACCCTTGCATGACACGCCGTAAAGCTAATGCCTCAAAACCTTCAATGCGTGAACAATGCCAACTCCAAATAGTGCACTGGGTAATTCTTTTCATGTGGCTTAAACTGAAGTGAAGCAGACACAATCAGTCTACCCTCCTGCATCGACACACAACCGATGCAAATCCGTGAAGAATCACAATAGAGTGTATTAGAACCCGATGTTGAAGAAAAAACAAGAACTACAGTTGTAGTAAAGGCAGTCTTGAGCTTCTAAAATCTCTCCTCACATTTGTTCTAAATAGGGCCCCCTTCTGTGTCAATCTAGCCAATTGTGTTGCAATGGACGAGAAACCCTCCACGAAAATGTCACCGTTTGAGCGTGACAATCTAGGATAGCATGATATGGTGACAACCAGTCCATGCCAAAAATCACAATAAAAGTCCACTATATTGAGTAACAGAAGGTTCACCCTATTCTCTTAACCCCCGATAGTGACCATACACGACCGATAGACACAGTCTACAACAAATGAATCCCCCACATGTGTAAACACATAAATATGAGTACCCAAAGAATCATGAGAAATATCTAAATATGAAGCAAAATAGGATGACACATATGAATAAGTAGAACCTGAATCAAGTAAAATTGATATATCTCTATGACAGACCGGAACAATACATGTGATGATAACATTTGATGTAACTGCCTCAGTCCTGGCTTGCCCTCTAGGACTACCTCTACCCTCCGATTGGAGTAGCAAACAGAGAAGAAACCATAGTGTGATAACCATGAAGTGGTCCACCCCTCCGAAGTTTGGACAATCTCTCATAATTTTCCTAGTATCACCGCACTCGAAACACCCTCTCCGTCGGCATGGATGCTGGTACTGAGTCTGACCCGGATGGTTAGAATAACCGCTATTGGAACCCTATGCAGGAGGTGCACTAAAGGGTGGTTGTTCCATATGAGTACCCGGATGTCCCTGACTAGCTGGAGTACCATGGGTAACCTGGAGTGTAGACTGAACTAGCGTCTAATAAAACCACTTCCTTGACGGATCTTGTCCTTAGAGTAGGAGCCCCCGAATCCTGTAGATCCGTGAGGCCTCTTAGCCTCCCTATCCTCCCTATCCTAACCTCGGATAACACCTTTACAATCTCCACAACCCGCTAGAATGGAGTATCTATGTCCAACTAACGTGCCATCCCAAATTGGAGACCATATCTATGTCCCTCAATAAATATGCAGACTCTCTTTGTGACTGTGGAAACCAAATCAGGTGAATGAAGAGATAGCTCACTAAAGCTCATGGCATACTCAGACATAGTCAAATTCCCCTGACACAACTACTCAAACTTTGTGCACAACGTATCCTTGAGGGTCTATGGAACAAACTCCCTCAAAAATAGATAAGAAAACTGAGCCATAGTGAGTGGCATTGCGCTAGCTGGCCTACTCTCCTCGTAAGTATGCCACTGTCTATATGCCGACCACGTCAGCTAGAAAGTAGTAAGGCTCACCTCAACTATGTCTCTAGTGCGTAGAATACAGTGACACTGATCCCGAAGACCTTGTGCATCCGCAAAAACTACGCCAACGAAAGTAGGAGGATTATACATTTTGAATCTCCATACCTCTTCTGCTCCTCCTCTAACGCTGATGGCCTTACCTCAGGCTAAACTACAATCACGGATTGTACCAGCATGGCACCTAGAGCCTTCATACAAATTTTGCATGCAAGACCTAAATTATACAACGGATCTATACCAACTCCGGGAACCACAATCCGAACCTGATATCAAAAAGGTCAACCTTCGGTTAAATTTATCAAACTTCCAAACCTTCAACTTTCCAACTTTCGCTAATTCAAGCCAAAACAACCTAGAAAATTCAAAATCCAAATGCTGACATACGTCTAAGTTCAAAATAACCATACAAATCTATTGGAATTATTAAAATACCATTTTGGAGTAGTCTATACAAAAGTCAATTTTTGTTCAACTCTTACAACTTAAGCTTTTAACCAAGGAACTAAGTGTTCCAAATGAATCCAAAATTATCGCAAAACCAAACCAACCAGCCTGAAAAGTCCCAAAAGCACATATACACATATGTAAAGCATTAAATATGGTAAATGGGGCTAAAATACTCAAAACAACCGGCCTGATCATTACAAATTCGCTCGAAAGTTGCAAAAGTGTGTTTGAGTAAAATCGATCCCACACACTCAGTAAGTATCAAGACTAACCTTATTAAACTGGTGGCAAAGATTAGTTAAAAGATACTTATTTTTATAACTTGTGCAGTTCATAATCATATACAAAAATAGAGAAACAACTGAGGAGCAATAGGTGTGAATTAAAGGTACACAATAGAAGTAGAAGATAAGAAGCATACTTTCTCAAATATTATGATAAAATGCATATATCAATGAACCAAATCTTCTTATGAAGGAGCTACGTATCAAGAGGATTTTATTAGAATGCTTATACATAAGTATAGAATGTCTATGCATGATAATGACGCATGATTTATATCAACAGACACCCTCCAAGTGTCCAACAACCCGTTAATAAGTGTCATGCATATGTAAAATGCATCGAATAGTTTGATGAGGATGATATGCATTTAAGAACAGATGAATACGATACCTTATGTCAAACCAGAAACCTGTTGGTTTCTCACAACATACGCACACATGGACCAAGATAACATGGGTAATCACATTACTCCGGAGGTATGGATCCAATCCATGCATCATATCCTAGCATAATATCTGTAAATCAACTGTCAATATACATGGAAACACCATCGTGCCAATATCCCTCATATCCTTACCATGTGTATATATATATATATATATATATATATATATATATATATATATATATATATATATATATAATGACCTAATAAGTTATATAGGGTTTTAGAACCTAATAATGTGTTTCTAAGCCTCAAATACATTATTTTAGCCTTCCTCAATTTGCATGCGCAGTCCAGGTGTTTTCAGAAAAGCTTTTATGTTGAAAAATTGATAAAACATGAAAACTTGCCTAAAAATCCATTTGAGTTGACTTCGGTCAATGTTTTGAGTAAATAGACTCGGATCCGTATTTTGACGGTCCCATTGAGTCTGTATCATGATCTTGGATTTTGGCATGTGCATAGAATCGAATTCGGAGGTCCCTAGCTTGAGTTATCGTATTTTGTTGAAAAATTGAAAGTTTGAAGGCTTAAGGAATCTAAAGGTTTGATCAATGATTGAATTTATTGTTAGCGGGTCTATATTTTGGATCCGGGACCCGGTATAGGTCCATTACTATATTTATCACTTGTCTGTCAAATTTGGTAAAAAACGGAGTTAGTTTGACGTGATTTGGACGTCCGAATGTTAAAATAGAAGTTCATGAGTTTTCTTGAAATTTTCTTTTGATTTGTTGTCTGATTCGTAGTTTTAGGTGTTATTTTGGCGATTTGATTGTACGAGTAAGTTCGTATGATATTTTTGGACTTGTGTGCATGTTTCTTTGGAGCCCCGAGGGTTCGGGTGAGTTTTGGACATGTTACGGAGTAAGTTTGGACATGGAAAGATACTTGGTGTGCTTCAGTTATGTATTTCGCTATTGTTAGGCCAGAGTTCGCAATTTCTAGGAACCCAGGTTCCTACTATAGTCGCAATTGTGAAGAAACTCTTTGCAATTGCTAAGATGGCCGTCTCATCAATGGATCGCATTTGCGATCAAAGGTTCATATTTGCAAGATGACCATGTTCGCATTTGCGAAACAATCATCGTAATTGCGATGATAGCAAAATTGCTGAGACTTCGCATTTGCGAAGTGTTTCTCACATTTGCGGGGTTCGCAATACGACATCTGCAACTGGTCAAAAGTTGTGTTAGACAGGATTTCTCTCATTTCTTCAAATTTTCAAACCTAGAAAACCCTATAGGAGATTTTCCCAAGAGCTATTCTTCTCCAACTCATTGGTAAGTGATTATAACCTATTTACTTTCAATCCTCCATTAAATTTCATAAGATTTTAACCTAAAATCGAGGATTTTCATGGTGGAAATTGGGGGTTTGGGTAGAATTAGGGATTTTTACAAAAATTGGAATTTAGACCGAGTATTGTTTTTGAAGTTGAGATTGTTATTGTGGAACCATTGTTGACATAACCTTTATCCTAGTTTATTCTACCTCCATGTTATTATACTTTCGTTTATATGCGGTAAGGGAAAGTGTTAATGCACGAAGGTTGATGTCATGCCGTATTTGAGTGTTAATTCACGAAGGGTGATGCCGGGCCATATTATGAGAGTTAATGCACGAAGGGTGATGTTGTGCCGTATCTATTGATTTATGATGAAAGTGAGAGTAAAAGCACGAATGGTGATGTCGTGTCGTTATTATTGTTTCATTGTGAGGTTGAGTGTAAAAGCACAAAAGGTGATGTCGTGTAGTTTTATTCATTGTGTTTATTTATTTTACTGGTTAAAGGCATATTGACTATTTTGGTTATCATTTCCTATTGTATTTATCGTATCTTGTACCCCTTTCGCATGTCACATTTCAATAGTACATATTTAGCCTTTAATTGTTGTTATGTTGTACGTACATTGTTATATACTCAGGTTTATTTATGTGGGTGTGCTGTCATAGCCTCGTCACTACCTCGTCGAGGTTAGGCTCTACACTTACGAAGTAAATTGGGTTGGTGGTACTCATACTACACTATGCACTTCTTGTCTAGATTATGGTACGGGTCCCAGCTGTCCGTGAAGCGTTTCAGCTCACAACAAATTTTGGAGACTCGAGGTAGATCTGCTGGCATCCGTAGACCTTGAAGTCCCCTTCCACTTTCCCCTATTTACTGTTCTTATCATTCGAGACTGTTGAACTTATTTCAAACTACGTATGTTAAAACTCTAGAAGCTCGTGAGTTGTGACTCCAGATCTGGCTTAATTGATTTTACTTATTGAAATTGGTTAAAATTGGCTTAAAGATCCTCTAACGTTGGCTTTCCTAGAAAGTAAAATGTTAGACTCCATCACGGTACCGAAGGTGGGAATTCCGGATCGTGATAAGTTGGTATCTTAGCACTAGGTTTCCTAGGTCTCATAAGTCACGAGCAGGCTTAGTAAGGTCTGGAGGATCGGTACATAGACGTTTGTACTTATCTTCTAGAGGCTATGAAGTTTAGGAACAAATTTCACTTCTATTCTTCTCTGTCATGCGATTTTATTCTCTCATTACTAATTGAACTATTATAATCTGTTCTCCCGTAGATGGAGAGAACATGAACTGCATCTTTAGATGGACAGCAGTCGGAGCCTTAGTGGTAGCTCTTACTAGAGGTAGAGGACGAGGTCGAGGTCGTGACAGAGCCAGAGGTAGAGCTCAGCCTAGAGCTCCAGCAGCAGCACTGACGGTGGAACCTTAAGTGGGTTTTAATGATGAGATTGGAGCTCAGACCGTACCTGTTGGACCAACTCAGGTCCTGGAGGGGTTCATAGCAACCCTAGTGATTCATGACACTCTAGTCCGTTTGGTGGGCCTTATGAAGAGTGTGGCTTAGGCCGGTACATTTCCTATGGCACTAGCCATCTCTCAGGCTAGGGGAGGAGCACAAACTCCCGCTACTCACACTCTGGAGAAGATGGCTCCCCAGTATCAGACTACAGCAGCCCCGCCGGTCGGGGTAGTTCAATCGGTTATTGCGGCACAGGAAGATAACGAACTCGCTATGTCTTTTGAGGGCTTATTGAGATTGGACACGTTTACAAAGCTCTTAGCAGTTCAGTTCTGTGGTGCACCTTCTGAGAACCCACATTATTATCTTGATCGCCGCCATGAGGTGCTGCGGAACATGGGTATAGTTGAAATCAAAGGGGTCAATTTTGTTGTGTTCCAGATGACAGGTTCCACCAAGAAATGATGGAAGAATTTTGTATCGACCAGACTAGCTGGGTCACCTGCTCTTACTTGGGACCAGTTCTCTCAGCTATGTATTGAGAAGTTCCTACCTATCACACTGAGAGAGGATTACCGTATGCAGTTTGAGCTTCTCCAGTAGGGAAGTATGCCAGTCACTCAGTATGAGACCCGTTTTGTGGATCTAGCCCGTCATGCTATCATTCTACTTCCTATCAAGACAGAGAGGGTGAGGATATTTATTGAGGGACTCGCTCTTCCTATCAAGCTACAGATGGCCAAGGAGACCGGGGCTGAGATTTATTTTTAGCTGGCTGCTACTGTCGCTAGGAGGATCGAGATGGTTTTCACATAGGAGAGAGGTCAGAGGTCTGATAAAAGGCCTCGTCATTCCAGTGGGTTTAGTGGTGCCTTGTCTGGAGGTAGGGGTACTTTTGGTAGAGTCCATCCTCCCAAGCCGTTTCATTTAGCGCTTCAGGAATCCCACAGTGCTTCAAGTGGTCGCGGCCCTCATATGTTTCATTCCTACCGGCTAGCCTACAATGTACCACCAACTCTTTTTAGTGCACCTACGCTCCAGAGTTTTCAGGGTGGCTATCTAGGTCGACAGGGTAAGTTTTTGCATCAACAGTCACAACAGCCGAGGTCGTGTTTTACTGTGGTGATCTGAGGCACATTGCTAGATATTTCCCTTGGGCACTGGGCAGCTCACAGCATCAAGGTTCTCGTGCCATGGTCCCGAAACCAGGTACTTAACCGCCCATTTATCCAGCTAGAGGTAGGCGTCAGACAGCTAGAGGTGGAGGTCAGGTTATTAAAGGTGGAGGCCAGGATGCTAGAGGTGGATGCCAACCAGCCTATTTTGCTTCATATTTGATTATGCCTCGTGATTCTTTGAGTGTTCCTATGTATGTGTCCACACCCCTGGGAGATTCTATTATTGTAGATCATGCTTATCGTTCATGTGTGATTACCATTGGGAGTTTTGAGACTAGCGTAGATCTTCTATCTCTTAATATGGTAGATTTTAAGGTTATCTTGGGTATGGATTGGCAGTCACCTTATCATGCTATATTGAATTGTCATGCCAAGAAAGTGACCTTAGTGTTTCCAGGGTTGCCTCGAATAGAGTGGAGAGGGACTCGTGGCCATTCTACCAGTAGGGTTATATCTTATGTGAATCCGCCAGAGTTGAAAGAATTAAAGGAGAAATCGCAAGATTTGCTTGATAAGTGATTCATTAGACCTAGTGTCTCGCCCTGGTGTGTGCATGTGATGTTTGTGAAGAAGAAAGATGGATCAATGAGGATGTGCATAGATTACCGGCAGTTGAACAAAGTCACCATCAAGAACAAGTATCCATTGCCTAGGATTGATGACTTATTTGCTCAGCTTAGGGTGGCAAGGTGTTTTCGAAGATTAATTTGAGGTCTGCTACCATCAGTTGAGGATTAGGGCATCTGATGTCCCTAAGAAATCTTTTCGGACTCTGTATAGGCATTATGAGTTTCTAGTGATGTCATTTGGGCTGACAAATGCCCTAGCAACATTTATAGATATGATGAACCGTGTGTTCAAACCCTATTTGGATTTATTTGTGATTGTGTTTATTGGTGATATCTTGATCAACTCTCGTGGCCGAGAGGAGCATGCGCAACATCTTCGGATTGTACTTCGGACTCTGAGGGACAACCACTTATATGCTAAGTTTTCAAAATGCGAGTTTTCGTTGCACTCAGTCTATTTCTTGGACCACGTCGTATGGGCAGAGGGCAGTCAAGTGGATGCTAAGAAGATTAAGGCAGTTTCGAACTGGCCTAGACCCACTTCATGTACGGAGATCCAGAGTTTCTTGGGTTTGTGGAAGGGTTCTCATCTATAGCAGCCCTGTTCACCAGGTTGACCTAGAAGGGTTCCCCATTCAGATGCTCAAACCAGTGTGAGGCGATCTTCCAGAAGCTCAAGGCTGCTTTGACTATGGCGCAAGTGTTGGTATGGCCCATAGGTTCAGGATCTTATACGGTGTATTGTGATGCATCTCGTATTGGGCTTGGTGAAGTATTGATGCAGGATGGCAGGATGATTGCATATGCATCGCGACAGTTGAAGGTTCATGAGAAGAATTAACTGTTCATGACTTAGAGTTGGCAGCCATTGTTCATGCGCTGAAGATATGGAGGCAATATCTTTACGGCGTGTCGTGTGAGGTATTCACGGATCATCATTGCTTGCAGTACTTGTTCAAACAAAAGGATCTCAATTTGAGGTTGAGGAGGTGGTTGGATCTATTTAAAGTCTATGATATCACCATCGTGTATCATCGCGTATATTCTAGCCGGTGAGAGACCGCTTGCATCAAATATTTAGGCTTTGGCCAATCCGTTGGTGAGGTTGGATGTTTCAGAGCCTAGTCATATTCTAGCTTATACAGTCGCTCGGTCTTATTTGTTTGAGTGCATCATGGAGCGAAAGTATGATGACCCTCATTTTCTTGTCCTTAGGACACAATGCAGCATGGTGGAGCCAAGCAAGTTACTGTTGGAGATGAATAGTTTTGAGGATGTAGGGTCGTATTTGTGTGCCTAAAGTAAATATACTTCGTGACTTGATTCTTGAGGAGGCCCAAAGTTCCAGGTATTCTATTCATCCGGGTGCTGCAAAGATATATCATGACTTGCGGCAGCATTATTGGTGGAGGAGGATGAAGAAGGATATATCTACATATGTAGCTCGGTGTCTAAATTGTTAGCAAGTAAAGTATGAGCATCAGAGACCTCGTGGTTTGCTTCAGAAGTTAGAGATTCCTGAGTAGAAGTGGGAGCGTATCACGCTGCATTTTGTTGTTTGACTCCCACAGATTCAGAGGATGTTCGATACGGTATGGGTTATTGTGGACAAGCTGACCAAGTAAGTGCATTTCATTCATGTGGAAGTTACATATTCTTTAGAGAGTTTTACTAACATTTCCATCCACAAGATCGTCTGTCTTCACGGTGTGCTCGTGTCTATCATTTTTGATCGAGGTACGCAATTCAGCTCGCACTTCTGGAGGGCAGTATAATGTTAACTGGGCACGCGGGTTGAGTTAAGCACAACATTTCATCCTCAGACGGATGGGCAGTCGATCATACTATTCAAATATTGGAGGATATGCTTCGCGCTTGTATTATAGACTTCGTAAGTTCTTGGGATCCGTTCTTGCCACTTGCAGAGTTTGCCTACAACAATAGCTACCAGTCGAGCATTCAGATGGCTCACTATGAGGAATTTTATGGAAGGCGGTGTCGTTCGCTAGTTGGATGGTTTGAGCCAGGGGAGGCTTGGTTTTTGGGTAGATATTTGTTATAGAATGCCTTGGATAAAGTCAAGATCATTCAGGAACGACCTTGCACAGCTCAGAATAAGCAAAAGAGTTATGCCGACTGTAGAGTTTGTGATGTTTCATTCATGGTCGGAGAGAGGGTATTTCTCTAGGTTTCACCCATGAATGGTTGATGAGGTTAGGAAAGAAGGGCAAGTTTAGCCCTAGGTATATCAAACCTCTTTATATTCTTCAGTGAGTGGGTGAGGTGGCTTACAAGCTCCCATTGCCACCTAGTTTGTTAGAAATCCATCAGGTGTTCCATGTTTCCATGCTCCTGAACTATCACGGTGATATGTCCTATGTGCTGGATTTTAACTCGATCCAGCTGGACAATGATTTGACTTATGTAGAGAAATCGGTGGCCATTCTAGCCCGACAGGTTTGTCAGTTGAGGTCAAAGAGTTATCCTTCAGTTCGAGTGTAGTAGAGAGATCAGCCTATCAAGGTAGCTACTTGTCCACACCTTTTCACTAGTCCATGTATTTTTGTATGTTCGTTCGAGGACGAACAATTGTTTTAGAGGTGGAGACTGTGATGACCCGATAGGTCATACATAGTTTTAAAACCTAATTATGTGCTTCGCAGCCTCAAAAGCTTATTTTATTCTTCACCGATTTACGTGCACCGTCCGGTTATTTTTTTAAAAATATTTTATGTTGAAAAATTGATAAAACATGAAAATTTACCCTAAAAATCCATTTGAGTTGACATCGGTTAACGTTTGGAGAAAACAGACCCGTTTATGTGTTTTGACGGTCCCGGTGGGTCCGTATCGTCATCTAGGACTTGGGCATATACCTAGAATCGAATTCGGAGGTCCCTAGCTCGAGTTAAAGTGTTTTGTTGAACAATTGAAGTTTGAAGGCTTAAGGAATCTAAAGGTTTGACCAATTTTGGATTTTATTGATATCGGGTCTGTATTTTGATTCCGGAACCCGATATAGGTCCATTACTATATTTATGACTTGTCTGTCAAATTTAGTGAGAACTAGAGTTAGTTTGACGTGATTCAGACGTCCGATTGTTAAAATTGAAGTTCATGAGTTTTCTTAAAATTTTCAATTGATTTGGTCTCTGATTCATAGTTCTAGGTGTTATTTTGGCGATTAGATCGCGCGAGCAAGTTCGTATGATATGTTTGGACTTGTGTGGATGTTTGGTTTGAAGCCCCAAGGGCTCGGGTGAGTTTTGGACAGGCTATGGAGTGAGTTTGGACATAGAAAGATAGTTGGTGTGCTTCAGTTCTGGTATAAGCCTCTGATCTCGCTATTGTAAGGTCAGTTCACAATTATAACGAACCAAAGTTCCTGTAATGGTCGCAATTGCGAAGAAATTCTTTGCAACTGCGAAGATGACTGGCTCAACTATCACGCCCCAAACTCAGGGAGAGCGACCAGAGCACAATTGAGTCAACCCGGCTGAGCAAGACTATTATATTCCTTCTACCATACTCACTCAAATATTAAGAGAAGACATACTTTCATTAACTAGATAATAGGGAGATCATGAATACAACACTACATCATTCAATTAGTTACTTCATTTTAAAGTCTCAAAATACACGCATTATTTTATAGTTTGAAGTGGAATAAATGATTCCAACACAATAATATTTTGGTTGATTTTCCCCAGCACCCATATACAAATAACCCGCACTATTTCTACGGAGCCTCTAAATCGATACAAAAGAGTACTACAAAAGTCCCGGCAACAAGGCCCTGGCTATACCTCAAGTACAATACATAAGGAACGAAAGATGCATGACCCCGAAATGAAATGTGGTTCGCCAAGACTGCTGGGAGGAGGATGTACTGTTAATGCTAATCAACACTGCTTGCTAGTGAACCACCTGCATCCATTTAAAGGTGCATCGCCCCCAGCAAAAGGGATGTTAGTACCGTCGAATAGTACTAGTATGTATAGATAAACACCATCTCATTAGAATGAACAATAATACAAGAGGCAATAATCATGAAATCAATAGTGACCTTAAACAACACCATAACATCAAATTAAGAATCACATAAGTTTCCATAACTTTAGGTTGGGACATCTTTAGTACCGATATACCATCATTCACAATGCCACCTTACTTTTATACGTAGTCCGATCACGCCCCGATCTGCTAGGTCGTCTCACTTGAGACATCTACCACAATACAATTCAAGTTTTGATTTCCAATTTCAATTTCCAGAACAGTTACCACCATGTGTGCGGCATGGCGTCCGATCATGGCCCGATCGGCTAGGCCGCCTCGCCTGAGACATTACCATTTTCTATCAATCATCTCATTTCAATTCATCGGCACTAGTGGCCACATTTCATAATTCAAGTTCCTTTAAACATTCCACATTAATATTATCATCAATAACAACAAGGCTTTCCACTCAAGACTTTGATTATACATGTGAGCAATTTAGAATCTAATGCACATAGAGACTTTTTGTCCAATTTGGCATAACAATCTTTGTTCGAATTTGACTCGAAGCCTAGGCATTTTTAGCACATATTCCATATTTTGAACACATTATAATATGATAAGATAACATGATGAAAGCACTGGGATACATAATGCACATATATTTTTCAATGCAAGCACATTTGGAATTGCAATTTCTATAGCGATCAAGTTGGGATTTACATCGATTGCATGAAAACCATGGGATTCAATTCTAGGAAGAGGGAGTTTTAGCCATACATACCTTAATTAAGCTTCCTTAAAATCTACAATATTCCGGAACTCTTAGCAACTTCAATCTATTTTAACAATTTAATAAATTGAACCAAATATCAGGAAAACGATCATGGTTCTAGCTCACTTGGGCATTTTATCAAACACTAGGTGTGTATTAAGGTTTTAAGCCTTTTTTTATAGAAGTTTTCATCATCCCACAACCCATTCATCACCATTGTTAGCTCACAATCTCCCTACACTCTTTTATCACACATGCATGCAAGATAAACAACTTTCATACCCATGAACCATCTTACTAATTACCCACTTCTAGTTAATTTTTCGAAATTAAGGGATAGGGTATAGATTCTTAACTCTATGATGAAGAATTAGTGAGCTTTACTTGATGATCTTCAAGTATTTGAGCAAGGACTGTTGGATAATAGGTTGAAGGTTACTCCCCCCCACTCTAAGAACTTTTTCTCACTCTAAAAGTATCAAAATATTAGCTCAAAATGGACTATGGCATATGTTTTAACGAAATAGGGTTGGGTTTGAAAATTAAAAAAATAGGATCCCCGACATAGATCTTTGGTCGCATGATGCTTCTGTGATCCGCAAAATAAACCGCATAATGGCCCTCAGGAATGGTCATTTTCTGCTTCAAACCTGTTATGCGGTGGCATAATGCGCCGCAGAACATCCCTCTGGTTCCTGCCGGAAATTATCATGCCTGGGTTTGCGATGGGTTATGTGGCCCGCAAAACGATTATGCGACCGCATAATGGACCGCATATTAATCGAAAAATTAGTTTATATCTCCGCTTCACTCAGCGGTAGATCTGCAGTCGCAAAATTGGCCGCACAAATCGCCCTGAACTTCTGAAAATTTTCTTTAGCGCACCAACACACTGCTCAACCCAAAAAGTATCTACAGTCTTTAACACATAAGCCTAACTCGGCACCACAAAATTTCTGGTTTTTAGGTAAAAGTTTACGGGGCCTTACATTAGCACGTGATCTCATTTGCGATCAAAGGGTCGCATTTGCGAGATGGCCCTATTCGCAATTGCGAACAAATCATCGTAATTGTGATGATAGCATAAATGCTGAGACTTCTTATTTGTGAAGTGTTTCTTGCATTTGCGGGGTTCGCAATGCGACATCTACAACTGGTTAAAAGTTAAGGTAAACGGGATTTCTCTCATTTTTTCAAACCTAGAAAACCCCGAGGCAATTTTCCCAAGAGATCTTCTTCCCCAACTCATTGGTAAGTGATTCTAACCAATTTTCTTTTAATCTTCCATTACATTTCATAAGATTTTAACCTAAAATAAAGGATTTTCATGGTGGAAATTGGGAGTTTTGGGTAGAATTAGGGATTTTTGTAATATTGGAATTTAGACCTCAAATTGAGATCAGATTTCGAAAAACAAATCATATAACCGGGCTCGGTGGTGAATGGGTAATCGGGTTTTTTGGTCCGAATTTTGGGTTTGGACCAAGCAGGCCTAGGAGTTTACTTTTGTTGAATTTTTGAATAATGACCTAAATTGATTCTTTTGCAATCGTGGGTACTTCCTAAGGCTTCTTTTGAATCGTTTGGTTAGTAATATTCTAGGTTTTGTTGGTTCGGAGGCTTGTTTGAAAGGCAAAGCTATGGTTGAGCTTAGAGTAGATATTTGGAGCGAGATAAGTGTCGTGGTTAACCTTGACTTGAGGAATTAAGACTTCTTTGCCAATTTGCTTCATGTTTAGATGTTGGATTCAACGTATATACATGATATCCATACTTAGACTAGTTAAATTAATAAATTGATCGTTCTTTCCGCATTTATGGACTATCTGTGATAACTGAGTATTGTTTCTGAAGTTGAGATAGGTATTGTGAACCATTGTTGACATAAGTTTTATCTTTGTTTATTATACCTACCTATTGTTATATGGTAAGGGAGAGTGTTAATACACGAAGGGTGATGCGTGCCGTATTTGAGTATTAATGCACGAATGATGATGTTGTGCCATATTGTGAAAGTTAATGCACGGAGGGTGATGCCGTTCCATATTTTCAGTGTTAATGCACGAAGGGTTATGTCATGCCATATATATTAAATTATGATAAAAGTGAGAGTAAAATCACAAAGGGTGATGACGTGCCATTATTGTTGTTTCATTGTGAGGTTGAGTTCAAAAATACCAAGGGTGATGCTGTGCAGTTTTATTCATTGTGTTTATTCATTTTACTGGTTAAAGGCGTATTGACTGTTATGTTTATCATTTCCTACTATATTTAGCGTATCTTTTACCCCTTTCGCACCCCCCAATAGTAGATGTTTAGCGTTTAATTGTTGTTATGTTGGACGTATATTGTTATCTGCAAAGGTTTATTTACGTGTGAATCTTGTCATAACCTTGTCACTACCTCCTCGAGGTTACGATCGACACTTACGGAGTACATTGGGTCGATTATACTCATACTACACTTTGTTCGTGAGGCGTTTTAGCTCGTAACTACTTTTGGATACTCGAGGCAGATTTACTGGCGTCCGCAGACCTTGAAGTCCCCTACCACTTTCCCTGTATTTACCGTTCTTATCATTTGAGACAGTTGAACTTATTTCAAACTCTGTATGTTAAAACTATTTAAGCTCGTGAGTTGTGACTCTAAATCCGGGTTGTACTAGATATTATTGGTTTTTATGTTATTCCGCACTCAATTTTAGTTTCAAATTGACTTAATTGATTTTACTTATTAAAATTGGTTAGAATTAGCTTAAATTTCCTCTAATGTTGTCTTTCCTAACAAGTGAAACGTTAGGCGCCATCGGTCCCAAATGTGGAAATTCCGGGTCGTGACACAAGGCGCCGATGAGTACATTGAACTATCCATGTGGCTGAAAGCCCTCACAGCCCAGGCACAACGACGCAATTATCAGGGGCGCACTCTACAGCTGAGCTACTAACGCGTCGTGCGAGCCTCCCACTAGGGGCCCGTTATGCCAAAAGCGAGAGAAACCCCATCCCTCTCTTTCCTTTTTTCACCCCCATGTCGCCACATGGGGGGAACATGGGGATGTAAAAAAGGGGGTCCTATAAACTTGTTCCGACCTAGGATAATAAGCTCATGAGCTTGGTCTTATTTCACCGTCTAGAAAGGAAAGAAGACACACATACATACAATCCTCACAGAAATACTCATTGTGCCTATATCACGCTTATCCTCACCATGCATGTACATGAGAGATTGACATGCATGATGTAATGCATATGACAAGAGATACTCGATATGCATGGAGTAGGAAAATGCATAGTATATGGCCACAACCATAATAAGTAATCCAACTTACATTTATCCCATCATTCCCATATGAAATGTCAAAGGCCTAGACATGATCTCGAGCATCACTAATAATTCATATTTCTTTATAAGAATAAATACAACATGTCACAAGTATACATATATCAAATAAGACATAGAGAAGCTTAAAATCTACCCCAAGTATGGTATAATCTCGGTCTGCAGAAATACGCTCATCATATCTCATATACGTTGCCCCCAAACACGTAGAATTTAGCATATAAGTCTATTTTAGGAAACATTCCCAAGAGTTGAGGTTAAGCAAGATGCTTACTTTATCAGGAGCTAATTCTTTTCTCTGAACTCCGTCTTCTAGGTCCAAATCCATCACACAAGATCGATCTAGTCCGAAGAATGGTAAAGAAAAGACAAATAAAGCTATAAAAATCAATCCCAAATGATAAAGTTTCGATCTTTTATAAAATCTTAAAAGTCAACTCGGGCCCACATGATCAAATCTAAAATACAAGTCAGATCATATTGACTCATAACTTCGGGAGTTCAAATGTGTGATTAGCTTCAAAATCTGGGTCCCTATTGTTGTTCAAAACCTCAAATTATACTTTTTTAACTTTCAAGTCAAAATCTTTTTTTTTCTTTTGAATCCTTGATTTTAAAGCTAAACTGATGATAAATTCATGTTACAATCATAAATTTGAGTGACCATCACTTAGTCCATTCTCTATGGTGAAAATTACCTCAATCCGAGCTCCCTAGTTCCCAAAATGATAAAATAAAGACCAAGTACTAAATAAAGTTATACACATAAGTTCATAAATTTTAAATGCAGATTTTAAAAATGATAGTATTGCCCTTCTTTCACTAATGTAGTAATAAATTTTCATACAAATGTTAAAATAAAAAATAGTTTAAATTTCTGAAAATTTATCACGAACAGAGAATTCCAGTAATTTGTGATGGCGCCTAATTCAACCTGTTAAACAAGCCAACTAAAATAAATTACCAACAAAACATAAGATCATCAATTAATAAAAATTAAGAATATAATTTAGATACAAAGTCATGAGTTAGTACGATTTAGAATTTTACAACATTGGCAAGAAAAAATACATCATCTGTTTAGAATTTACATAATCGGAAATACTCAATGCTAACCCTCAAACACCGCAACTGCTTAGCTAAAATTTTTGTACGCAAGGTGCAGAAGTGTAGTATGAGTATAATCGACCCCATGTACTAAGTGAGTATCCTGATTAACCTCGGTGAAGTACGGACGAGGTTTTTATGTCAAAAGATACTAACTTAATATACATGTGCAGTTTATAAGAATATAAATAGCTAGAAAATTAACAATAGCACTAACAGGAATATAGTCGAAAATAGTAAATTTATTCAGTAAAAGAAGTAATAACAATAGTTCTCGAATAAAACCGACCAAACCTTCTATAATGACCTAACCAGTCATTTTGAGTATTTGAGCCCTGCTTCCTTATTTGAATCCATATGTGTATTTGGTGATTTGTTTACTTACGGGGATGGTGGTTTTGTCTTCACGGGGTTTAGGAATGAATTGGAACACTTAGTATTATTTTTGAAGCTTTAGTCATCGGAAGAGTTAACAAAGGGTTGACTTTTATGTAGACGACCTAAGATTTGTGATTTCATAATTTAATAGGTTAGTATGGTGATGTTAGATTAAGGTGTATTTTCGGATTTGGATTAGGATGTCCCTAGGGCAATTTGAGCCTATTTGCCTAAAGTTGGCAATTTTAAAAATTGAAAAGTTCTTAAATTTGATCAATAGTTGACTTTGATGATATCGGACTCCGAATGTCATTTCAAAACTTGGAATAGGTTTGTTTTTTGGTGTGGAACTTGTGTGCAAATTTTGGTTGCGATTCGAGTTGGTTAGGCATGAATCAGATGCTTGGTTGGAAGCTTAGAAGTTCTTGAACTTAAACGATATGCAACTCGTAGGTTGATGCTTGATTCTTAATTTCATATGTTATTTTGATGTTTTAAAATTATGAGAGAGTTTGTATGAGCTTTATATTAATTGTGTGGATGTTTGGAATGGGGCCCGAGGGCTCAGGTGAGTTTCAGATTGATATCCGACTATTGTTCTATGTTTGGGATTTGCTAGTACTGCAGTCATCGCATTTACAATGATCTGCAGGTTCGCATTTGCAGACCCAACCTTACATTTGATATCGGAAACTGGAAAGTACAGCTTTGCAGTTACGAATCTAGCGTCGCATTTGAGACCATCACATTTGCGATGGGTGTGTCACTTTTTCAAGGGATGTATCGCATTTTCGAGGGGCTTTGTCGCATTTGTGACTTTTGGGTTGATGGTTCTTAGTTTGCATTTGTAATCTCAGGGCCATATTTGTGAGCCCCATGTAGCAAATGCGACATTTACAGCTGGGTTATTAATTGAAATTTTGGGATTTTTGCTCATTCTCTCGTATTTTGAACCCTACACTTGGGCAGGGGCGATTTTGCATAAAGATATTCATACAAGTCTTTGGGGTAGGTGATTTCTACTAATATTTTGTATTATTTGAAGAACCTATATAGATTATTAATACTAAAAACATGGAAATTTGGGCTACAACTTGGAGGTTTTACCTACAAATTAAGAAAGTGAAAATTAAGGTTTTGAGATATGATTCAGACTTAGATTTGAAAACTAAACACATATTTGGAATCGTCGGGTTATGGGTAGTCCAGATCTACACCTTGACGCGGTTTTTGGCCGTGTAGATCCATAGTTGACTTTTATTGACTTTTTGAGAATTGATTAAATGTTGAAGCTTTATTATTTGGAATTTATTTTCATATAGCTTTGTTTGATATTTTGAGTTGTATTTGACTAGATTCGAGCCAGTTGGAGGTGGTTTCTAAGAAAAAGGCAATTTTGGAGGGTTATTTTTGGGCTTGTTAAGATAAGTATCTTTCCTAATCTTATTTTGAGGGAATAGTCCTTAAGATATGACGTTATTTGTCTAATTGGAATGTGTGAGAAGCGATGCATATGCAAGTTGATGAGTGTATATATGGGTGCTATGTGTGATTTTGATCGGATTGGACTTTAGGCTTTTGGTATGCCTTGTTTAGACTATCTGCTTTCCATGATTGATGTTTAATCATTTGTATGACTAAGTGAACTTCTTAAATCATGTTTGGGACCATATGTAGTTTTTGATTTCCTATTTGAGCATGATACTAAAATTGTATGGTGTACCCGCCTAATCTTAGCTATAGTTGTACATTTTGCAAATGCATACACCTTATCATTCTATTATCCTCAGTCTATGAGTATAACAATTGATATATGTTGTTCGTATGCATGTATTCTTGTATATGCTTTCTGTGAAGTGGAGTGGTTTGATAGAAAGTGAGTTGTCCGTGTATCGTGTGGATAAGGATCCATTACCCTAGGGTTGTCCTCTCATATTTCTCATATTTTTCGGGAGATGTTTTATGATTTTCTTGCCTAGCAATTGTGTTAGGCGCCATCATGGCCGGTTGTGGTTTTGGGTCATGATACCTTGGTATCAGATCCCTAGGTTGCTTAGGTCTCACGAGTATGAGCAAGTCCAGTATAGACGTTTGTACTTAGCTTCGAGAGGCTACAAAACCTTTAGGAAAGCTCCTAGTATGGATGTTTGGCGTACCTGGCCTTTGTTAGACATGTAAGTGATGATACTCCTACGTTTGATTCAGTCTCCATAGTGAGTGTCACGACCCGGAATCCCAACCTCGGGGTTGTGATGGTGCCTAACATCCACTTTCTAGGCAAGCTGACGTGAAATAAGTAATTAACCAATTTTAATTGTTAAAAACAAAATAATGATGTTTAACGAGAAATAAATTCCCAATATAACACAGTGTGAATATAAACCACGTTATACTAACTACTCCCATATATACGGAATCTCGATTACATGAGCAACTAGAAGTTTACAAACATAGTCTGAAATAAATACAACTGTTCGAAAGAGATAAACGGTTAAGGTAGGGAATTGAAGGGAACTTCAAGGTCTATGAACTCTAGTGGATCTACCTCGAGTCTTCGTAGTGAAAGTGATCCGAACTGGCGCACCGCTGGGACCTATACCTGTCACGACCCCAATTTTCCTCCGTAGGATGTCGTGATGGCACCTAGTCTCGAAGACTAGGTAAGCCTAACAAACTTGCGGAAAATAACTGAAATAACAAATAAACTCTCAAATACTCAACAATTTTAATAATTAAAACTCCACAACTCAGCATATACAGGTTCCACAAAACCTTGTGATATCGAGTCACAAGCTCTACAATGGTATCACAATCATATATATACAATTGTATCTAATAAAAGAAGGAAAATATAGAAGTAGATAGAGGGTGATTCTGAGGCCTGCAGACGCTGGCATGTGTATCTTGAAGCCTCCGAGTATAAACTAAACTCACAGGTGCCTGGACTGGTAGAAGGTACCTATATCTGCACAAAAGATGTGAATAAGCGTAGCATGAGTACACCACAACGTTACCCAGTTAGTGCCAAGCCTAACCTCGATATAGTAGTGACGAGGTTAGGTCAAGGACCTACTAGAATAAATGAGAGACAAAACGAGTAATTTAACAGTTCAATAATAGTAAGAATGGAAATGAAACAAGTAAGGAATATACCAAATTTTCTACACATAACTAACGGAAGAAAACAAGAATGTTATGCGGAGGAAACAAAACAACCTAACACAAGTGAAGTAATAGAGAAATACCAACAAGGGTCACTACCGAGGTACTTCCTCGTAGTCTCAAATCTCAAGAATAATTAATAATATTTTCTTATATCACCGCGGGAGCCTTTCATTTAGTTTAGAAAATTATTTTTTCCCCGAAATAACATCCCGCGTTTTACCCCACCTTATCACACCGCGTGGCTTCAAGTATTTCCCCCACTAGCAACACGCGTATAGATCCCACTTTATCTCGCCGCATATGTTTCAACCCCAAACCTTATACCACCGCATGCGTATCAATATTACAATATATCACACATCGCATCTCAAGTGCCCAATATGCACAAGAGTATCAACAATAACAATCGGAAGTGAATAACTCAAAGAGAATAGTATTTCACAACTTAACCTTTTACCTCAATGTAAATCACGACCCTTATAACTCAATACCAATTTCAACAACATGATATTCCAAGAATAACAACTTCAAGTAAAGAATTCAATGGATAAATAATGAATATGGAATAAAGGAAGCAAAACTTCAACTAAACATGTTGAGTAATTAATAAGCAAGAGATAAGACAAGTAGAACATGTGAAAATATCCTAATGATGATTATCATAACATGAAAAGGTAACTCGATTAAGGCATGAAAGGAATCTACATAGCTAAAACCTATAAATTTCTAAATTTAGCCCGTGTATCCACTCGTCACCTTGCTTACACGGCTTCAACACATAACAATTATAAAAAAACTACATCAATCCTAAAGGGTAATTTCCCAACAAAAAGCTAGGCAATACACTCACCTAAAAACACTCTAACTCAATCAAATAGTAGGCCTTTCCCTCGATTATCCAACTCTAAACGGCTCGAATCCCAACGAGCTCACATCGATCTCTCTAAGTCCAAATTATGAAAAATGAGATGAAACCCGCATTTTGAAACTTACATTCTGTTGGGCAGTCCCTCTCAATCGTGATCGCGGAAAATGACTCGCGATCGCGTAGAGAAATTTCTCCCAGCTCAACAAATCACACTTTGCGATCGCGTAAACCTAGTCACGAACGCGTAAACCCAGTCGCCAATGCGATGGAAAGGCTGCCTCCTCCCATGCGACAGCATCTAAGGCCACTCAAACTCATAGCCCAAATGTGCCTCATCCCCCAGACTCGCCTTCCTTATACACGAACGGGATTTATCGTACACATTCGCGATGAACAAAATTAGCAAGCTTTGTGATCGCGTCCTCACCTTCACGAACGCGAAGGGAAAAATTCCACCAACCCCTGAAGACTCTACGTGATCACATGAAAACCTTCGAGAATACGTAGAAGGAAACCAGATTAATAGAAAACCAGAAGCTTTAGTAATAGAGACTAAGTCGAATTGGTTCTGGATTAATAAGTTCCAAAATGTCACAACCCAAACCGATGGGCCGCGACGGGCACCCGATGGCCTTACTCAACCGAGTACCAACGTAATGTATCTTTCTTATTACATCATCATATACACATGACATACGGGCCTAATAGGCCAACATGATCATTAATAAAGTAAAAACATAGGCCGACAAGGCCGTACAATATTTCATATACATGACATATGTCTACAAGCCTCTAAGAATACATAATTGTCATAAAGGTCGAGACAGAGCCCCGCCATACCAAACAATACACATCTTAATCATGCTGACCAAACAAGCAAATCCGGAGTAAATAGAGCATACCAACACCGTTTGCTGCGCTGATAGCTTACTTGTAGGGCTCATAACCTGTCTATCGGGACCTGCGGGCATTAAACGCAGCGTCCCCAAGCAAAAGGAACGTTAGTACAAATAATGTACCGAGTATGTAAGGAATGAAAATCAGTAAATAATAGACGTTCATATTTATAATGTCATGCATATGCATATAAATGTCATACCATGCATAGGTATATGCGTTCATACCATCATCAAGCCTCTGAGGGTATCCCATCATATTATCTCGGCCACTGTGTACAAATCATCAACGTATACCAGATTTTTAGGTGTTGGTGCGTATATAACGCCATAACCTTTTCCCATATCCCATATACATATAATATACCCCTATATAACGTCATCTGGTCTTGGGTCAATATACATGTATAAATGCATGAGATGCATAAGAAATACGTTAATAAGATTTTCTCGGAATGTCATAAAAATAATATGCATGTCGGATAAATTTTATCAAATACATATTTTTTGAGACCCATGAACAACAGATATAATAATAACTCACATGTGGAATCAATAAGATAGACACCCCTAATACTTTTAAGAACATAGTCATTTATGAAAATTGTGCGTTTACTTGTTTCGTTTGTATCGTATGGATCATGTCAAAAGAAAGAAGGGATAGCCTTAACATACCTGGAGTAGAAAAATATCCGTATGATATTCTTGGAAAAGGTTACACCGTACTCTTTTAGATCGAATTTTTTTTATGTTGTTAAGCTTCTAATAATTCTTCGTTGGATTCGGTCGAAGAAATCTCATTGTTAATGTCTTTGTAGGAACTTGAATTGTTAGAATTGCTAACGTTCTGATATGAAGTCTTTTGTATTCAAATAATAGAAATGAAAGGATTTGTACTTACCACCTTACTTACAGGTGTATTTGTTCTTGACATGATACTTGCCACCTAACCAAAGATAACTAACAGTCATGTTCTCAAGAAGTGGCTTGCAGCCACGTTTTGGGAGGGGGGTGATTTAATCTTTCTCTTATAATTTATTAATTAACTAGGCAATATCCCGTTACCCGATAATTAACCAATTACCTACATAATTAAGAATTGTCTCACATTACATAAAGTTCTACTCATTTTTTAATATACGTTATACATCGTACTATCACGGTAATATGGTACCTTGTATGGTACTAGTCCATAAATACGGGGTATTATAGCTTAGACAGAATTTACCGCAAAATGTCAAACTTCGATGAACCTCATTTTCTTCGATTCACTTACCCTCGGAACTTCACGAATTTACTTATCACTTATTTGAAATAGCATAATGCTTATAATCGCAAAATAATCCCATTCTCAAACTTACGTCGATTAACTTACGATGAAACTTCAACATACGAAAATGCGAGATGTAACATCTCATTTACGAGATGTCATTAATTTATTTATGGCGTACTTTCACGTACAAAAATATTGGGTGTAACATCATTCCCCCCTTTGAAACATTCATCCTCGAATATCAACTGATGCACTTATCATTTGCATAACTTATGTCTTCTGAATACTTTAATATTCTCCTTTCCATTTAGGAAACTATTCTTTGACTAAATCCAAAGGCCAGGGCATTCCCCCCTTTGGGTCTCTTTCTCACACCACGGTCTGTGGTCGGAATTCTTCCAATCTCGTAACTCTTTCTACCTTCTTCCATGCAGCCTGTAGGACCTTTTCCTTGCATGTGCTCCTATGCGACTCTTCCCTTGAGCTTTTAGCCACTTTTATTTTTTTAGGCCCTACTTTGCGAAGATATAAAGAACTTGATAATATGTCCCTCTATGCATCTATAGGTGTATTAAAGTTCTTCAGTTGATACTTTGTCGAACTTATGAATATTGCCATATCTCATTTCGTACTTTGTAACTTCTATCCATCCATTGTTGATTTATCTCAATGTTTATCTATACATCTTATGTAAAACATTTCCACTAAGGCTTACGTTGCATCGAGGAATATTCGAAGTGAATTTCCTGATCCACTTAGTGGCGATATTGTACTTCAATAACTGTAATTTATAGCATCCCAATGTGACTCATTTACGTAGGTATTTTAATCCTGTACAATTCATGAAATGCCTTCAAATCATCACTCAATCAAAGGTACAAACATTATCCTTCATTTATCACAAGTACATTTTACTACCAGGGCAACATTCCATTTCTTTTAAATGCTATTAGTCTTAGACTCCTTTGAGTTCAGTCATGTTATACTGAGCTTTCTATAACTTAGAGTAACTATTAGCTCTCTTGTTTTCATGGGATTAATCCTAGGGACTTATCCATTTTCATCACCTTCTCACTCACCCTTTCTTATCCTTACTCCTGTCTTCCTAAAACCTTGTAACTTTACCATATTTTAGCTTGTGACCAATACATATCTACTCATACTACTCGCAACCTTCCTTCAACTTGCTTGCACCATAGATTTTCTTGTGTCATTATGGAACATCAAGTGAGACATCGTATAGTTTCTAACTCTTCTTTACTCTTTTTACTAGACTTCTCGATACCTAGAAACCATAGGTTGGAAGATATGCCACTGACGATGCCGCTACCATTCCTGGATACTGAATCCCAGTGCTCCTAGAATTCTATCTGCAGTATGGACTATTCACATCCTTCTGCACTTGAGTATCTCATACGTTGTTCACTTTTACCTTACTTACCTAAAAATATCGCATCATGTCTTCTATCTCTTTCATAAATTCCCTTCTACGTAGGTATAATTCACGTCCGCAGCTTGAAACTCTATTATTATACTTGCACCTCTGGTGCATACACAATCCAGTGGGACCTTCATACTTCTTATGGGGTTGATACATCTTCTAACTAGCTTTATCATAGAGCCATTATAGAATATGGCTACTGTACGATCTCTCTTATACCTCTGATATCTAAGAGTAATCCTGCAATGTTCTTTATCACGAGGTATATGATTTTCTGGGTCTAATAATGAGATTCTTGATTTACTTCATTAATGTAACTCTTTAGTTTCCTCCTCTTTCTGATCAACCTTTATGTAGGCATAATCTATCTCTTGATCTGCGGCTCATGGAATTAGTTATTACTTTACCCTATCATGGGCGCTATAGAATATTCATGATACAATCTTCTGATAATTCAATACTTTGTCTATGCCCTAGGCTCAATTCTTTCTTTTAAGTTATTCCAGAGTCTTCTACGGCTGTATGATTGTCAATATACATGTTGCATGTATAAAAACTCTGAACTATTAAGTGCGTTCACAACATAACTAATTTTGGATTATAAATCGAATGATTATTTCCGTTCCTTCTTGACTTTCTTTAAATGTAAGCAATTACTTTTCATGGTCTTCCTACCCCCTTGTTGCATGCATACTTAGCGTACCTTAGTGCCAACACATATTGATTTCCATACAACTCATGTGATCTTGAATATCAGTTCTGATATTTCTTCCCGTCCATTAGCCACAGTAGGTGCCACCTTCTTATGGAGTGCATACAATGTTGTTGTGAGACTATTGTTACAAGACCATTTCCTCTTTAGGTTACTGTGCTTAGGTTGAAGCCTTCTTCCTCATTCCCTCATCTTGTCTTTTGTTTTAGTACTTAGGGAGGACCCTCTGACTCTTGTAAAGCTACGAGCTTATTACATCGCATACTCGACGGACCTTTTGATGTAGTTCCTTGCCTATAATTATCCGTAGTTATTTACCTTCACGCCTTTGTGATTATAGGGCTTCTTCTGAACTGAAGTTTTGACTATCTTTCCAGTGAGACTGTATTTTATTTCCATAACATTCATACGATACCTTTAACTACCCCGACTTCTAGATGAATATTTCTCAAGTATTACAATGTCATACATGCGAGACTGAATTCCCCATGTTGGGGTTCACTATGTTTATTTTGCACGATCTATTGATTTGTTTGTATCCTCTTGTCTAGCCATAACTAGGCTCTTCCTGAATCAACTACTAACTACTCATTGGCTCATTCTCATATCACTATTCTGCATAATCTTTTGTGGGTCATTTCCTTTATCTTAACTTACGTCCCACACTAGCTCCTTATCTATCAATAACATCTCATGAAGGAACCCTTACTTCATTTTCTTGATGTCGCGTTTGCATAGTGTTCTGAAATCATAGCATATCTCTAGGATTTGAATAAGTTCAATCTTATCCCTTTCTCATTCTTATCACATTTCTCCTTTATTAATCTAGAGTTACTAGAACCACTTAATTTTGACTTAATACCACATCACTCCATATTTCCCCCCTTTAGGTGAGTACTAGGAGTTGGAGCCATGAGGATCTACCTATAGATATTTTACCTCTTCATCTTTAGTATCTTTTCATATTATTGATGACCCTTACTCTCCTTTCGGCAATAGTTTTGTACCAAGGATAATAAAATTCCATATTCGAGAGGGTGACACTTAGCATAACTGGCACATACAGTCTCTTAAGCTTAACTTTACTCACATCGCTTGCTTTAGGGAAGCGTCTTCTTGAATGACCATTCTATGAATTTCTCATGAATCTTCTTCTATTGTGCACTCTATTATCAACGGAACGAAATATGAAATTCTCATGATGCTGACTATTATCCAATCACTCAGTCCCTAATTCATGTTTAGTTTATCTTTTTCACCAGCCCATACTGATTTATATTGTTCCGGGGTCTAACTTTTCCTTTCGGTAGTCGCGTTGGAGTCACTAACTTATTTCTTGAAATAAGGATATGACTTTATGACCTATACTCTTTTGTTGTCTCAAGGACTATCACCTCTCATCTTTTTCTTCAATTGACTATAAACTCTGTAATACTGTCATCTTTTTGATCTACCTTTGCCATCCATGTATCATATCTTACTCATAATGCTTCATTAACTCCTTTCTTATTTCTCACTAACATTTATGTCTATCACTTTATTCAATAAACTTGAACAAGATATTCTTTTGCTTTTAGCTCCCCCTTGCTCCATCCAGTGGCTCTTCGGGCTGCTTAACGTTCTCGCTCTACTAGGGATGCGATCTATACTAAGGTAATATTTAACCCTTCCAGGCTTTCTGTGCCTATCTTCTGATTTTTGTTTTCATGCTAATATTCACATCTAATTGTAATATTCTAGAGTATACCATCTGGGTTCTTCATAATGAGATCTATTAGATCTTTGTAATATTTTTCGGAAATGTCAACTAACACAAACAATCCATTTACCATTTAGGGTTACTCTAACCCCAGCCGGATCCTAATATTCTGTCTTTTTCTTAAACTACACATGTTAACCCCCAATAGGGTATAACTGAGATGGGTGTGGCCAATTCTACATACATCTATTACTTTTAAAGGTATGTCACAATGCTTATATCATCTTGCTCCTTTTACTTGTTGAAGCTTATATCTATCTTCTGAATCTCTCATTGACTTTCACCATATAGGTGGATAGATATTATTTCCTTAAGGCTACTTATCAAGTGGCTTACACTTCTTAGTGTACACATGATCTGCTAAATACCTCATATTTATCCATCATAAGCATGATGCAAAAATTGAGTTCCTCTGAATCAACTCTTCCACAGCTATATCTCTTACCAACCATCTTTCTGGATGTAGGCATAGTTGTATTAAGAATAAGATAGAGTTTAGGAAATTGAGTTCTTACAACTGAGCTCTACCACACGATCTAGAGTAAGAAGAAAGAGTGGCAATCCTAAATGCCCTGTAGCCTCCTGCTTAAAAGTGTGGTGCACAACACACCCATAAACAAGACTATACTAGACATGGCTTGTAGACTCCCTGTGACAGAACTGCTCTGATACCACTTTTGTCACGACCCAAACAGATAGACCGCGATGGGCAATTGGTGCCTTACTCAACCGAGTACCAACGTAACATATCTTTCTTATTACATAATCATATACACATGACATACGGGCCTAATAGGCCAACATGATCATTAATAAACTCAAAACATAGGCCAACAAGGCCGTACAATCATTCATATACATGGCATCTGTCTACAAGCCTCTAAGAATACATAATTGTCATAAAGGTCGGGACAGAGCACCGCCATACTAAACAATACACATCTAAATCATACTAACCAAACAAGCAACTCCGGAGCAAATAGAGCGCATCAATACCGTTCGCTGAGCTGATAGCTTACTTGGAGGGCTCATAACCTGTCTATCGGAACCTGCGAGTATGCAACGCAGCGTCCCCGGGCAAAAGGGACGTCAGTACAAATAATGTACTGAGTATGTAAGGAATGAAAATCAGTAAATAATAGACATAAGAGAAACATGGAGTAAACGACTCGACATGTAAGTCTGAATAGCTCTGTGAATAATTTCATATTTATAATGTCATGCATATGCGTATAAATATCACACCATACATAGGTATATGCGTTCATAACATCATGAAGCCTCTGAGGGCATCCCGTCATATCATCTCGGCCACTGTGGGAAAATCATCAACCTATACCAGCTGATCAGGTCGTGGTGCGTATATAACGCCATAAACTTTTCACATATCCCATATACATATAATATACGCATATATAATTTCATATGGTCATGGGTCACTGTATATGTATAAATGCATGAGATGCATACGAAATACATTAATAAGATTTTTTCGGAATGTCATAAAAATAATATGCATGTCGGATAAATTTTATCAAATACGTATTTTTGTGAGACCCATGAACAGAAGATATAATAATAATTCACATGGGGAATCAATAACATAGACCCCCCTAATACTTTTATGAATAGAGTCATTTATGAAAATTGCGCGTTTACTCATTTCATTTGTATCGTACGGATCATGCCAAAAAAAAAAGAAGGGATAGCCTTAACATACCTGGAGTAGGGAAAAATCCGGATATTCTTGGAAAAGGTTGAACCGTACTCTTTTAGAACCACAAAATGTTTACGTTGTTAAGGTTAGGATTTCTAACGTTCTGATATGAAGTGAAGTGTTGCTAAGTTATGATATGAAGTCTTTTGTATTCAAATAATAGAAATGAAAAGTTTTGTACTTACCACCTTACTTACAAGTCTTTGTATTTAAATCATAAGAAAAGAGGTGTCTTTGTTCTTGACATGTTACTTGCCACCTAACCAAAGATAACTAATAGTCATGTTCTCAAGAAGTGACTTGCTGTCACGTTTTGGGGGGGGAGGGGGGAGGGGTTAATCTTTATCTTATAATTTTTTAGTTAACTAGGTAATGTCCCGTTATCCGATAATTAACCAATTACCCGCAATATTAAGAATTGTCTCTCATTACTTAAAGTTCTACTCATTTTTTAATATACCTTATATATCATACTATCACGGTCATATGGTACTTTGTATGGTACTAGTTCATAAATACACGGTATTATAGCTTAGACCGTATTTTACCGCAAAATATCAAACTTTGATGAAACTCATTTTTTTCGATTCACATGTTTGAAATAGAATAATGCTTATAATCTCAAAATAATCCCATTCTCGAACTTACGTCGATTAACTTACGATGAAACTTCAACGTACAAAAATGCGGGATGTAACATCTCATTTATGAGATTTCATTAATTTATTTATGGCGTACTTTCATCTACGAAAATATGGGGTGTAACACAAAATCACATATAACAACATCGATTCTACGAATTGCAACCCAATTCAAGCCATTCCGGAGTCATATACATAAAAGTCAAACTACGGTTAATGACATGAAAATGAATGGCACGACATCACCCTTCTTTCTTTTACTCCCGTCCTCGCCATGTAATAAAAAGAATAAAATGGCACGGCATCACCCTTCATTCTTTTACTCACCGACACGGCATCACCCTTTGTGATTTTACTCTCAAGTCTCTCAATATATGATAATGAATTCAAATAAGGCACGATAACAACCTTCGTGCTTCTCTCTCTTCCTCACCAAGTAACAATACAGATCCAAATAGTAAAAATCAAGGCGGGAACAAATTTCACTTCAAATTGGTGCCACGGCATCAAACTCAACTTTAAAAATATACAACATCTTAGAAATAAACAATAATTATTAAACGAATAATTTAAAGAAGTAATAATCTAACATACGCATGGATAACATGATTAACAAAACAATTTAATACAAAGAAACAATTTTCACCTGCATGCTTTAACCCAATGACAAAGAATAGATACTCGTCACCTCACATATATGTTGTCCCCACAGGTAAAACCCGTAGCAAATAGACCAACAAGTCCTAATCCCTCAAGTCAAGGTTAACTACGATACTTACCTATATTCACAAGAAAATCAATGCTCCACGGTGCCTTTTCCTCTAGAATAAGCCTCCAAACCAATCAAATCTAACCAAATATAGTTCAAATAATTCAAAATAAACTTTAGAAACTACCCCCAAGTGAAAATGATTTAATCTTTAATGATTTTGGTAAATATCAACAAAAGTCAACCCCGAGCCCTCTCGGTCAAAACCCGAGATTTAGACCAAAACCCAATTACCCATTCACCCTAAGCCCGGTTGTGTGATTAGTTTCAAAATCCAACCTCAATTTGATGTCTAAATCTCTATTTCTCAAAATTTCCAATTTCTACCCAAATCCCTAATTTCTGCCACGAAGAAGCATAGATTAAAGGCTAATATCAATGGGTGTTTACGAAAATGCAAGGAAACAAGTTAAAATCTACTAAACTATGAAGTTGGCGTGAAAACCTTCTTCAAAATCTCCTCTAGGCTGAGCTCAAACTTGAGAATGGTGAAAAATGGGAAGAATCCCGATTTTTGGACTGTTTCAAATCACTGGCATCAGATCCTCTTCGTGTTTGTGAAGGAATTAACGCGATCGCGAAGAACAATAGCCCAATTGGCCTTCACGTTAGCGAAATACTCGTCTCATTCGTGATGGCCTCTCCCCTCTGACTTTCACGTTCCCGAGCCTAGGCACTCGTTTGCGTAAAATATAAGACAGATCCCCTCCCTGAGCCCATAACCCTACGCATTCTCGAGGGGACGGTCATGTTTGCGAAGGGCAAGCCCCCCTTAGTTCGCATTTATAACCATTTCCTTGCATTCGCGAAGAATTATTTCCACCCAATCACATTGCACCAGACATCAGCAACAACCAAAATCATCAACTTTTCAAGTTTAAAATGATCTGTAGCCTATCTGAAATTCACCTGAGCCCCTCGAGCTCCAAACCAAACATGCACACAAGTGTAATTACATCATAGGAACTTGATTTCATGATCAAAATACCAAAATAATACCTAGAATTGCGAAGTGGACATCAAATGCATAAAACTTCCAAAGAAACTCAAGAGCTTCAAAATTCTCAGTCGAGCCTCCGAATCATATCAAATAACCTCTATTTTGCACCAAATTTTGCAGGCAGGTTTTAAATAGTAAAATGAACCTATACCGAGTACCGAAACCTAAATGAGAACTCGGTAGAAATAAATTCTACCTACGGTCAAATTTAGAAAATGTTAAGACCTTCAAATTACTAGATTTCAACAAATCAAGTCAATTTAAGTAAGCGACTTCCGAATTCAATTTCGGGCATACGCCCAAGTCCATAATCACAATACAGACCCCCCAGAATCGTCAAAATATCGATCCGGTGTCATTTATACAAAATTTTGACCGTAGTAAACTCAAGTCATTTTAAAGATAAAATTCATGTTTTCTTCAAATTTACACATACAATCTTTTCGGAAGAAGACATGGATCGTGCACACGAATTGAGAAACACTAAATGGAACTAAAAAATGTCTTGGAACACCAATATAAGGGATAGAACTCAAATATGACCTATTGGGTCATCACAATGAGAATGTTTCTAGATGTGTTTCTTGTAGACCTACCGGGCATGCCACTCGATAGGAAGACTGATTTTGGTATTGCATTTGTGCCGAGCACTCAACCGACATCTATTCCTCCATATTGCTTGGGTCTAACTGAGTTAAAGGAGCAGTTACAGAAGTTGTTCGATAAGGTATTTATCAAGCCGAGCGTTTCTCCTTGGGGTGCACCAATGTTGTTTGTGATAAAAAAAGAGGTTCCATGAGGATGTGCATTGATTATAGAAAATTTGTAACGACATGGTAGGTACTTTTGAGTATTAGCTTTATTTTTATTATGATTTAAGACATTTCATAGTGCTATTTGATGATTATGACTTGCGTGTGTAGTCAATGATAATTTCTGAAAAATCTAAATGTGAATCGTTAAAGAAAATTTGATCTTTAAACTTATAAATGGCTAGAGATTCCCACGATCAACATTATTGGTAAACGACCATATATTGGTGTTTTGACGATTCTAGTAGGTTCATATGATGATTTTGGATATGTACACATGTTTGGTTGGGGTCTCGGGTGACCTTAGGCCATTTCGGCACTTAATGCAAAAAGTTAAAATTTTGAAGTTTGAATTATAAAGTTCATTGAGTTTCGGTATTTTATTCTTGATTTTAAATGTTATTTTAATGATTTGAGCTTACGAGTGAGTTCATAATATGTTATTATACTTGTGTTGATGTCCGGGTTGGACCTCGATGGGATCATATGAGTTTCAGATAGATTTCCTAGCCATTGAATTGTTGGTGCTGCAGATCTCACATTCCCAAGGGTTTGTTTGCTAATGCAAGAATCATATATGCGAGTGTTATCTCGCATTTGCAATGCTGGGTAGGGACTGGGAAATTTCACATTTGCAAACCTTTGGGCATTTTTGCGAGGTTGTCAGGCTTCATAAATGCGAGCCTTATGTCACAATTGCGACTATGGGAGTAAAGGGACAACTTAGCATTTGCGAAGTTTTATTCACTTTTGCAAGGGATTGGTCCTTTGAAAACGTGAAGTCTTGGTTGCATTTGCGAAATCAGAGGGGATCACACAATGTTAGCATTTGTGATCATCGAGAGTTCGCAACTGTGATATTTGCAGCTGGGTAAAAGTTTGGAATTTTAGGACATAACTCATTTTACTCTATTTTTGAGACCTAGACTCCACACATAGGCAATTTTAGAAAGAAAATTCTACCAAACATCAATTGTTAGTAATTTTATCATTGTTTTTTGTTCAGCTTTCTTTAAGCAAATATAGTACTAGGTTTTTTTACCTAGTATCTATTATATTTATAATAATTCCTAAATTGGGTCCAAATTACAAAATGTTCAAATGAATCACATCAAATTAATACTAAGAAGCCTATTTGGCCACTTCTACCAAATACAATGTAGGAGTAGTGTAATAAAAGACAACACAAGGTAGTAATTCGAAGCGTCGAAATGTTGCCGATTCCAGTGAATTCATACTCCACTTGCAAACATGTTGTTGTAGCACCTACAAAGCTCTCACCAGGCGCCATTAGTTGCAATCCAAAGGAGTAGGTATGTATAAACTGACATATTTTATAGAAAATCATTTTGGATATCTTGTCATTGGTGCTGATGATTTCCAGCAACATTGTTGGTGAAGGATGCTTGCATCTGCCTTTTCTTTGATCAACAGTGTAGTTGTGTCTTCCAATTGTGTGCACCTATAGTAGGTAGTTGACCGTTATTGTTCCGTAAGAGTAAAGCTTGTTCTTCAATGGTTCCTGTTGTGTAGAGGACTGTGTATTGCCTCTATCACAAATAGTGCTCCAGTTGTAGTGTCTTTTGGCCCTGTGAAGCAGATGTATTCTAAGAGGTTGCCTGGTCGATATATGTTGTCGAATGATCCCAATATTGATCATGGTAACATGCTAATACCACTGGGAGATAATACTACAACACACAAGCATTTAATACATCCTAAAATGGCATCGACTGGGCATTTGTATAACAATAGGAGTTGAGCTTGAGCTTCACTTGTTATGTGTTGTTGTTGATGTATGGACAGAAGTAAGATAACAATTGTAGAAAGACAATAAGAATTGTATTTGTGGAGATCCAACCATATACAGCTGAGGTTATCCATTCTTGGAATCCTGTTCTTTTCGAGATGTGATATTCTCTCCTAGATTAAAAGCTTTTTGAATGAGTTAAATTTGCTGGTACTTTTTTGTCGAGTTAGCAAAAATTGTGCACTCATTTTCGGGCACAAGAAGTGTAGTGTAATATATGTCATTTAATCTGGAGCTTTCCTCTTTGCAACCCTTATCCTAAGATTTGGAGTATGGGCCTTGTCTGGTTTAATTATTCTCTGACCTGTACTTCGTAATTCACTGAAGGAGTTAAAGGTTATTGTATCTACGAAAGAGAAAGCCAAGTTAGTTAAATAGTCTGTCAGTGTATTGCCCTCCCTGAGTATATGTTGAAAAATGACATTGAAGTGGTGCTTCAGTTCCTTAATACTCTTCACCTCATTTGTGATGCACAAGGTGTTTCCCATTGACCTTCTATTATTCTTTTCATCCCAAGTGAATCAGTCTCTATTATAAGTGGATGAATCTGTTGGCTGACACAAAAGGTCAGACCTACTGCAATTGCTTTTGCTCTTGGAACCATATTAGTTGTTTCTTTAATCGTTTTTGCCTTAACAAAGATAAAGTCACCTCTGCAGTCTCTCACCCAGAAATAATAAGATCTTTGTCGAGGATTTCCTTAGGATGCTCCATCAGTATTGCATTTGAACCATCCTTCATCAGGTGAGTGCCAAGATACTCTCTTGGTAACAACATATGGTTTGTGTGCTTCCGGGAAAGCAATCATATCTGACCATATGGGTGGTATGTTTGCTAGCCAAGGATATATCATTCTTGCTAAGTTGTGCAATTTCTTATTCACCTCATGAATTACCCTATTGTAAGAGGTTGTTTCTCCATGCTTCATTATGTTTCTTATCTTCCAAAGTTCCAAGGTTATCACTGTTGGAGCTGCCTGGTATAGACGTTTTAGTTTTGGACGGCAGTTAACATTCCCCCAGATTGTTATAGCTTGCTGAAATTGCACTGAGTTATCTATTAGACTTGCTGCTTGTCCAAAGGATCTCCACACTCTAGTTGCTGTAGAACATGTTCAGAAAAGGTGTTGAATAGAGTCTGTCTCAGGTTGTAGACAACACCAACATTTGTAGCCATTCTTTCTCGACATGTCATCTATTAAAACTTTTCCTTTCCATAGTCGCGAAAGAAAGAAAGAAATTTTGAATGGTAGTCCTTTAGTCCACAACATTTTATATTCATGACTTGGATGTGCTCTATGCCTCATTAATTATCAAGAAGTAGTTACTGAGAACCTCCCTAAAGCAGCATGCATCCATTTAGGAGTGTCCCAGCCTTCATCTGTATTTCCAATATGAAGTTCCTAACTGATATGTGGTGCAATCTATACTGGAAAGGTATTCTCCAGCATTTGATAATTCCAGTCATCCCATTCTCTTAGCTCATTGGTGTCATTGGTCTCAAAGTCTAGTGGCACAAGATGATATAGAGAACCTACACCAGTCCATGTTCATGCCAAATGTTGGTGGTGCCTTTGTTCATTTCCCATAGTATTTCATTCTCTACTTCTTCCCTTGCCTCCAACATTTTCCTCCAAACATGTGAGCCTTCCCTAAATTGGACAGTAGTGGGGAGTTCCTTTTTCTAGTATTTATTCCGCATGAAGTTGGCCCAAGGAGTTCTTGTTGTCCTGCAGTTCCACCAAAGTTTGGCAAATATTGCTCTTGAGACATCAAAAAGAGATCTGAATCCCAAACCATCTTCCTCCTTTGGCAAGCATAGGTTTTGCAATTTTCTCTAATGCCTACTTCCTCCCTCATCTTTGTTTCTCCATAAGAACCTAGAAAATGTTGTGTCGGTGTTTTAAGATCTGAATCCCAAAGCGGCAACTGCTTCGCCCGTGCGGCGCCAGCGGACTCCCCATCTCGGCCGCGGGCCAGCCTTTCTCATCCCGTCCCAGGATTTCCCAAGCACGATCATGTGCCTGTCGGTTGGGCTCGCACTCAGGCTCGCCCAAACTTGTGCCGCCCGTAAGATGCCTAGGCCATGGGCCCTAGACATGTCGTGGTGCTCCATCTTAAGATTACAATCCATGCGCGCCCTGGGACTTGGCTTAGGACATGTCTTGTCCTTAGCCCAAGACTGATTATCGCTCTCACGTGCACAGCCCAATCCTCAAGCTTACACTCGTCTAGTGCATCCGCGACTAGCTCGTGCCTCGCCCGAGTAAGGCAACCTTTAGTCCATGGCCATTGTCATGCGCCCCTTTCGTACCATGCCCATACATAGCCCTCTTGCAGCACGCTTCCATTCTGAAGTAGTGCAGTGTCGCCCACACCTGCACCTTTAGGCCAACGGACCCTTGCTTGCATGGCTGAACCAAAGCCATGCTCACAAGTCGACACATGATGCCCCTATGACAAGTGCGTCAAGTATCCAATCGGCGTGGAGGTCTCTTTCCAACACTCAGCAGCCCGCGGGGCTGGTCGTTCCACGATAGCAGCCTCCACTGCCTACTTGATGCCCAACGAAGGCCCTAAGGCATTGCGCAGCCCATACGAGTTCCCAAACTCACATGGATACCTTTGACACTCCCTTGAGTCATCTAGGCAGGCCCTTGGGGTTCGCCCCCAAGGAAGCTCGTTCTATACGGCTCGGTGGCAGCACGTATGGGGGAGGCAGGTCGGAGCTTTCATCACCTATACCCCCCTTATATATGCTTAAAATTCAAAAGCCCAAGTTGTCCGAGTAGACTGCTCTACGTCAGACCATCAGAAGGACCTTTCCTCACCAGGTCTTGGCCAAAATTACCACTCCAAAATATGGGTTGTAACATCCTCCCACACTCATAATGTCATCGCCCCGATGACACATCATGGATAAAGACATCCCGGAGTCTGCCCCCTCAGGTATGCCCATTCCAGCTCCCTTTGTCCTGTGGGTTGGACTTCCTCGAAGTCCTTTCTCAAAAAGGAGTCGTGCCCCATGCACTCATCTTCCCAAGTAACTTCCAAGCGTGCCTCTGCATTTCACCTCCATTCGGTGTTTGCTTGGAAAGTGTCGCCGCACTTGCACCCTCTAGTGTCTAACTTTGTGATTGACCCACACTAGTTAAATCACACCATGACCCTTATGGTCTTTATGTCCGTCTGAAGCTTTCCTTCACAGGTTAGCACATCAATGGGCTATTTTGACGTCGCTCCCGTAGCCATCCTCTTCCGTAGCCCCAAGATGCCCTCTTTGGCAAAGCTCCCGCAGCCTTTCGCTCGCGTAGCCCTAAGATACCTTTGGCATGGCTCCCGTAGCCTTTCGCTCCCGTAGCATTATGACGCCCTCTTTGGCGCGGCCCTAGTAGCTCCATCGCTCACATGGCCTTCAAACGCCCCTGGCATAGCTCACGTAGCATTCCGCTCCAAAAGCTCTCTTTGCCCCCAACCTTGAAGATGTGTTCGCTCCCAGACCCACGACTTTGCCCTTATGCCTCTTGCATAGGCGGGATCCTCCCACACTCAATGTGGAGGATACATTTTAGCCATGTCGTCTCATTTGGCATTCGACCAGCTCTTGAGACGATCCTCGGTGAGTACTACATTCCCAAAGTCATAGCGTCGCTGCCTTTCCGGATAAGGTTCTTTGTTTTCCGTCCATCACTTCCTCAGCAAGTAGCCAATGCTCCCGGTAGTACTTCAATACTCACCCTATAGCCAGGTACTCTCTTGGTCCTGCTAGCACGGCTTCCCGGTTCGGTGCGCCACGCACTTGGACACTCTCGGTCCCCGATCATTCGACATACCCCTTTCCATAATGATGACCACGTCTAAACTTGGGAACTCGTCCCATTCCGCTGCTCTGCTATACTTTCAAATTCTTTTCCTCACCTTGGCAATGCCCTCAGGCAACCCAAAGTCTTTTCCCGAAGGAAAGACACTTAGCTTGATGCGTTGCCCGCATCCTTGGCAAGATCTCCGCTATGATCATGCACCAGTTTATAGTCCATGGCCTACTCTTCGTAATATGGTTGCACGACCTGGTAAACATGGCATTCTCTTGGCCATCCGACTCATCGGCATATCAACTCATTCAGTAGCACCTTAGACTAACGAAAGACAATGGAATCACCCATTTCCTTCGTAGACCATTAGTATCTGGTTCTCGATCGTTGTTGGCATATGAACATCAATCTCTGCTTTGACGTGATCTCGGCACTGACATCCAAAATGCACTAGCCATATCCACCCTTTTCCTTGACGTTGTGCCATGGCATAGTATGGCCTTAATTAGCTCTGATACCAAGTTGTATCAGAATGATTCCGTTTCTGCTCTGATACCAAGTGTCACGGGCCCATTTCCTTACATTGGGTAGCGGCACCTGCTTCGCCCGTGCGGCGCCCGCAGACTCCCCATCTCAGCCGAGGGCCAGCCTTTCTCATCCCGTCCCAGGATTTCCCAAGCATGATCTTGTGCCTGTCGGTTGGGCTCGCCCTCAGGCTCGCCTAAACTTGTGCCGCCCGTAAGATGCCTAGGCCATTGGCCCTAGACATGTCGTGGCGCTCCATCTTAGGATCACAATCCATGCGCACCCTGGGGAATTGGCTTAGGACATATCTTGTCTTTAGCCCAACACTGAGCATCGCTCTCGTGTGCAAAGCCCAATCCTCAAGCTTACACTCGTCTAGTGCATCCGCGACTAGCTCGTGCCTCGCCCAAGTAAGGCAACCTTTAGTCCTTGGCCATTGTCATGCGCCCCTTTCGTGCCATGCCCATACATAGCCCTCTTGCAGCACGCTTCCATTCTGAAGTAGTGCAGTGTTGCCCACACCTGCACCTTTAGGCCAACGGACCCTTGCTTGCATGGCTGAACCAAAGCCATGCTCACAAGTCGACACATGATGCCCCAATGATAGGTGCGTCAAGTATCCAATCGGCGTGGAGGTCTCTTTCCAACACTCGGCAGCCCGCGGGGCTGGCCATTCCACGATAGCAGCCTCCACTGCCTACTTGATGCCCAACGCAGGCCCTAAGGTATTGCGCAGCCCATACGAGTTCCCAAACTAGCATGGATACCTTTGACACTCCCTTGAGTCATCTAGGAAGGCCCTTGGGGTTCGTCCCCAAGGAAGCTCGTTATGTACGGCTCGGTGGCAGCACGTATGGGGGAGGCAGGTCGGAGCTTTCATCACCTATACCCCCCTTATAAATGCTTAAAATTAAAAAGCCCAAGTTGCCCGAGTAGACTGCTCTACGTCAGACCATCAGAAGGACCTTTCCTCACCAGGTCTTGGCCGAAATTACAACTCCAAAATCTGGGTTGTAACATCCTCCCACACTCATAATGTCATCGCCCCGATGACACATCATGGTTTAAGACATCCCGGAGTCTGCCCCCTCAGGTATGCCCATTCCAGCTCCCTTTGTCCTGTGGGTTGGACTTCCTCGAAGTCCTTTCACAAAAAGGAGTCGTGCCCCATGCACTCCTCCTCCCAAGTATCTTCCAAGCGTGCCTCTGCACTTTACCTCCATTCGGTGTTCGCTTGGAAAGTGCCTCCGCACTTGCACCCTCTGGTGTCTAGCTTTGTGATTGACCCACACTAGTCAAATCACACCATGACCCTCAAGGTCTTCATGTCCGTCTGAAGCTTTCCTTCACAGGTTGGTACATCAATGTGCTATTTTGACATCGCTCCCGTAGCCATCCGCTTCCGTAGCCCCAAGATGCCCTCTTTGGCATAGCTCCCGCAGCCTTTCGCTCGCGTAGCCCTAAGATGCCTTTGGCATGGATCCCGTAGCCTTTCGCTCCCATAGCATAATGACGCCCTCTTTGGCACGGCCCTAGTAGCTCCATCGCTCACATGGCCTTCAAACGCCCCTGGCATAGCTCAAGTAGCATTCCGCTCCCGTAGCTCTCTTTGCCCCCAACCTTGAAGATGTGTTCGCTCCCAGACCCACGAATTTTCCCTTATGCCTCTTACATAGGCGGGATCCTCCCACACTCAATGTGGAGGATACATTTTAGCCCTGTCGTCTCATTTGCATTCGGCCAGCTCTTGAGACGATCCTCGGTGAGTACTACATTCCCAAAGTAATAGCGTCGCTGCCTTTCCGGACAGAGTTCTTTGTTTTTCATCCGTCACTTCCTCAGCAAGTACCCAATGCTCCCGGTAGTACTTCAATACTCACCCTATAGCCAGGTACTCTCTTGGTCCTACTAGCACGGCTTCCCGGTTCGGTGTGCCACGCACTTGGACACTCTCGGTCCCCGATCATTCGACATACCCCTTTCCAGAATGATGACCACGTCTAAACTTGGGAACTCGTCCCATTCCGCTGCTCTGCAATTCTTTTCCTCACCTTGGCAATGCCCTCAGGCAACCCAAAGTCTTTTCCCGAAGGAAAGACACTCAGCTTGATGCGTTGCCCGCATCCTTGGTAAGATCTCCGCTATGATCATGCACCAGTTTATAGTCCATGTCCTACTCTTCGTAATATGGTTGCACGACCTGGAAAACATGGCATTCTTTTGGCCATCCAACTCATCGGCATATCACTTCATTCAGTACCACCTTAGACTGACGAAAGACAATGGAATCACCCATTTCCTTCGTCGACCATTAGTATCTGGTTCTCGATCTTTGTTGGCATATGAACATCAATCTCTGCTTTGACGTGATCTCGGCACTGATATCCAAAATGCACTAGCCATATCCACAATTTTCCTTGACGTTGTGCCATGGCATAGTATGGCCTTAATCAGCTCTGATACCAAGTTGTATCAGAATGATTCCGTTTCTGCTCTGATACCAAGTGTCACGGGCCCATTTACTTACATTGGGTAGCGGCACCTGCTTCGCCCGTGTGGCGCCCGCAGACTCCCCATCTCGGCCGCGGGCCAGCCTTTCTTAGCCCATCCCAGGATTTCCCAAGCACGATCCTGTGCCGGTCGGTTGGGCTCGCCCTCAGGCTCGCCCAAACTTGTGCTGCCCGTAAGATGCCTAGGCCATTGGCCCTACACATGTCGTAGCGCTCCAACTTAGGATCACAATCCATGCACACCCTGGGGACTTGGCTTAGGACATGTCTTGTCCTTAGCCCAAGACTGAGCATCGCTCTCGCGTGCACAACCCAATCCTCAAGCTTACACTCGTCTAGTGCATCCGCGACTAGCTCGTGCCTCGCCCGAGTAAGGCAACCTTTAGTCCTTGGCCATTGTCATGCGCCTCTTTCGTGCCATGCCCATACATAGCCCTCTTGCAGCACGCTTCCATTCCGAAGTAGTGCAGTGTCGCCCACACCTGCACCTTTAGGCCAACGGACCCTTGCTTGCATGGCTGAACCAAAGCCATGCTCACAAGTCGACACATGATGCCCCTATGACAGGTGCGTCAAGTATCCAATCGGCGTGGAAGTCTCTTTCCAACACTCAGCAGCCCGCGGGGCTGGTCGTTCCACGATAGCAGCCTCCACTGCCTACTTGATGCCCAACGCAGGCCCTAAAGCGTTGCGTAGCCCATACGAGTTCCCAAACTCGCATGGATACCTTTGACACTCCCTTGAGTCATCTAGGCAGACCCTTGGGGTTCGCCCCCAAGGCAGCTCGTTCTATATGGCTCGGTGGCAGCACGTGTGGGGGAGGTAGGTCGGAGCTTTCACCACCTATACCCCCTTATTGATGCTTAAATTTAAAAAGCCCAAGTTTCCCGAGTAGACTGCTCTACGTCAGACCATCAGAAGGACCTTTACTCACCAGTTCTTGGCCGAAATTACAACTCCAAAATCTGGGTTGTAACATTTACCTCCATAAGAAAGTAGTTTATCCTTCCATGAGTGTAGCAGGTTCTTGACCTTTTTAATAAGATCATTGTAATATTATTTTCTTCTTCTTTTGTAGAAGACTGGGCATCCCAGATATGTGAAAGGGAATTCTTCTTTGGTGAAGGGAGTGATATGTCCCACAATATTAACCAAATCTGTAGCAGTGTTTACATGCATATAATATGATGTTTTTGCCTTGTTGATCAGTTGGCCAGATGTCTTCTCATACTTGGACAGAACCTCCACTATCTTTTGGAGGAAGTCCTTCACTATCTTCTGCAGGGAGTAAGGATCACCAGATACAAAGATAATAGTGTCATCAGCATATGCTAGGTGATTCAATGGCTCAGTCCATTTAGACATACCATATCCTATGAAATGCTTGTCTTCCAATAGTTTGGTCAGTGATCTGGAAAGAATTTCTGCTGATAGTATAAACAGTGCTAGAGATAGAGGGTCACCTTGTTAGACACCTCTAGTTGAGTGGAAAATTTTTTAAGCCTGACCATTAATCAGAATTGAGTACCAATTGATTGATAGAAAATTCCACACCATGTTGATGAAACATTCTGCAAATCCCATCTTCCTCAGTACATGCATCAAATACTTCCAAGAAACTTTATCATATGCCTTTGTCATGTCAAGTTTTATAGCTACATTAGCAGGTTTACCCCTCATTCTAATGTCAGTTATAATTTCCTGAGTTAACAAAATGTTTTCAAATATGCTTCTCCCCCTGAAAAAACCTGACGGATTTGAGGAGATCAGGTATGGCAGTATCATTTCCAGCCTATTATACACCACTCTAGAGAATACTTTGTTGATGAAGTTGCTGAGACTTATAGGTTTGAGGTCTGAAAATGTTTGAACATTTGTATTGTTTGGCAACAGAACAATATTTGTATGAGTTATGGATTTAGGAAAGGAACTTCCTCCATAAAACAATTTTAGTATGTTGTGTATGTCTTCTTCTAGTATATCCCAGTAGACCTGAAAGAATAAGCCAGTGAAGCCATCTGGACCACTTGAGCTTTCAGCACTTAAGGCAAAAACAACTGCTTTGACCTCTTCTTTTGTAGGGATTCTACAGAGCTCTATGTTTTGCTCTGCACTTACCATGGTAGGAACATTGTCTAGAAGTTCAAAGTCAGTGGGCTCCTCCTGTTGTGTGAATTATTTTGGTAGTATTCCACTGCAGCAGTAACTATACATTCTTGTGAATCAATCCAAGAACCCTCATCATTCTGAATTCTTTCCAAGTGCAGCTTCTGCCTTTTACCATTAACATGGCTGTGGAAGAATCTTGTATTTCTGTCACCTTCTGCAAACCAGGTCATTCCTGCTTTTTGTTTCAAAAATTGTTCCTCAATGCTCATATATCTCTTTAGCTCAACTTGTGCTTTCTGAAGTACAATTCTATTTTCCACTGTTGGTTCCTCTTCATATAGCAATTCCTTTATTCTGACCACATCTTACCTTATAGCCAGTTGTATGAAAATATCCTCATAAGTGAGCTTGCTCCACTCTGAGAGAGCAATCTTAGTTCCTTTTAGTTTTTGTTTGAACATCAAGAAGGGGACACATGTGAAATCAGATATCCAGTTCTATCTGACTACTTCCATAAATGATTCATTTTTTGTCTAGAAATTTAAAAACTTAAAGGATTTGGCAACTTTAGTGGTTTGCTCTCCATAACTCATCAGTTGAGTGGCATGTTTTGAGCCTGTTCTGATATAGTGTTCAACTTCTATAGTAGGGAATAATGTCTGGAATGGTAAGTTGACAAAGATTTGGTCCAATCTTTTCAAGATGCACTCTAAGTTTGACCTTCCATTCCACCAGCTGAATGGGCTCCCTTTATAACACATGTCAAATAAGCCACATGAGTTTACACAGAATGCAAAATATTCATATTCTGGAGGGTACACTGGAAGTCCCCCAATTTTGTCTTTTTCATTAAGAACAACAATAAAATCCCCTCCGACCACCCAAGGTAAGTCCATGTCACTAGAAAGGTAGTATAGACTGTCCTACAACTCTAATCTATCCAATAATGAACTCTTTGCATATACAAAGGTCATTATGATGTGCTTGCAAAGATGTTGATGGTAAACCTTGATAGTAAGTTGTTCCTCAGTATCAATGATCACATCCCATTGAATCACAACATCAAGAAAGAGCCATATGTTGCCATTTACAATAGATATTGATGATTCCATGCCTAGTCTCCACCTATATTTCTGAATAAACTTCTGTTTTTGGAATGGCTCTATGAGTGCTATAATGAAAAACTCATGTTCCTTATGGAAATTGATGACTCTTTGATAGGCATGCTGAGTTTTAACAGACCTTATGTTCCAGATGAGTGTCTTAATCATCATCTACTGGTGGATATTGCCCTTTTGGGTAGTATTCTTGTAGGTGGTGGTTGTTCATTGTGTTTAGTTTGCTTCTTTCCTTTCTTTCCTTCTTTACCTGCCATCCAAGGTGACAAATCTCCTTCCCTTGCCACTTCTTTGAACGTCCCAGCTGTAGATTCTTCTTCCCCTTCATCTTCTAGTTTTTGATTAGTGCCCAAAGCCTTATGAATTTCCATAGGCAATTCCTTATGAGTAGTAATGTCATGCATGAGCTGATTAGGAAATTTTAGTGGAAGATTGATTTGAATCTGCAAAGGAGATCCAGTGGCTGATGCAATTGCCACAGGCAGTGATTCCATTGAAGTTGGCTCCCTAGCAATTATGGCTATCCCCATCTGCTCATACACCACTGTTAGATCCTTTCCATCTTCATGTTGATAGTCTAACCTCAGTATATGTTGATCTATTTCTACATCATCCTTACTGATTTATTTTTTGTCTGATACTTAAGCCAATGCACTATAATCATTGACAGTTAACTCCCCAATTTTTTTGCTGTGTAAGAACTCCATGGATACCTCTATACTAACCTTTTGCTGATTTTGAGTTAACCCTCTGATCATTGATCCTCATGCTTGAGTGTGCCTCTAAGCTTACATCACCTCTGCCCAGTTGTATAGAACATTTAGTTTTTCCATTAGTCTTAGGTAAGTCCTCAAATGTGTGAGATGGTATTTCCTGGCATGAGTGGTTGAGAGTCACATTAAAAGTTTTCTTATGCTTTAAAAAGCTCCTTTGAACCCATTCAATGGTTGTTTCTTTTGTTGCTGACGCATTTTGCCCAGTGTCAGGGCTGTAGGGATCCTACTCTTCTCTACATCTTTAGCATTGGATTGGAGTTTTCAGCAGTTGTTAAGTGTTGGTTCTCTTGATTTCTACTGGTTGTCCTGTGCTGTTATTCTTTGTTTCCTGACTTGCCCTCACTACCAGATTCAGAGATCCCTTCATTGATAATTTTAGCATCTCCATTGTCTTGGTGCATATTTGATTTGCAATGGTGGATGGTGTGTTTTCCATTTTGGGGTTACCTTTCAACTGAATTGAAACATGACCTACCTGAGGAGCAGTTATTCCCTAAGAATTCCCTAGCTCATTAGGTAGCTCTTGAAGACTCCCCTTTCCTCAATTACTGACATCATTACTATCTGAAATGTTATGAACTACCTCTTGAATACCCTCAAGTGTCAATAATGTAGCTGGTTGTAATTTGCTCATTATAATTGATGTGTGGGTTGGTCTAGGAACTTGTGCTCTAATTTCATGTTCATGTGGCTGTGGTGGTGGGAGCTTGCTAGAGGGCATACTCGACTGATTGGTGGCTTTTGATGCATTATCTTTTTGTGAATATTGTAGTGGCTGAACATTTGGTGTTTTAGCAATATATAAAGGTTGTTATTTCCTGTTGTGATTCTTTATAATTACTTTCAACTTCTTGTTTTTTTGTGTTTGCCATTCCTCTTATGAGTGATTTAGCACTTTGTTCTGATATTCTTCCCTTTCAGGTGGTGTATTTACTATTTGTCTGCTCTGAGGTTGGTGGTGAGGTGTTTGTCTTTGTTTTACTATGAGATGTTATTGTTGTACACTTGAATTAACCATCTGTTGCTGGGCTGGTTTTGTATTTGATATTCTAGTAGCTTTCAGTTTATGATTCTTATCATGCTTCGCTTTATCTGGGCATGCATGAATTGTGTGTTTTAAGTTTCTACAATAGGTGCAGTATTCAGGCAGACTTTCATATTATATTTCCAGCCATTTTCCATCACCATTTTCATCTTGGTTTTCATCATAACCTAACCAAACATGTTGAGGCCTTTCCTTGGTTAAGTCAATCTGCATTTTCACCTTAGAAACACTGCCTCTTGTTTTTTGGAATGATGCTAGATCAAGGAATAATGCTTTCCCCACATGAGATAACAATGGTTTGAGGATTTCTATGTAGTAAAGGTGCCAAGGCATTTCAGGGATGATAATCCAAATTGGTACTATCTAAGAATCTTCATTAGGTTTGAAAAGAGGTGTCCAAGCTTCAAGTTTCATCATTTGGCCTTGAATGTACATGAATTGTTTATTCCACACCGTCTCATGATCATATTCATTGTCTAGATCAATGTAGACAGTCTTAGAATTAAACTGAGCAATCTTAACTTCCATTCTAGGCATAGTGCTACCAAATTTTCCAATGATAGTGTTCTTTCTTCGTGCTGCCATAGTGCCCATATAATCCACTTTTGTCAAAACAACTGCAGGTCTGCCTTGTTTAGTTGTTATCTTTGGTGGGGTGAACTGAATAGGAGTTCGCTCTGCTTCAAATATGGCCGTGATTTTTGTGGCAGAAGAGTGGTTGACTGTATGGGGGGGGAGTTCAGTTGTGTTTGTGAGTTTTTGGAGTTGTTCCTTGGTTCCTGTTGGAAACTGTGATTTGGTGTTAATTAGATTGTGTAATGTGCTAGAGGATGGAATTTGTGGTGATTTTCTTATTTGATTAGATCTTCTGGTAGGTCATTCAAAGTTGGCAGTGAGCATAGGCTCATTTTTTATGGGAATGGCAGGGAACTTATTGGGCTGCTACAGAGTAGTTTTTGATGCGAGTAGTCCATTTTTGGCATTCTTTGTCCCTACTTGCTTTGTGACCTTATCAACCATACCCACATTGTCAACTTGTGGCGCATTAAGTTCGCCGTGGATCACCCCATCTTGCAGCACCCCATCAACATTGTTTTGCCCTGTTACTGTGGATGTATGTTACTTCCCTTGATCACCCTCATTTGTTGTATGTTCTTGTAACTTCTCTTGAAAACTAACCTCAACATGACTTTTTGAAGCACAACCATTCATTAGTTCATAAATATTGACACCAAAACTTACCCTGCATTTTGGCGACAAGCTTGTATGTGAAATTTTGTGTAACAATTGTTCTGCAATGTTGTAACTAATTGCTCATCGTGGTTATTGTTTGAGAGGTTGGGATAAGTTTGCACACCAGTTGGAAGGATTTGGTATTGGTTATAATCAATTTGAACATCTGTATCTCCTCGCGCGACGAACAACTTTTTGTCGACATTGTTCCCCTGCTATGTAGCACAACCTCCTGTTGTGATGTTGTCTGATATTTTGTTGTTTGATTGTAAATATTATGTTGAGAAATCACTATGGCTTTGAATCAGTCGATTTGACCCAGAAACCTTGCAGTGTATCTCAGCTACGTCCTGACGATTCTTTGGTGAACTCACAGTTCCGCCATTATTGATTCCTTCAGCAGATGGGGAAGAAACAATATAGTCACCTACCTGGGTTGTGTGCGTAGACTGTATACAAAATTTTTTAGACTGGTCCGGTAGTTTTTCACCACCGGACGAGGGTTCGGTGACCATTTTTGTCTGTTCAGTTACTATTCCTCTTTGTCGCCTTTCTAGAGAGCGTTTTTGGTAGCGTGGGGCTTAATTTTTTATTTTTTATTTTTTTAGTATGAGTACGACCAACCCCATTACTAAGTATGCATCATGACTAACCTCAGAGAAATAGTGACGAGGTTTTTAAGTCTAAACATACTCACTTTGCAGAACCTGTGCAGGTCAATAACATGAATAATACAAAGCATATTTTCTAGAAGGACAAGTACAGAGTGAAGAATATCAACAGTGAAGGTGCAAAACTGGAACAGGGTAATAACAAACTTTATCAATTACACAGGTTCAACAAATACAACTTGCACCAACCCCGCTCACAAAGGGGTATGCACCATATAATATATGTGCTCAATACTCATACATGACTGTAAACATGTGCCCAACATGATCCAATTCTGTATCAATTGCTAAATAACACGTTCAAGAGAACCATTCAAGAGTAAAATATATCAATGCATGATGACAACTTCCTTAGTGCATCAATCTAGGACGCTACCAACAATGCAATTAAACATGAGATATCAACTCCATATAGGTAAATCCATCTTGACAATCAAATCATCAAGTAACAATAGAGGAATAGATTATCATGTTAGGAGTAACACAACAAACCGTGTAAAAATGCATGAAACAAATAAATAAGTCTTATGCACAATCAAGAATACCACTCTTGTACCACAACACAAACATAATCAATAGAAATCTCCCTCAAGCTATCACATAACGTCTTCACAATCCCATCTTTATTTCGCTGCATGCACAATATTAGTAAAGGCCACTATTATTTTTCCATATGCGCATATCACCACCCTTATTTCGCCACATGGGCAATCCGAGAAAAATTCCACCCTTTTTTTGGCCCCACATACACAACAATAGCAAATATCGCACAGCAAATACCTCGTGCTGACACCTCCAATCAAAGATCGCTCCGCAAAGACCTGTCACCAAAATATCATCACAAACGCACAGTAAAGACCTCATGACACACTATCATCACAGTCACATCGCAAAGACCTTATGCCACAATATCATCACAATCAATCCGTTCAGCATGTCAACAAGTGCAATCACAACAATGCAAGATAACAAATTATCATCAAGAGGCATATCCCCGTAACTCATCCATAAAGCGCACAAGGACATGAAACAATAAGAATGCGAATAAGACATGACTACGGCTAAATACATTATAGCAACCATACTCAAGTAGTCATACAACGGATCACTATGTAACACCAAGTGTACACATCCCAATAAATGCACAACACATAACAAGCATGGATGTGTGTTTACAACATAAATGTATCTACCTTTGGGGAAAGTATAGCATAAGTCTCAAGACTTGCTTATCATGTTCAACATTCGGTACTAATAGTTTCAACATTCCCTAGTGTGGTATATTGTGCTCACATATTCAATCAATGAAATAATGCATTGAATCAAGGAGAACACACAACAAAACAAGGCATATAGCAAATAATATGCCTTGTTAATTATTAGCCCGAGCAAGAATACCCATGGTACATGTATATAAGCTCGTCACCTCATATATATATCACCATCGCATGTAGCAAATAATATTAATTATTAGGAAAAATTCTCCCAACCAAATCTAGCCAGACACTTACCTAAATAAGCCCAAATCAATCCTCTAAGATAGCATTTTCTTTAAAACGTTACCTCCGACTGGCTCAAATCTAGAAAGAATAACTCAATAACATAGAACAATGATAAAGAAATAAATTTCAAATAATAAAGTTTCAATCATCACCCGGATTCCCAAAAGTCATCACAATTCAACCTTAGGCCTACCTAGTCAAAACCTGAGTCAAATAGTAGATCCTGACTACCCATATCCCTTCAATTTCAAATATGCGATAAGATTTCAAAAAAATGCTCTTAAAGAATTCATCGTTTAGGTGTAAAAATCCATATGAATTAATATATAACATCATAATCAAGTGAATATATCTTACCCAATCCAAGTGGGTGAAATTAGCCTAAAATATCGTGACAAACTGAGCTCCCAATCTAAAAATATGAAATAATGGGTATAAGTCCCGAAATCCCAGCTAAAAAGAAGTAGCATATGTCGTATTTGCAAACTGGGGTTTGCAAGTGTGACCACCACAAAAGATAACAAAGGCTCACAAAAGAGAACCACCACGGGCCTAGAAATTGTCGTAAATGCGACACAAAATCTCACAATGCGCTACGCCCCTAGCTGCCGTTTTCAAATGCGCCGCCTTCCTTCGCAGACCACTGTTGCAAATGCAGCACTAAGCTCACAAACGTGGACCTCCACTATTTACATATGCGGCCACCATCTCATAAATGCCATGAACGCCCATCTCCTCCCATATTCGCAAAAGCAAAAGAAACCTCACAAATGCGATTGTTGCATTTGCGACCTATACATCGAAAATGAGAGAACAGATGAACCAGTATTATCAACTAAGCCAAAAACCATCTGAAACCAATCCGAAACTCACTCGAGCCTTTCGAGACCTCGTCCGAACACACCAACAAGAACAAAAACATAATAGGGACCTACTTGAGACCTCAAATCCAATAAAATAACATCAAAACCATGAATCGCACCTCAATTCAATCTTAATGAATTATTTTAAATTTCAAAATTCCAAACTTATGCCGAACACATCTAAACAACGTGGAATGACCTCAAATTCTGCACACAAGTCATAAATCAACATACAAACCGATTTCAAGGCCCGGAATCCAAAACAGACATCCATAACTACAAAGTCAACTATGGGTCAAACCTATTAACTCTATTAACTCTCCAAACTTCCGACAATTAGCCTCAAAATCATCTAGGAACATCGGAACTCAAGTACGGACATACTCCCAAGTCCAACATCACCATCCAGATCTATCAGAACCATCAAAACTCCGAATCGAGGTCAAATGCACAAAAGTCAATCTTGGTCAATACTTACAACTTAAGCTCCCAAGCTGGGAACTAAGTGCTTTGAATCACTCTAAATCTTCCCGCAACCAAACCTATCATAAACGCAAGTCGTAATACATTATGTGAAGCTACTCAAAACTTGAAACCACCAAACGGAATGCCAATGCTTAAAATGACTGGTGAGGTCATTACCTACTCCCTCACTTAAAACATACTTTCATCCTCAAACGTGCCAGCTGTCATTCCAAAGCCTTTAAATCACTGTATAAACTCACCATACATATACCCATGGGGATACCACATCACATTATTCCATAAAAGCCCATCAACATAACCTAACTAAAGATTCTTTCTTCAACCTTAGTCCATATACCTTAGAACCCAATCTCCAACATCCAGAATTCTTTATAAGACCCGATTCACACATCTATACGTTTTAAAAAATAACAAGTTCCATCAAGCCATATGTATATTCTAAGATATAATCACACGATATACCACATAACTCATGTACTAATAGTGATATCTTCCATCCACAATAGCTGCTCATTACTAAACACGGCACCAGTAACAAACATCATGTCAAATAAAACCTTATTCCTAACCTTCACAACACTACTAATGATGTAAGAAACATGTAGAAAATTAAAACTACTCGCCCGGTTAATAAGTCGTGGAGTTCTATCGCCATACAAGAATCATTGCCAAACTCTAAGCTGATTAATGACTTTATTCTTCAGAACATATCTTATCCAAATTTGATTGCTCTAATTCCGGGTCAAATAACCTTATCTCATTTAGTACAAGTTGCTCGACCGACATGCCATACCCAATGCCACCTCGAGCCACATTCAACGCAATTTGCACCCAATAAGCAAAAACTCAAACATAACTAACGGTGAAAAGATAACCAAATCAGGGAACTATCCGACAAGTCCAACAAGTAAAATCGCAGTGACATTACTCTATGAATCCATCCCTACAAGGGAGAAATTGAACACACAAAATGACCATAGAGAATCTCATCATAGTGTAACCTCATTGTATCACGTAGCTCCGTCCAAACATAACGATCCACATAGAATACCCATCGATCCATAATTCTCACAATCATCAACAACATGTGTATCAACACCAAAGATGCAAAATGCATGAGTACGACTATAAATAAATGGATAGAACAATATACCATAGGCAGGAAAACCATACCAAAGGTGCAATAAATAGTTTAACACCCCAAGAGCTATCTCGGACGAATCTCACAACAAGGCCTAAACAGGACCACATCACACGCATTAATAGTCAAGAAAATTTCAATTCAATCATAGCATAATAGAGCAACATATGAAACAAACCAAGCCACAGATAACATCCTCTCCTCCTGATGACAGACCCACGTTAAATGATGCGCAAAAGTGAGCAATTCCAATCCTATGTAGGATACATATTCTCATTAGGCCTACCAATGGTTCACAAGTTAATCCGATCATCCTAAAATTGATTTATAACCTTCCAAAAGTCCGCAGTAACCTATCCATAGTACCCTTACTTTTCTAACTCTTAACATATCTTCACTGTCCACAACCAAGGAATGATTTTCCTGTAAGAACATCCGGTGACTAAACATCACTCATACATAATCATCTCACAAACAATACTCACATAAATCTTTTATGCCACGTGGTAAAACATGAACCTCAATGGCCAACAACAAGGAGACAACCATACTACTAGTCAAGCGCCCGCAAGTCGGTACACAATGCGTCTTCTACAACACGTACTCTTCTCAGGTGACATCAGATAGTATTAGAATTCTCTAAACATCTGAAATCTCTCTTGCTGACTAAAACTCATGACCTTCTTCCAGAAATAACTCGCAACCTTGATCATGAAATCTCAATCCCACACAGTGCACCACAACTATCAATGATAACTTGTGAAAATACGAATATCTCACAATCAACTCTGAATCACAAGTAGGATAGATACTCCATTAATCGAGGACCTTACACTTAACTCAATCCTTGAGAACGTTACAGCACGTAACATACCCTCTATACTCGTAGAAGACATCAACCTTGATCCATGGTCAAAGTCGTCATGAACTAGTCGAAATATGATAACACACATCAAGCCATTAGAACTGGGCCTACCAAGTCATGCAGACCGCTGAATCTAAAATTAACACAAATAAAAAATGCTCACTCAGAAAAGACTTCATATGAGTCAAAGATATTTCTTGCATCTCTCTAATACTACCATGTAGAGTTGATAATAACATATTATTACCGCATGTCTACACCCCATCAAATACAAGTATCGATTCCTAGACAAAAACAAAATAAATTCCATAACTACCACATACGAATCTTGAATCACATTGAAACCTTGTCGGAAGTGATTCGCCTTGTTCTAACCTCCACCCTTATTATTTTTCCATATGGGCATATCAAAACCCTTATTTCACCACATGGGCAATGCGAGAAAACTTCCACCCTCTTTTCACCCCACATGCACAACAATAGACCGCACAGAAAATACCTCGTGCTGACACCCCCAATAAAAAATCGCATGGCAAAGACCTCTCACCACAATAGCACGACAAAGACCTTGTGACACACTATCTTCATAGTCACATGGCAAAGACCTTATGCTAAAATATCATCACAATCAATCCGCTCAACATGTCAACAAGTGCTATAATCACAACAATGCAACATAACAAATTATCACCAAGAGGCATATCCCCGTAACTCATCCATAAAACGCACAAGGACATGAAATAATAAGAATGCGAATAAGTCATGACTACGGCTAAATCAATTCTAGCAACCATATTCAAGTAGTCATACGAAGGATCAATATGTAACACCAAGTGTACACATCCCAATAAATGCATAACAAACATGGATGTGTATTTACAACATACATGTATCTACTCTTGGGAAAGTATAGCATAAGTCTCAAGACTTGCTTATCATGTTCAAGATTCAGTACTAATAGTCTCAACATTCCCTAGCGTGGTATATTGTGCTCACACATTCAATCAATGAAATAATGCATTGAATCAAGGAGAACACACAACCAAACAAGGCATATAGCAAATAATATGCCTTGTTAATTATTAGCCCGAGCATGAATACCCATGGCACATGTATATATGTTCGTCACCTCATATATACATCACTATCGCATGTAGAAAATACTATTAATTATTAGAAAAACTTCTCCCAACAAAGGATAGCAAGACACTTACCTTAATAAGCCCAAATCAATCCTCTAAGATAGCATTTAATTTAAAACATTACCTCCGGTCGGCTCAAATCTAGTTAGAATAACTCAATAACATCGAACAATGATACAAAAAAATTCAAACAATAAAGTTTCAATCATTATGCGGATTCCCAAAAGTCATCGCACTTCAACCTCGGGCCTACCCAGTCAAAACCAGAGTCAAATGATAGATCCCGACTACTCATCTCACTACGAGTTCAAATATGCGATTAGATTTCAAAATCGGGTCCAAATCGACCCTCAAATCCCAAATTTTGTTTTAGAAAGTTTTTACCAAAAACCCCAAATAATTCTCTTAAAACATTCATGATTTAGGTATAAAAATACATATGAATTAATATCTAACATCAAAATCAAGTGAATATAGCTTACCCAATCCAACTGGGTGAAATTAGCCTAACATATCGCGTCAAACTGAGCTCCCAATCTAAAAATATGAAATAATGGGTATAAGTCTCGAAATCCCAGCTAAAAAGAAGTTGCACATGTCATATTTACGAACTGGGGTTTGCAAGTGTGACCACCACAAAAGAGAACAAAGGCTCGCAAAATAGAACCACCACAGGCCTAGCAAATGTCAAAAATGCGACACTAAGCTCATAAACGCGGACATCCACTGTTTGAAAATGCGGCCGCCATCTCACAAATGCCATGAACGCCCATCTCCCCCCATATTCGCAAAAGAAAAAAAACCCTCACAAATGTGATTGTTGCATTTGCGACCTATACATTGATTGTGGGAGAACGGAAGAACCAATATTCTCAACTAAGTCAAAAATCATCTGAAACTAATCCGAAACTCACTCGATCTCTTCGAGACCTCGTCCGAACACACCAACAAGTACAAAAACATATCATGGACTTACTTGAGACCTCAAATCCAACAAAATAACACCAAAACCATGAATTGCACCTCAATTCAATCTTAATGAATTATTTTAAATTTCAAAATTCCAAACTTATGTCGTACACATCTAAACAATGCGGAATGACCCCAAATTCTGCACACAAGTTATAAATCATCATACGAACCGATTCCAAGGCCCAGAATCCAAAACGGGCATCCATAACCACAAAATCAACTATGGGTCAAACCTATTAACTCTCCAAACTTCCGACAATTAGCCTCAAAATAATCTAGGAACATCGGAACTCAAGTACGGGCATACGCCTAAGCCCAACATCACCATCCAGACCTAACAGAACCATAAAAACTCCGATCCGAGATCAAATACACAAAAGTCAAACTTGATCACCACTTCCAACTTAAGCTCCCAAGTTGGGAACTAAGTGCTCCAAATCACTCTAAATCTTTCCGCAACCAAAACAATCATACACGCAAGCCGTAATACATTATGTGAAGCTACTGAAAACTTGAATCCACCAAAAAGAATGCCAATGCTCAAAATGACCGGTCAGGGCATTACATTCTCCACCAGTTAAAACATACTTTCGTCCTCGAACATGCCAGCAGTCATTCAAAAGACATTAAATCACTGTATAAACTCACCATACATATACCCCTAGTGATCCCACGTCATATTATTCCATATAAGCCCGTCAACACAACCTAACTAAAGATTCTTTCTTCAACCTTAGTCCATATAACTTAGAACCCAATATCTAACATCCAGAATTACTTATAAGACCCGATTCTCACATCTATACGTTGTATAAATAACAAGTTGCATCAAGCCATACGTATATTCTAAGATATAATCACACGATATACCACATAACTTATGTACTAATAGTGATATCTTCCATCCACAATAGCTGCTCATTACTAAACCCGGTACCAGTAACAAACCTCATGTCAAATAAAACATTTTTCCTACCCTTCACAACACGTCTAATTATGTAAGAAACATGTAGAAACTCATAAATACTCGCCTGATAAATAAGTCATGCAGTTTCTTTCACCCGAAACATGTAGAAACTCACAACTACTCGCCCGGTCAATAAGTCGTGGAGTTCTATTGCCATACAAGAATCATTGCAAAACTCTAAGCTGATTAATGACTTTATTCTTCCAAACATATCTTATCCAAATTTGATTGCTCTATTTCCGGGTCTAATAACCTTATCTCATTTAGAATAAGTTGCTTGGTCGACATTCTATACCCAATGCCACCTAGAGCCATATGTAACGCAATTTTCACCCAACAAGCAACAACTCGAACATTACTGATGATGAAAAGATAACCAAATGAGAGAACTATCTAACAAGTCCAACAACTAAAATCTCAGTGAGACCATTCTATGAATCCATCCCTACAAGGGAGAAATTGAACACACAAAATGACCATAGAGAATCTCATCATAGCGTAACCTCAATGCAGCATGTAGCTCCGTCCAAACATAACGATCCACATAGAATACCCATCGAGCCATAATTCTCACAATCATCAACCACACGAATATCAACAGCAAAGAGGAAAAGTGCGTGACTACTACTATAAAGAAACGGATAGCACAATATACCACAAATAGGAAAACCATACCCCAAGGTGCAATAAATAGTTTAACACCCCAAGAACCATCTCGGTCGAATCTCACCACAAGGCCTAAAGAGGACCCCATCATACGCATTAATAGTCAAGCAAATCTCAATACCCATCGTAGCATAAGAGAGCAACCTATGAAACAAACGAAGGCATAGATAACATCCTCTCCGCCCGATGACAGACCCACCTTAAATGTTGTGTAAAAGTAAGAAATTCCAATCCTATGTAGGATACATATTCTCATTAGGCCTACCAATGGGTCACAAATTAATACGATCATCCTAAAATTGATCAATAACCTTCCAAAAGTCCATAGTAACCTATCCATAATACCCTTAGTTTTCTAACTATTAACATCTCTTCACAGTCCACAACCAAGGAATGGTCTTCCCGTAAGAACATCCGGTCTCTAAACCTTAAGAATATAGGAATTTACATATCCATCCAAACTCCACCACTCAATGACTAAACATCACTCATACATAATCATCTCACAAACAATACTCACATAAATCTTCTATGCCACGTGGTAAAACATGAATCTCAATGGCCAACAACAAGGAGACAACCATACTACTAGTCAAGCGCCCGCAAGTCGGTACACAATGCGTCTTGTACAACACACACTCTTCTCAGGTGACATCAGATAGTTCTAGAATTCTCTGAACATCTGAAATATCTCATGCTGACTAAAACTCATGACCTTTTTCCAGAAATAACTCGCAACCTTGACCATGAAATCTCAATCCCACACAGCGCACCACAACTATCAATGCTAACTTGTGAAAATACGAATATCTCACAATCAACTTTGAATCACAAGTTGGATAGACACTCCATTAACCAAGGACCTTTCACTTAACTCAATCCATGAGAACGTTACCACACGCAACATACCCTCTATACATGTAGAAGAAATCAACCTTGACCCATTGTCAAGGTCGTCATGAACTAGTCGAATCCCGATAACACATAGCCAAGCCATTAGAACTGTGCCTACAAAGTCATGTAGACTGCTGAACCTAAAATTAACACAAATAAAAAATGCTCACTCAGAAAAGACTCCATATGAGTCGAAGCTATTTCTTGCATCTCTCTAATACTACCATGTAGAGTCGCTAATAACATATTATTACCGCATGTCTCTACCCCACCAGATACATGTATTGAGTCGTAGACATAAACAAAATAAATTCCATAAATACCACATACGAATCTTGAATCCCATTGAAACCTTGTCGAAACTTATTCTCCTTGCTCTAACCTCCAATGCACAACCAATACGTGGCGAACATCTTATGATCCACCATAACATGAATACCTAAAAATGAGCAACCAAGTGATTCCTTTTCTTTGTACACTACATCCACGATGAATATCCAACCTAAATTATACAAATATTTCCATATACCCACAAAATATAGTACATTATGCATCCATCTGATCCTATGCTCGAATCATCCTCGAAGTCACCCTTTTCCAAGTCGTATCTAATTTACAAGCTTCCCCTAGTCCATAAACAGATATAATACATGACCATGCGATCTGATTGTCGATAGAAACTCCCTACCCCCACCCCACCCCACTTCCGAAGACATAAAACAAATAATTTGTATCCCATAGTACCGTTCCTTTATAACTGCCTCGATCTGGCACTGCAAATCAACTAAATACGTGATAAACACATGTAATACCAGTCATAAAGCAATATAGATACTCTGCCCAGTACGTATTCATCCTTGTGACAGTCGAGGAACTTTTTCAAGTGATCCAAACTCCAATTATGGCACGTACATCCCACCATTTGTAACCATAGTACCTTGCCTTTATTACTGCCTCCATCTGGCACTGTAAAACAACTGAATACTTGATAAAATTATGTAACACTAGTCATAAAGCACTCTAGATACTCTGCCCAATACGTATTCATCCTTGTGACAGTCGAGGATCTATTTGAAGTGATTCGAACTCCAATTGTAGCACGTGCATCCCACCATTTGTAACCCATAGTACCCTTCCTTTATAACTGCCTCGATATGGCACTGCAAATCTACTGAATACTTGATAAACTTACGTAACACCAGTCATAAAGCACTCTAAATACTCTGCCAAGTACGTATTCATACTTGTGACAGTCGAGCATATTTTTCAAGTGATTCGAACTCCAATTGTAGCATGTACATCCCACTGGATAGAAGGAAAACTCTACATAGAAACCTCATAAATATCACACAATCCCAAACCTTCTCGCAAGATATAGACCAACTGCTAGCCTTAAATCAAAATCTTCCCATGACCCTACCTTGGTCACAACAACTAGGCAACCAATTAATCCTTCTGAGTTTGTACTCATTAACCAAATATAAGAATGTGTTTCATCCCACAAATTAATAAGTGAATGATCAACCAAATAATCTACATCTAAAACAGGACAACTAAGTATCCATAACCCTCATAGTCCATCCACAACATCACAATCTATCGCGGCGTAGCTGATACCGAATGTGCAACATCATATACGAGTGAATACGAAGAAATCAAAGATACATGCTTCAAGATGAAACAAGGTCGCATGAGAATTAAAGAAAGAAGGGATGTTTCCTAGATTCCATGTATCCTCTCGAAGATAGATATGGATGTCATCGTATCGATATACAACTCTACTAGACACATGCTCAAGTAGAACCTATGAACCTAGAGCTTTGATTCCTACCTTTCACGACCCAAAACAACACCAAGTCGTGATGGCACCTAACCCAATCCACTAGGTAAGCCAAATAGTATAAGTTACTACTAAACCGAGAATTCAACAATATATTTAATAAAAAATAACAACATAATCCAATACTACCCCAAGACGGGTAGTACAAGTCACGAGGCACTATGATTTAGATTTACAAACCTAGTGAAAGGAATAAATACAACATCGGTTTGAAATTATATAAATAGAAATGAAATCCTAAGCTACCATGAACATAAATGTAGCATGAATCGGGCATACTGGTATGCCTCCATTGCAAAGCTCCGCTTTTATAGCTACTCAACTCAAGAATCTACACGCAAGGTTCAAAAGTATAGTATGAGTAAATCCGACCCATATACTCAATAAGTATCTTGATTAACATTTAGAGAACTAGTGACGAGGTTTTTAAGTCAAAAGATACTCATTTTTCATAAACTGTGCAACTCACCAACATGTGTAATACAGAGAAAATTTTCAAGGATAATTGTAGAATAAAGAATATCAACAGTAAAGGTGCACAACTGGGATAACAAACTCTATCAACTAGACATGATCAACAATAACAACTTGCACCAACCCCGCTTACAAAGGGGTATGCACCACATAACGTCTCTGCTCAATACTCATACTTGACTGTAAACATGTGCCCACTATGATCTTATTCGATATTAATTGCCAAATAAAAAATTCAAGAGAACCTTGAAAGAATAAATTATATCAATGCAGAATGACAACTTCCTTATCACATCAATCTAGTACACAACCAACAACTCAATAAAACATGAAATAACAACTATGCATAGGTAAATCCATCTTGACGATCAAATCATCAAGTAACAATAGAGGCATTAATTAGCTTGTTAGGAGTAACGCAACAAACCATGTAAAAATGCAAGACATAAAGAAGTCATATGCACAATCAATAATGCAACTATTCTACCACCACACAAATATAATCAATAGAAATCTCCCCCGAGCTATCACATAACATCCTTATAATGCCATCCGTATTTCTCCGTTTGCGCAATATCAGCAAAGGCCACCCTTATTTTTCCACGTGCGTATTTCACCAACCTTACATCACCACATGGGTAGCCCGACAAAAATGCCACCCTTATTTTTCCCACGCGTACAATAATAGACACTATATCATGGCAAAGACCTCGTGCTGACACCCCCACTCAAAATCGCACGGCAAAGAACTCATGTCATAATATCATCACAATCGCACGATAAAAACCTCATGACACACTATCATCACAGTCGCATGGCAAAGACCTTATGCCACAATATCATCACAATCAATCCTCTCAGCATGTCAACAAGTGCTATAATCACAACTATGCAAGATAACAAATTATCATCAAGAGGCATATCCCCGTAACTCATCGATAAAGCGCACAAAGACATGAAACAGTAAGAATGCGAATAAGACATGACTACGGCTAAATCAATTCTAACAACCAATTTCAAGTAGCCATATGAAGGATCACATATGTCTCACCGAGTTTACACGTCCCAATCAAAGCACAACATAGAGAAAGTACGGATGTGTGTTCATAACATACGTGTATCTACCTCTGAGGCAAGTACTGCATAAGTCTCATGATTTTCTTATCATTTTCAAGATACGGTACTAATAGTATCAATATTTATCTAGCATGGTTTATTGTGATCACATAGGCAATCAATGAAATAATACATAAAATCAAATAGAACACACAACCAAATAATGTATATAGCAACTTCGAAGCTACACTAAGCATGAATACCCATGGAACATGTATGTACGCTCATCTCCTCATATATACATCACCCCTAAATGTAGAAAATAATATCAATTATTAGATAAACATTCTCCAACCAAAGATAGGCAAGACTCTTACCTCAATAAGCCCAACTCAATCCTCTAAAGCAGTATTTTCTCTAAAATGTTACCTCAGTTCGACTCTAATATAGCCAAAAAAACTCAATAACATCAAACAATGCTAAAGAAATAAATCTTAAACAATAATGTTTCAACCTTTAATCAATTCCCAAAAATTCAACCTCGAGCCCACCCTGTCAAAACCGAAGTCAAATGATAGATCCCGACTACCCATACTCCACGAGTCCAAATATGCTATTAGATTTCAAAATAGAGTCCAAACAGACCCTCAAATCCCCAAATTTGTTTTGGAAAAGTTTTGCAAAACCCCCCAATAATTCTCTTCAAAATTTCATGATTTCGGTGTAAAAAACTATATGAAATTAAGATATAATATCCAAATAAAGTAAAGACCACTTACCCAATTGATTCTTGTGCATTGAGGTAAGTATCTTGCCTAGGCTCGGCTTTAGGGTATTTTTCCATAGGCTATGATATTTTTTCTATATGTTAGGGGTGGGACATATACAAGGTAACGAGCACATATGTGCACATCATGATTATTCTTGATCCGGGTAGATTCTAGGCTATTTTATGCCTTGTTGTGCTATCATGCTTCCTTGAACTATGTTTCTCCACTTGTTTGACTAGATGAGTTCTTATTTATACTTGAAATCATGTCTAGGCTATGTGCTTATCTGTTTGAGTCATGATAGGGTTATTATCACTATGATGAGTTATTTCCCTTGATTGTAGTCATGTTTTTAGTCACGACATTATATCTGTGTTACATCTCTGTCTTGTGCACTTTTTTATGTTATCTCACATGTTAGTAGCGTCTTTGTGTGTGGTACGAGTTTAAGCTGAGTTAGAGCACATTGGTGCATTCCGTGTGGTATTTTGCTTGTTATTACTGTGAGTTGTTTGCATTTTGGGACTTGAAGAGGTTAAACATTGATCTTGGGGCATAGAGTCTTGTTGATCTTGGGCTGAGTGATATTGATCTTTGATTTAGATCACATCAGTGGTTTGGCGAGGATCCACCCATATGGAGTCAAGAAATAACCTGTGGTTGCAGGCACATGAGATGTTCTTAGTAAGGGACTTATGTCAGGCACATGTATAGTGCAAGGTGTGAGTGTGTGTTATGTTTCAGTGGCATCGAGCCAGGAACAGTTAGTGCGCAAACAGTATGATTGACTGATTTTTGTGTCGGGCACTATGTATGTATTGAGACTGTGTGACTTGATAATTAAGTTGTTATGTTGTTGATTTTGGCATGAATACTAGTCATGCATCACAGAGTTGTATTTTCCTCCTGCTATTTGATATTTTATGTCTATAAAGTTGATGCATTGACTAATATATTTTGAAAGCATGCTTAGTGTCCTCATAATGTGATAGATTTGAGCCTGATATTGTTGAATTGTTTTTCCTTTTGCTATTATTATGATGTTATTGTTGTTGTTGGCTTTTGAAAATGAGTATTGGACCTTGCCAAGCTCATCACTGATTTCAACCTAAGGTTAAACTTGCTATTTATTGAGTACATGAGGTCAGTTTCACATATTCTACACTCTACGCTTCATGTGCAAATCTGAGCATTGGTGATTGAGGTTGTTGCTAATAAGACATATCCTGATTTGTGGAGAATTCAAGGTAGCACCGGCGTGCCGTTCGCAAGCCTTGAAGTCCCATCTTTCTATTTGTTATTACTGCTCAGTCTTCTAGATAGTATTGGATTTTGTTCAAATTTTTGTACTTGATTATCTATAGTCATATACTCGGTGAAACCATATTTTGGGATGGTTTTCCATTCTATCATTTTTTAGACTTCAGTTATTTATATTATTCCTCTATTGAGGATATTTTATTCAGTTCGTATGCCTTCAAGTCCCCTCTTTATTGAGCCGAGCGTCTTTCAAAAACAACCTCTCTACCCCCTCAGGTTAGGGGTAAGGTCTACATACATACTACCCTCCCTAGACCCCACTAGTAGGATTTCACTGGGTCGTCATTGTTGTTGTTTTATTCTGTTGTTGAAGTTTATTTTTGTATATTGGTTGTTGTCTTTCCTGTTAATTAGTTTTAGGTACAATCATTACTCTGGTACGATTTTGGGTCGTGACACATACCTGCCAACTTCCTCAAGTGATCGGAACTCACATTGTAGCACACACATTCCACTGGATAAAAGAAAAACTCTTCATTAAAGTCTCATAAGAACTGTACAACCTCAACCCCCTCGCAGGAGATAACTCATCTGCTTAGCCTCAAACCGACATATTTATGTCATCTAACCATGATCGCAAACATTATGCAATCAATTAATCTTCCCGCGTCTACACTCTTCATCAAGCTATAAGAATCCACTTCATTCCACAAACGAGCAACTGAAATATTCAGCTACACATCTACCTCTTATGACTGTACAACACACCGCGACAATAACAAAGCATCCATAGCCCTTCACATCCCAAGAAAATATTTCTTCTCACATCCACACCATCTAGGTTTAGTCCTGAATCACATAGTTCTCATCAAATATCTATCATGCCACGCATTGAGCAATCATCCTCACCTCTAGGGAAACCACCAAATGTAAGAGTCAAAAAGAAACATACTCACACAACGGAATCTGTCGAGCCTAAGCTGCGGTCTAAACCTAGCCACACATCCTCCAGACCGGCCTACCTTCAAAACACAAAAACACTTCACACCTCATCCTCAACATCACAAGTCATTGGTGCACAACTGATACCGAGTACCTCATATCGTATACAAATCGAAGAGAAAGAAACTGAAGATCTAATAAGGATATGAAAGAAAGCAAAGTTTTTCCTAGATGTCCCGTAGCCTCTCGAAGATATGGATGGATGCCATCATACTAATCTGCAAGGCTCTACTAAACAGTTGCTCATCACTCATAGAACATATGAACCTAGAGCTCTGATACCTGTTTGTAGGTAAGCCAAGTAAGAAATAAAATAACTCGAATGAAAGATCATCGATAAACATTACATAAGATGGCATGAACCCATAAAAATATACCAAGGTCAAGTGGTAAAAGTCATGGGAAATTAAGAATAAGATTACAAATACAACTCTAAAATGAAGAAAGATTATATCATCTCTTTAAAGTTTACATAAACAGAAGTATTAGTCTGAAACTACCATAAACAAGTGGTAGCTTGTGTCTGAAATGCTAGTGCATCTTCAATGCTAGCCTTCATCTTCAGAATAGCTCAGCTCCGAAATCTAAACGCATGGTGCAGAAGTGTAGTATGAGTACAACTGACTACATGTACTCAGTAAGTATGTTGACTAAGCTCACTGAAGTAGCAATGTAGCTTTAAGTCAAAAGATACTCACTTTATGAAACCTGAACAATTCAATTTGCGTATACACAACAATAGTACCAAAATCTAAGCATGAAGTACGTGTAAGACCATGGGTGCACATAGATAATATATGAAATAGTATCGTAAACAAACTAATAGTTCAGCATATAGAGAAGATATGCATTTGATATCAAATAACCTGTCAATGGTTGCATACATTGATGATATGCATGAATAAACACGTCAAGTTTCACGGATTAACATATAGAAAATATACCATGAATCATTTCATCAACTAAAGCCACATATAGAGATGATGTGCATAAAAGACGTATACATTCCCGAGCTAACACATAGAGAACATATGTGGTAAAAATTATGTATACATCTAAGGAGTTTTCATATAGCAAAGATACCAGAAGTCCAATCACAAATAAGTTTTCCCATATTCCGTGTATACGACATCATGAGATAAACATGAGAGGACAACCCTAGAGGGATGGATCCTTATCTACACGCTGCACAGATATCTGACATGCCATAATCATAAAAATCACAGAGACAACTCACATGCTATAATAATAACTTCACGGACAACTCACATGCCATAATAACTCATCCCGCACGGATCACTCACGTGTTGTCAATCTTGTCCATCTCACAGAAATAATATACAAGAACACATGTATATGAACAACGGATATTGAACCACATACTCATGTACTAAGAAAAATAACATGCTCAGATGTATGTATGTGCGAAGTGTACGATTAAATCTTATATTAGGCGGGTACGCCGTATAATAATAAGTATCATGCTCAAATAGGAATTCAAAACATACACATGATCTCTAGCATGATTCAAAAAGTTCATGTAGTAATACAAGCATATAAAATATGATAACATGAAGCACAGTCTCCAAAAACAAGGCATGATAGAACCTAAAGACTAACTCGAGCATGGATAACCATGCCATATGCATACATGCTCGTCACCTTGCATATACATCGGCCTTGCATATAGCAAACAATAATATTTAATAGGAAACATTTGCTCAAACAAAAGCTAAGCAAGATACTTACCACATCCGTGCTAGACTTCAACCTCAAATCGTGTCAAAACCTCGTTCTAGCCCTCATATCACGTAAATCCAACAAAAGAATAATCCAAGGAAGTTACAAAATGTTATAGCAAGCTATCACAATCAATAAATCTTCGATATTTGATGAATTTTTAATAAGTTAACAAAAGTCAACCCGATCTTGCATGCCCAAAATTAAAACCTAATACCAAATCTCGATGACCAATAACCTCCCGTGTCCAAATATATCATTAGTTTCCAAATCCAAATCAAAATCGGTTGTCAAATCCTCAAAATATACTCTCTTAATGTGTAGTAAAAATCTCAAATTTAACTTTAAAGATCCACGTTTTAGATGTAGAAATCCATGGGGATTCTTGAGTTATGGCCAAAATTAAGTAGAAATTACTTTCCCTCGAAATATGGGTTAAATCCATCTCCAAACTTGTTTTGTTATGGTCTCCAAGCCTCAAAAATTGTTTAAATGAGCTCAAAATACTGAAATTAGGCATTAAATATCACTGTCATGCCTCCTTGTTTGCGATCACACTCACCTAACTTGAAATCGTAGGTCACAAAATGCCCATCATGATTTTACCCTCCGTGAGCGCGATGAGCAAACTTGCTCAACTCTTTCCTCACAATCTCTATTATAATGATCATAACATACTGAACAAAATTCTAAATTATAAACAGTTTGATTTTTGAAAAATTAAACACAAAGGGCTTTAACTTTTATTTTTGGATTATTTTCAAATTCCTTATAGATTGCAAGATATAAGTGATAGCAAAAATTTCTTTTATGAAATCGCAAACCGGCTTTAGCCATAACCAATACGGAGGGATTGACATAGTAAAGGAGGCTAAACAAAGCTATCAAAGGGATGTGCCCATGCTCGGAATATCCTTCTTTCGTACCCAAGAGTAGCCCTATTTCTAATTGGAGCAATTCAAGCATTAATTAGTACTATCTCAGATCTAAAAGGAAAGGAAGGAGATTAAGTCCTTCAGCAAATGCGATTCACAAGACCAAAACTGCACTTTACTCTTCGCAAACGCGACCCATAGCTCAGCCATCTCAATGTACACTAATGTAGCCAAAAACCAACAGCTGAACTCTCTAATTCTTAGAATTGCCAACTTTCAACGAATATAGTCCAAATCCACTAGAAACATCTATAATTAAATGGAAACATATGTCCATGTCCAAAATTATCCTATGAAATCCTGATTCCGACGCCGTTTAATCAAAAGTCAAATGTTGGCCAACTCAGCATAATGAGAATTACTCTTGCAAATCAATCTTGAACCTCTCAAATATCAAAATCATCCTTGGATGCAAGTCCTATTGCATCATATTAAGATACTCAAAGGCAAAAACTGACGAATGGAATGCTAAAGCTCAAAATGACCGATCGGGTCATTACAACATCCCTCTCACGGTCTTATCGTGTAAATCTACACTTGAAATATGAGAAAATTTTGAATTAGCCTAGTCTTAGACATTATCTTATCTCAGAAAATATTGACATTCGTACTACTAAATACAAATTATTGGTTTTGATTGAGCAAGATGAAAGCGACATTCCAACTACTATATGAAAAATATTGTGTTTTACAAAATTATATGGAAAATGACATTCCTACTACTACATACGAAATATAGGTATCTTATGTTCTCTGCAACTTTTCACATGTTAGCTTTTTATATTTTATTCATAGCATTATAATGTGAATAATTTCTTTATTAACATGTAATTGCTCTTAAAATGGCAAGAAAACATTTATTAATACATGATGATAGTTATAGAAAGTAAGAAAGAGCATTATACTTAAAAGATCCTCCTACTAATGAAAGCAGTACTTAAAAATATATATATTTAATCCATACTGAGTATAGAAAGTAAAAAAGTATATTAAAATGAAAAGACTAACTCATCCCTCTCACGGTCTTACAGTGTAAATCTATACTCAAAATATGAGAAAATTTTGAATTTTAAATTTTAAAATAGATTAGTTTGGTATTTTAATTTTTTTGATCATTTTTTCGTAATCTAACAAGAAAACACTTTAATTATGTACAAACTAAATCAGATTAATATAATGGTCGTTTTGGTAACTAGGTACGTATTAGTTTATTCCCAAGAGGCTTTCACGAAATGCACTTTAGCACCTTTTTTGTTTCACCCAGCCTTTGGCTATAAATACAAAGGTGTTGTCTCAAAATTTTCTCTCACACAAAATAAATCATCATTCCCTCTTCTCTAGATTTTTTTAACAGATCTGCATTATTATTTGAGTTCGATGAACTTCTATAATTTAAAATGTTGCCAATACAGAATAGTGTATTCCGTTACAACTTGTTCCACATACAGAAAAATAATAAAGACCAAAAAGTCTTTCAAATCCTATGATGTTAAGCATGTCATCTCATTATTAGAAACGAGTATCAAATAAGAGAGTATCATGAATTAATGTCAGGATTCAAACTTCATCAAGTCGGGATAGTACCTAACCCAACGCGCTAGGCGAAACAACTAACATAAAAGACAATCTAAACTAAAGTTCTTGAAATAAATAATGAAATAAGAACACAAAATTTAATCAAAACTAACTCAAGAACTGCAGTCACAAGTCATGAGCAACAAATAAATAAAATACAATATTGTTATGAAGAAAATTGTCACGACCCAAAATCTCATCCCGTCATGATGGCACAAATCACACTTGCTAGGCAAGTCGGATATAACTATAATGAACCAAGATAGCACAAATGACAAAATTTAACATCAGTATAAACCTTATCATAGCATAATGATACCAATCCAAGATACATCTCACATAACTTGTGAATACATAGTCATGAGCTCCAAAACGGAAAATACAAGTCTGAAAGATAAATAGCAGCAATGTCTGAAATAAAGACAACAGTACAATGTAGAAAGGGACGCCAAGATTGCGGTCGAAGAAGCAGCTCTACCTATCTCTCGATGATCAACTCAGTTGGCAAACTCTGCTATTGATGACTGGGTCCGACACCTGGATCTGCAAACTGGCTACCATGATAGAACTCAACAATACCGCAGACAATAACTCTCAAAATCTTGTGAGACCGAGTCATAAGCTCTAAATGAATATACCGTAAAACCCTTAATACATCACTGTCTAAATAAAGAGTACGTAGTAAACAAATAAGGATAAAGGGTGACTCTGAGGCCTGCGGATGCCAAGCAGGTATACCTTGAAGTCTCCGAGGTGTATATCCAAATAACTGATGCATAGCCTGATATGAGGTACGTGAATCTGCACAAAAGTATGTACAGAAGCGTAGTATGAGTACACCACAACGGTACCCAGTAAGTATCAAGCCTAACCTCGGTAGAGTAGTGACGAGGCGAGGTCAAGACACCTACTAGGATAAGAAAAAAAATCTAAATAAGTATAATACAGTCTGAGAATGGAAATGAGGCAATAAAAAAATACAACAGGATAGACTACAACTAAATTTAAAGCAATAAATGTGATAAGGAAGAATCGCATAATAAGTACATCAAGAAAATAATGGGGACAATTACAAGTGAGGTAAATGATAGATAACAACAAGAATGACAACTGAGGTACCGCCTCGTAATCTCATTTCATAATCACAATCACAATCCTTTTCTTTTACCGCCGCGTGAGCCTTACATTTAGATAGTTTGTGCCACGCCCCAAACATGAGGAGGCATTGTCGACCCCCGGTGCGATACTCGGTACAAGCGTACCAATCTGTAAGGGTAAACATTGGAGGGGTATCCCTCAACTAAGGCCGACAAGGACTACCTACAAGTTGACAATGCCGAACAAGGCCGACGAGGATATATTCTGAATCATCTAAAAAGAATATTTCTCTCATCTGAGGGATAAACTTTCTTGACAAATGATCCAACCAAAGATACAAACCCTGAAACTGAAATCGAACCCTTCTAGAATATACAAACTATCATGGAAGAAAATGATAGGTGTCAAAATTTCAACAAAGAGGGTAAAAGAGATCTGGGTTCAAATACCCATTGCCCATGGTGTGATGACCGAAAATATTATCTTTAAATTTAATAAGTAATTATATATTCTAAGACCTCGAAAAACACCATTTATTATTCTTCGACTTGCGTGTGCAATTCGTAATTTTTTCCAAAAGGTTCTCATGTGAAAAATGGATTAAAATGTGAAATAGAGCTTTAAAACTTAACTTAGTTGACTTTGGTCAACATTTTTAGCAAATGGATCCGAATAAGTATTTTGACAGTTCCGGTAGCTCCGTATCGTGATTTGGGACTTGGGCGTATGCCCGGAATTTAATATGGAGGTCACTAACTCAAGTTATGACCATTTAACGGATTTCGCAATTTAAAGGCTAAAGACTTCCAAGTTTGACCAAGGAGTTGACCTTTTGATATCAGAGTCGGAATTCAATTCTGGAAATTTGAATAGCTCTGTTATGTCATTTATGACTTGTGTGCCAAATTTGAAGTCATTCCGGATTCATTTAATATGTTTTGGCACAAGATTTGCAAATTAAAAAGTTTAAAACTTAAAAGTTCGAATTGAGGTGTGAATTAAAATTTTGATGTTGTTTGGCGTGAATTCAAATCCAGAGTAAGTACGTATTATGTTTCTGGACTTTTTGGTATATTCAGACGGGGTCCCGAGTACCCCGAGTATGATTTGAATCGAAATCGAAACAAGAATTGGACTTAAGCAAAAATCTGAAATTTGGCTTTCTGGTGTAATCGCACCTGCGGATTTTTGACCGCAAGTGCGGAAACCTGCACGCACCCACGCGTCCGCAGAAGCAGACACAATATTCGTAGAAGCGGAGGTCAGCGCAGGTGCACATTTTTCCTCCGCAGGTGTGAGACCTCGCCTGGCAGCCCCATTTCGCAGATGCAAGATTTTTCTCGCATATGCGAGCCCAGGCACCGCAGGTGCGGAAATGCTTGGGCAGTGTATATATTGAAGAGTCCCATATAATTTTCACATTTTGGTCGTTTTGAGTTCGGTTAAGGGGAATATTTGGGCGATTTTCACGGAAAATATTGGGGTAAGTGTTCCTTATCCTATGTTGATTATATTTCATGATTCCATACTCGTTTATATCATGAATCCGTGAATTTATGAAAGAAAATTTGGATTTTTTAAAAATATTCCAAAAATGAGAAATTTATATTTGAAGGTCCATTTGATATTGGAATTGGATAATTTTGGTATGGTTGAACTCGTAGAAGAATGGGTGTTCGGATTTCGTGATTTTTTTCGGGATTTGAGACGTGGTTCCCACTATCGAATATTTTAATGAATTTCGGATTTGTATTCAGAAAATTAGTAAATTCATATGGAATTAATTCCTATGATTCGTATTGAGTATATTGAATTGTTTACAAATAGATTTTAAACTTTTGGAGACAAATTTAAAAGGAAAAGTTGTGGTCGAGTAATTGATTGGAATTTGCAAAGCGAGGTAAGTGTCGTGGTTAACCTTAACTTGAGGGAATAGAACCCTCAAATTATTTGTTATGTGAATTGCATGTGAACGACGTATAGGCGAGGTGACGAGTGTCTATACGTCGTCAAATTAATTGTTTGCATAATTACTTGAAAAATCATAAATCGTTTTAGATCATTAATTAATTATTATAATAATTATTTCTCTCCTATCCTTTGTCAAATATTAATTCTTGAATTACGGCACTAATTGTTACATGCTATTTGAATTATGTGTCTTAATTGTTATTTGACATTTACCATATTAAATATTAAAGTGCTTATTTTCTCACTGATTTCATTAATAATTTGCTATTTGTCATTGTTTGTTTCATAATTAAATCATAATTATTGTATGTTGGTTGTTTTATAATTTTATATTAATTGTTGCAACAGAATTGATTATAATGAATATATTGGAGGATCGGGTTGCACGCCGAAACATAATTAATTATAATGAATATTTTTGGAGGATCGGGTTGCACGCCGCAACAGACTTATTGAAAGTTCATATTGGAGGATCGGGTTGCACGCCGCAACAGACTTATTTAAAAGTCAACATACATTTATATATATTGGCGGATCGAGTTGCACGCCGCAACAAACTTGAATAAAATGAATATATTGGAGGAGAGGGTTGCACGCCGCAACAGAACTGAATGTGAATATATTGTGAGAGCGGATTGCACACTGCAACATAATTGAATGTGAATATATTGTGAGAGTGGGCTGCACACTGCAACAGAATTGATGGAAATGATAATTGGTTATGACTGCTGAGTTGGCTTCAATTATTATAAATGAGTTACCTGATTTATTTCTATTATTGTTGTTGTTACTAATATTGCGTACAATTAATGTAAGTGACCCGCCTTAGCCTCGTCACTACTTCATCGAGGTTAGGCCCCATCACTTATCAATACACGAGGTCGGTTGTACTGATACTACACTCTGCACCTCTTGTGCAGATTTCGGAGTTTGTCCCAGCGGCATACGATAGACTTGCTTGGATTTTAGCTACTCGGAGGAGACTTGAGGTATAATTGCATGGCGTCCGCAGTTTTGAAGTCCCCGACTATTTTACTTTAGCTGTGTATTTATTTTCAGACAACTTTATTTTATTCAGACCTTTAATTATATTTATTCTGGAAGCTCGTGCACTTGTGACACCAATTCTGGGATGGTATTTAGACATCGTTGTTTTTATGGATTATTTACTATATTTTAGACTTTACTTCCGCATTTGTTCTTTAGTATTAACAAATCTAAAAATTGTTTTAAAAATGGATAATATTATTCTAACATTGGCTTGCCTAGCAAGTGAAATGTTAGGAGCCATCACAGTCTGAAAAAGGGAATTTCGGGTCGTGACAGGTGGTATCAGAGCACTAGGTCTCACAAGCAAACTTAGTAGAGTCTGATGGATCGGTACAAAGACGTCTGTATTTATCTCTCAGAAGCTATGAAGTTTAGGAACATTATCACTTCTTTCTTATTCTATCGTGCGATTTTATTTTGTCATCGATGATGGAACCATTCTACTCTTATTCTCTTACAGATGATGAGAACACGTAATACCTCTACCGTTGGACAAAGACTAGAACCCCCGGTGGCAACTATGGCCAGGGGTAGAGGTCGAGGCCAAAGTTGTGCTAAAGGTCGAGGCAGAGGCCGAGGTAGAGCTCAGTCCAGAGCTCGAGCAGCTGTAGCTGTTGAAGAAACTCAAGTGGACCTTCAGGATGAGGTTCCAGTTCAGAATGTACTAGTTGGACTAGTTCAGGTCCCGGAAGGATTCATAGGCACTCTAGTACTTCTGGACGCTCTAGTCTGTTTGGTAAGTCTTATGGAGGGCGTGGTCCAGAATGGTACATTTCCAGTGGCACCAGCTATCTCATAAGTTGGGAGAGGAGCACAAACTTCCACTACTCCCGCTCCGGAGCAGATGGCTCCCTAGAATAAGGCTCCAGCAGCCCTACCAGTTGGGGTAGTTTAACCCGTTGTTGCGGCACAAATCGGTGATACGCCTGCCATGTCTTTTGAGACCTTATTGAGACTGGATAAGTTTACCAAGATCTTTCCAGTTCACTTAAGTGGTACACCTTCTTAGGACCCACGGGATTATCTTGAATGCTTCCATGAGGTGCTGCGGAATATGGGTATAGTTGAGACTAATGTGGTTAATTTTTCTGTATTTTAGATGACGGGTTTCGCCAAGAGGTGGTGGAGATATTATACATTGACCCGACCAGTAGGATCGCCTACACTTACATGGGAGCAGTTCTCTCAGCTATTTCTGGAAAAGTTCCTCCCTGTCACACTGAGAGAGTAATTCCGCAAGCAATTTGAGCGTCTATAGTAGGGCAGTATGATTTTTACTCAGTATGAGTCCCGTTTTGTGGATTTGGCCCATCATGCTCTCCTTTTACTACCTATGGAGGGAGATAGAGTGAGGAGGTTTATTGAGGGACCCACTCACACTGTCAGACTTCAGATGGCCAAGGAGACCAGAAGTGAGATTTTTTTTCAGGCGGTTGCTAATGTCGCAAGGGGGGTCCAGATAGTTCTTGCACCGGAGAAAATGCAGAGGTCCGATAAGAGGCCTCGTCAGTTCGGTGGGTTCAGTGGTTCCTCGTCTGGAGGCAGAGGTAATTTTGGTAGGGTTCATCCTCCCAGACTGTTTCATTCAGCACTATCTCTCGGTTCTTCAGGGAGTCACAGTCTTTTTATGCCTTACTTTGGGTAGCCAGCATTCAGTACATATTCAGCTCCTATCAGTGCATCACCACACCAGAGTTACTACAGCGGTTATCCAGCCCATTTGGATTAGCTTCAGCTTCAGCAGCCACGACATCAAGATGGGTGTTATGAGTGTGGGAACATTGGTCACATCAGGAGGTATTGCCGAAGATTGGAGAGAATTAGATCTCGGCAGGATTCGCGTGCCATCATTTCGGCACCGGTTGCTTCACCGCCTGCTCAACCAACTAGAGGTAGGGGTCAGGCCTTTAGAGGTAGAGGTCAGACCGTTAGAAGTGGAGGCCAGTCAGTTAGAAGTCATCCCAGGGACGTAGTTCAAAGAGGTGGGGGCTATCCCCAATTTAATGCTTTTCCAGCTAGGCCTGTGGCCGAGTCATCTGATGTTGTGATCATAGGTATTATTCCAGTTTGCCATAGAGATGCTTCAGTTCTATTTGATCCAGGATCTACTTATTCCTATATGTCGTTCTATTTTTCTTCATAAGTGGTTGTGCCTTGTGTTTCTCTGAGTGCTTCTGTGTGTATCTACACCGGTGGGAGACTCTTTCGTAGTAGATCATGTCTATCGTCCGTGTGTGGTTACTATTTGTAATATTGAGACTAGTGTGGATCTTCTATTTCTTGATATTGTAGATTTTGATGTCATCTTGGGTATGGATTGGCTGTCTCCTTATCATGCTATATTGGATTGTCATGCCAAGACAGTGACCCTAGCTATGTCGGGATTACCTTGTTTAGAGTGGAAAAAAACTCCTGGTCATTCTGCCAGTAAGGTTATTTTTTATATGAAAGCTAGCCGTATGGTAGAGAAAGGGTGTCTAGCCTATTTGCCTTATATTCGTGATCCCAGTGCGGATGCTCCTTCTATGGACTCAGTACCAGTTGTTCGTGAATTTCCAGAAATATTTACTGCAGATTTGTCGGGCATGCCACCCGACAAAGATATTGACTTCTCTATTGATTTGGCTCCGGACACTTAGCCCATTTCTATTCCACCATACCGTTTGGCCCTGCCAGAGTTGAAAGAATTGAAATAGAAGTTACAAGACTTGCTTGATCAGGGATTCCATTCATTAGACTCAGTGTCTCTCCCTGGGGTACACCAGTATTGTTTGTAAAGAAGAAAGATGGCTATATGCGGATGTGTATAGATTATCGGTAGTTGAACAAGGCCACTATCAAAAAGAAATATCCGCTACCAAGAATTGATGACTTATTTGATCAGCTTCAGGGTGCCAATGTATTTTCGAAGATTGATTTGAGGTCTGGTTACCATCAATTGAAGATTAGGGCATCTGATGTCCCTAAAATAGCTTTTCGCACTCGGTATGGGCATTACAAATTCCTAGTGATGTCATTTGGGTTGACATATACCCAACCATCATTTATGGAATTGATGAATCGGGTGTTTAAGCCTTATTTGGATTCTTTTGTGGTTGCATTCATTGATGATATATTGATTTACTCCAGCATTCGAGAGGATCATGAGTAGCATCTTCGAAGTGTGCTTCACACCTTGAAGAATAATCAGTTATATGCCAAAATTTCAAAATATGAGTTTTGGTTAGACTCGGTTGCCTTTTGGGGGCATGTTGTATCGACAGAAGGCATAAAGGTAGATCCTAAGAAGATTGAGGTTGTTCAGAATTGTCCTAGACCTACTTCAGTTACAGAGATCCGGAGTTTCCTGGGTTTAGCAGGTTATTATCGTCGGTTCGTGGAAGGGTTTTCATCTATAGCAAGCCCATTGACCAGATTTACCCAGAAAGGTGTCCCATTCTGATGGTCAGACGAGTGTGAGTTGAGCTTTCAGAAGCTCATGACCGTTTTAACTACGACGCCAATGTTGGTAGTACCCATATGTTCAGGATCATATATGGTTTATTGTGATACCTCTCACATTGGGCTTGGTGCAGTATTATTACAATATGGAAAGGCAATTACATATGCGTCGTGAAAGTTGAAAGTTCACAAGAAGAATTATCCTGTTCATGACTTGGCAACCATTGTTCATGCGCTGAAGATTTGGAGGTATTACCTCTACGATGTCTCGTGTGAGGTATTTACTGATCATCGTAGCCTTCAATATATGTTCAAACAAATAGATCTTAATTTTAGACAGAGAAGATGGTTTGAGTTGTTGAAAGACTATGATATCACCATTTTGTATCACCCCGGAAAGGCCAATGTGGTGGCCGATGCATTGAGTAAAAAGGCTATGAGTATGGGCAGTCTTGCATATATTCTGGTTGGTGAAAGGCCATTAGCTGCATATGTTCAGACTTTGGCTAATCAGTTCGTGAGGTTAGATATTTCAGAACTCAGTCGGGTTCTAGCTTGCACAGTCTCTCGGTCTTCTTTATATGAGCGTATCATAGAGAGGCAGTATGATGATCCCCATTTACTTGTCCTTAAGGACACGGTGTGGCATGGTGTTGCCAAACAGGTCGTTGTAGGGAAGATGGGGTTCTGCGAATACATGGTCGTATTTGTGTGCCTAATGTAGATGGGCTTTGTGAATTAATTTCTGAAGAAGCACACAGTTCCAGGTATTCTATTAATCCAGGTACCGCCAAAATGTATCAAGATTTGCGGCAACATTATTGGTAGAGAAGAATGAAAAAGGATATATTTGCCTATCTAGCTCGGTGTTTGAATTGTCAACAAGTTCAGTACGATCGTTAGAGACCTGGTGGTTTGCTTCAGAAGTGAGAAATTCTTGAGTGGAAATGGGAGCGTATCACTATGGTTTATCAGCGGTTCATCCGGTGTTCCATGTGTCTATGCTCTGGAAATATCATGGTGATCCTTCCCATGTGTTATATTTCAGCTCAGTCCAATTGGACAAAGATTTGACTTACGAGGAGGAGCCGATGGCTATTCTAGCCCGGCAGGTCCAACAGTTGAGGTCTAAGAGTTATCCTTCAGTTCGGGTGCAATGGAGAGGTTAGTCGGTAGAGGCATCTACCTAGGAGTCCGAGTCGAACATGTGGAGTAAATATGCACACCTTTTCTCCAACTCAGGTACTTTTTCTAACTCTGTTTGAGGACGAACGTTTGTTTTAGAAGTGGAGAATGTGATGAACCAAAATATTATCTTTAAATTTAATAAGTAATTATGTGTTCTAAGACCTCAAAAAGCACCATTTATCATTCCTCGACTTGCATGCGTAGTCCGTAAATGTTTCCTGAAAGTTTTCATGTGAAAAATGGATAAAAATGTGAAATAGAGCTTTAAAACTCAACTGAGTTGAGTTTGGTCAACATTTTTAGCAAACGGAACCGGATCAGTGTTTTGACAGTTCCGGTAGCTCCATATCATTATTTGGGACTTGGGCGTATGCCTGGAATTTAATTTGGAGGTCCCTAGCTCAAGTTATGACCATTTTACGGAACTAGCAATTTAAAGGCTAAAGACTTCCAGGTTTGACCATGGGGTTGACTTTTTGATATCAGAGCTGGAATCTGATTCTGGAAATTTGAATAGCTCTGTTATGTAATTTATGACTTGAGTGCCAAATTTGAAGTCATTCTGGATTCATTTAATATGTTTTGGCACAAGATTTGTAAATTGAAAAGTTTAAAACTTAAAAGTTCGAATCGAGGTGTGAATTGAAATTTTGATGTTGTTTGGCATGAATTGAAACCCCGAGTAAGTCCGTATTATGTTTCTAGACTTGTTGGTATATTCGTACGGGGTCCCGAGTACCCCGAGTGTGATTCAAATCGAAATCTGAACAAGAATTGGACTTAAGCAAAAATCTGAAATTTGGCCTTCTGGTGTAATCGCACCTGCAGATTTTTTATCGCAGGTGCGACCTCGTATAAGTGAGACCTTCGATCGCAGATGCGCCCAGGCGTGGCAAGGAAAAAGTCTGTATGTGTGGAAACCTGCACGCACCCACGCGTCCGCAGAAGCGGACACAATAATCGCAGAAGCGGAGGTTAGCGCAGGTGCGAGGCCTCGCCTGACAGCCCCATTTCGCAGATGCGATATTTTTCTCGCAGATGCGAGCTTGCATGTGCAAGCCTATTCGTATTGAGTATATTGAATTGTTTATGAATAGATTTGAAGCTTTTGGAGACAAATTTAAAAGGAAAAGTTGTGGTCGAGTAATTGATTGGAATTTTCAAAGTGAGGTAAGTGTCGTGGTTAACCTTGACATGAAGGAATAGAACCCTCAAATTATTTGTTATGTGAATTGCATGTGAAGGACGTATAGGCGAGGTGACGAGTGTCTATACGTCGTCAAATTAATTATTTGCATAATTACTTGAAAAATCATAAATCGTTTTAAATCATTAATTAATTATTATAATAATTATTTCTCTCCTATCCTTTGTCAAATATTAATTCTGGAATTCGTGCATTAATTGTTACATGCTATTTGAATTATGTGTCTTAATTGTGTTGCACGCTGCAATAGACTTATTTAAAAGTCGACATATATATATATATATATATATATATATATATATATATATATATATATAATATTATGGGATAGGGTTGCATGCCGCAACATAACTGAATGTGAATATATTGTAAGAACGGGTTACACGCTGCAACATAATTGAATGTGAATATATTGTGAGAGCGGGTTGCACGCTGCAACAGAATTGGTGGAAATGATAATTCATTATAACTACTGAGTTGGCTTCAATAATTATAAATGAGTTACCTGATTTATTTCTATTATTGTTGTTATTACTATTATTGCGTACATGTAATGTAAGTGACCGGTCTTAGCCTCATCACTACTTCGCTGAGGTTAGGCTCCCCACTTACCAGTACATGGGGTCGGTTGTACTGATACTACACTCCCCGTCTATTTTACTTTAGATGTGTATTTATTTGCAGACAACGTTATTTTATTCATATCTTTAATTGTATTTATTCTAGAAGCCCGTGCACTTGTGAAACTGGGATGGTATTTAGACGCCGTTGTTTTTATGGATTATTCACTACATTTTAGACTTTACGTCCGCATTTGTTCTTTGTTATTAACAAATTGTTTTAAAAATGGATAATATTATTCTAACGTTGGCTTGCCTAGAAAGTGAAATGTTAGGCGCCATCACTGTCCGAAGGAGGGAATTTCGGGTCGTGACACATGGGATCTTGGTTGTGACTGCCAAGACTATTTGGAAGACCCAATTGGAGAACCTGATTAACACTACCTACATCATTGGGGAAAGATTGGCCTCAATGAACCCACACCCGAAACCAAGAAAAAAGGGAAAACCACAAAAAAAGAAAAGGTGTATGAAACCTTTTGGACAAGGTTTTATATAGAGTATGGTACATATTAATTTTTTCAAGGGAAGAAGATGAAGGAAATGACTCAGACATACTTAGTAAACAATGTCTCCCTCTGAAAGGATGGTCTTGCTCGGATACCACGGTACAAAGAACAAAGCAAGAGACTCTAAGAAAGCAAACTAAATCATAGATACGAAAGTTTTCCTACAAAGGGGATGGATTCAACAACCCATAAGGGACGGCTTGCCAAGATACACAAACAATTAATTTACCTATAGTCGCAAAAGGTTTCCTACAAAGGGGCTGGTTTCAACAACCCATAAGGGATGGCTTTCCAAGCTACACAACTCAAAAGACTTTTGTACTATAAAAAACTTTAGCTGTTATAACTCAAAAACATTCTTACTACAATAAGCTAACTTTCTTAGAGTATTCTTACTATAATTTCATACATGGACCGTCCTTTCCATCCATTTGAAGAAAAGAACAAGAGGAAAATTTAGAAGGAACTCATGTGTAATATATCACAAAGATTTACAAAGGTTACAAGATGATTTAACAATTACTACATTGCCTCCTTTATATAGAGATAGGAGTGTATTAGAAGACTACCTTATAAAATAAAATAAACATATCTTACATGGTAAACCTATCTACATGTGAGTCCCTTTAAACATATGAAGGACCTTAGGTGAAGAAACAAATATACACTAAAAAGCTCTTGAAAAAACATGTGAAAGAGGTGAATATACATGGTGTAGCATACATAAGCATATGGAATCATGTGAAAGCATGAGAAAGTTGGGTGCTCCATGTAACAAAGCATGTGAAAGTAGGGCCCGGATAGTATGGAAATATGTGGAATTTTTTCTGGGTGTAGGTAGATGATTTTTAGGGTTTTTGGTAGGTAATGTGGGATTAGGGTGAGATAAGAAGGGGTTTAGATTATTATCTTGCGTTGATTTTCCGTCTTTTTCTTCTAGGCATCTTTTCAAAGATCTTGTGTAGTAACTCCCTAAGCTTGACGATCCTACTTCGCTGTGTTCTTTCTCCTTTGGAATGAGAGACACAATTCGTAACCTTAATCTGGAGATGTCTTGCGTGACATTTTCTCAAATGACTAGGTATGGTGTCTGGTATTCCTTTGCTGCTTCTCCGACTCTTTCCTAGTGAGGATGGGTGTTGGCATATTTCCAACTCACCCACTCTTTTGGCCATATCTCTCTTGGAATACACCAATTTTGCTGGAAGATAATTCTTTGTGCTTCACTATATTCTTATTCCATGGATAAAATGGACACAGGAAATTTCCACCAGAAGGATACTTCTTCTTGCGCCTGGACTTTTACTTTAATAATCTTCATTGGCCTGTGGAACATGAATACGTTTTCTTTGTAGGAATCATTGAAATATTTTATCCAATATCTATGAGGCTTGAACCATAATAAAAAAACTTTCAAAGCAGGTTCAATGTTGTCAAAATCCTTGGCGACATTGCACTTGAATTCCGTGGAAATATAATACTAATGGCATAAGTACCAAAAAAACCATAAAATCCTTGGCTTGTGCTATGAATATATGGAAAAATGGATATTCCGGATTGACTCGCATGGCTTGAGAATGGATCCTCCATTTTGCTAGAAAACCTAGAGCTCATAATAGGTTCTTCATTCAATTATGATTGCTGGATCAAAATGATCAATGGGGTTGAACAACTCCGGTGGATGATCCATTGGCATCAATGAACTTGATCTCGATACATTTGAAAATATGAAGATGTGGCTGATTATCTTTGTCTTTGATTTCATCTTGTTGGGGAAAATCTCTTTGAGAATTCTTCTAGTCGAAAAAGAAAATCTACGAGGATATTATCTTTTCCTTTCAGGTGCTTGACTTGAAGCTTGCATGGAGAGAACCACTTGGCCCATTTGAGTATATGAGGATTAGGAATAATTTTTCATTTATCTGGATCATCTTCGGGAAGGACTTCAAATCCACTTTTATCATAAATGTTGTATGAATCAAGAAAAAATTGAATTTCTTGATTCCACGTCATTGCAAGAATTTCATTGAAAGTGGAGTGAAAATGTTGCTCGGCATCTTTGAACTTTCTGCTGGCATATCAGCAAATTTTCATCTGGCCATCTTTTTTTTCAAATAGAATGATACTCCAATATTAATTGTTCGTATCAGTTTGCAGTATCTTCTTACTTTCTGAAGGGATGTAGAGGGACTTGACATCTTTAGATATCTCCTTTATTTTTCCGACTGCTTCATCTTGTTCTTTACCCCATGACAAAGCATTCTTCTTGAGCATCTTTGTGAGGGAATAAATGTATGTAGAGATATTTGAGATGAAATCTCTTACATAACTTACTACACTCAAGAACTGTTGGATCTTCTTTGTTGTGAGGCTGGTATATAGAAATTTGAGCACTTCCAGACATATATGTGGTCCTGGATTGTATGCACCTTGGACAAAATGCATTCCGAGAAAATCAATCTCTTTTTGAACAAGAACCATCTTTTTTGCTGAAAGCATGATCCCATACTATGTTACTAATGCATCAAATCCATGAAGCAAGTTCATATGTTCCTCCAATGTATTGCTAAATAATAGGATGCCATCAATGTAAACTAAAGAGGTATGGAGTATGGGCTGGAATATTTTTTTCATGGATTCTTGAAACAAGGAGGGTGCAGTTTTTAATCAGAAAGTCATGGATTTCTATCAGGGATGCAGAATCCAATTTTGGCTCTTTCTTCGGGGTGGATTCCTAATTACAAAATTCCAGATATGGAATTTATCATCTTGGAGGAAGTGGTTAAGTGGTTGGTTGTTAATGACTAACCTGAGTTTTCCTCCTTTTTGCTCATCTCTTTGGTTGACATAAAATGCTTCGCTTGCCCATTGTGAATTTAATAGCTCTATCAGATCAAATTCCAATAATTCTTTGCATTCTATTTTTGCAAGCTGAAGGTGATCTGGATTCATACCTGAATGACAATTTTTATTGGATTGATGTTTTCGTTACTCTTGGAAGGGAGCTTGATAACAAACTCTTCGTTCATCCATAACGGGCTTTTCCTTTCTTCATAAAATCATCGTGGGATTCAGCACATGAATGCTCAATGAGATTTTGTTCATTCTCCTTGATTTATTCATTGTTGGTGATTTGGAATAGCTTTGGAATCTTAGAATGAGGTTTAAGCTACTTCAAAAAGGTTATCCTGTTAGCCCTGATCTGGAGTTGATCTTTTAGTTGTCTGAAAATGTCAAATCCAACAATAAGGTCTGTTCCAGGTACATAAGACCCTATCATCTTGGTTCTGTACTTCAATGCTGGAAAAAAACTCAATTGTAACCGGGTGCTTTGTGATGACGGTGGTAGTCGGGATCCCATTTTGATGCAATGTTGAAATCTTTAAAGTGAGGCACCCATTGATCTTCAGGGAGAACAACAAAATTCATGAGTGAACAAACAACTCCAGTGCCAATGAAAGCAATAATTGGAGTTGGTTTATCCCATTTGAATGAATAAACCTTGATTTCCACATGATGGATGACTACGAGGGCGTTGATCACCTCTCGGCCTTTAGCTACTAGTTTTGAAATGTGGTAGTGGTCATCACCATGATCTTTGCATATATCAAGAAAGAATAAAGTTTCTTCAATGGGTTCGTCGTCCATACAGAATATGGACTCGAGGTCCTATTCTTCTCTAAGATGTATGCTACTGTACTCTTCAATATCTTCAAGGAGTTTGACAGACCTTCTCAATTGGGGACAATTTCTTGCAAAATGTCCAATCTTGTGGCAAATAAAGCATCTTTGTGAAAATTTCATGGCCTCTTTCGTCTGAATTATTTTGTGTGTTGCTTGGACCTTGATTTCCCATACAGAATTTTTGGCCATCTAAACCTCTTGAATCCTTTCTGTCGCCTAGATGTGTGGCAAGAAGATCCTAATCCAGTGATCATATCGGATCCACGGCATGCATTGTCAAGCTTTATAATGTGTTGGATAATTTATTTTAGGGCAGAGCGCTTCATACAAATGTCCTCCAATGTGACAAAAATAGCTTACCTGATGTAGCCGACTTATGGGATTGCCATTGATTGAAACGTTTTTTCAATGATAGTCGTGCTTCACCTTGCCAACAACTTTGGAAGAGAAGAAACAAAGGCTTGCTTTAGCTGGATGTCTCTTCCAATATCAAAGTATATCTTCAACATTTTTTGAAAATGATTGTAAATGTCGCTTCTATCAAATGACACACACTTCATCTCGAAGAGTTATCTTCACATTGTTTCTTGTGTGTGGCCAGTATCTCCACAGAAAACTTCATGTAGGATTCCGATGTTGAAGCCAAAATCCTGGGAAGTAAGAAAAGTATTTTTGTCTTGAATCTCAAGTGATTTTCACCAATCTTTGAGGATTCCTGAGAACCGTGAAGTGAGTTCTAACAGGATAAATACTTTTCTCGTTCCACCAAATTTTTGGTTACCATCCCAAGTGATTTCCACCAATCTTGGATCCTTTGAGGCCATTTTTCCACCTTGATGTCATCTAAGGTGAAAGGATGGAAGCGAGTTCCAACTGGTTTCGACTCCATGGGCTCATATCGTCTTTCTGGGATTGGTTTATTCGTCATGCCTTCTTGATCATCATCTACCTTATATATTTCAGGGTCTCTTGGTTGGTTTACAAATATTGGGGGATCATCTTCTTCGGAAGTGTTTGTTGTGGATTCATTGCTTAATTGAAAGCCATCTTACATTGTATCATCATTGTCATGTCCCACCCACGGGGAGAGCGACCGGCGCTCAACCGAGTAAACCCGGTCGAGCAAGCCTATTAGACGCTTTCTACCCAACTCACTTATGATCAGGAGGAGGCATGTTTTCATTAATTAAACAATAGGAAGAGCTTGTAAATATTACTATATCATTTCATTAGTTAGGCCATCGTTAAGTTTCAAAATGCAGATATTCTTATGATTGAGTGAAACAAGAGTCTAAAATACAACATAAACCGTTGACCTTTCCAACATCCATGTACAACCCACATAGTGTCTATGGAGCCTCTAAATAGATACAAAAGTGCCGACAACAAGTCCCCGGCTATACCTCAAGTATAATACATAAGGGACAAAAGATGCATAACACCCGAAATGAAATGGGGCTCACCAAGACTGCTGGGAGGAGGATGTACTGCTAACGCTTATCAACACTACCTGCTAGGGAACCACCTGTATATATTTAACATGTAGCGCCCCCAGCAAAAGGGATGTTAGTACCATCAAATGGTACTAGTATCTATAACTAAACACCATCTCATTAGAATGAACAATAATATGGGGTGGGGGGGGGGGGAACCATGAGTTCAATAAAGATTCAAACAATACTAAAACATCAAGTAAGGATCACATAAGTTCTCAAGTCAATTTTCATATTATTAGGTTGGGGAATCTTTAGTTCCGATATGCCACAATCCACACTACCACCGTTTTCTTACACGGAGTCCGATCTCGACCCGATCGGCTAGGTCATGTCATTTGAGACATCAACCATACCCACAATTTCAATCATCATTTCCAGCACAATTACCACCATGTGTGCGGCATCGCATCCGATCATAGCCCGATTGGCTAGTCCATCTCACTCGAGACATCCACCATATCCACAATTTCAATAAGTCATCTCACTTCATATTTCTTTCCCATCTTTCAATACGTTACACGAGTGGCCTCATTTATAAAATCATTCTTGGCACTTGGACGTATTTCACAATTCAAGTTGTCTCTTTTTTCTCATTCAGATATCATTATCATCAGCAACAATCAGGCCTATCATGTAAGGCGTTAGTACACGTATGGGAAAACTTGGAGAATCCTAAGCACATAGAGGTTTTTCATAAAATTTGGCATAACAACCTTTATTCAATTTTGAAATGAAATATTAACCTTTCTTAAAACATATTCCACATTTTTAAACGCATCCTCAAATGGAAAGATGGCATAATAAGCATTCAGAATAAATATTGAACATATATCATTCAACATAACACATTTGGAATAGTCAATTCTAACATGATCAATTTGGGGACTTACACCAGCTACATGGACACCAGGGGATTCGATTCTAAGAAGAAGGGGTTTTAGCCATACATTCCTCAATTGAGCTTCCTTAAACTCTACAATATTCCAGAACTCTTAGCAACTTCAATATATTTTAGCAATATAACAAATTGAACCAAAAATTAGGAAAACGATCATGGTTCTAGTTCATTTGGGCATTTTATCAACCACTAAGTGTGTATTAAGGTTTCAAGACCCTTTCTATAGAGGATTCCATCATCCCACAACCCATCCTTTACCATTTTTAGCTCACAATCTTCCTAGATTCTTTTATAAGACATGCATGCAAGATAAACAACTCCCATACCCATGAACCATATTACTAATTATCCCCTTCTAGTTGATTTTCAAAATTAATGGTTAGGGTATAGATTCTTACCTTTAGGATGAAGACCTTGTGAGCTTTCCTTTAGGAATTTCACGGTTTGACCAAGATTTGATGAGCAATATGGCTAGATCTCCTCTTTCTCTCTCTAATCTACCCTCAACATGAAAAGTGACGCTCAGAAACTAAACAATTTTGCGGCTAATCTGCAGAATCTCCCTTTCGCATTTTTCATTCCAATTCCGCGATAGAAGTGTGGTCTGTATAACTGATATGCGATCGCATAATGGACCGCACAATTGACCTTCGAATATTCAAAAGTTATCTGCTTCTCTTTGCGGCCGATATGCGTACCATATAATGGTTCTGAGGTCGCAAACTTTACCGCATAATCGCCTTCTTGAGCCAAAATTTTCAATCCACAATATAGTGCATTCTTCGACCTAAAATTTCGGGGTTTTAGGTGAAATTTTACGGGGCTTTACAATTGTCTGATGAATTTAGAGATTTCGACTATGTGGTATCTCCTTCTCGCATGTTTCTTGGCTAGGAGACAATGAGGTCTGGACCCTTTTGAACTTTATTTATGATCTCGCCTTTTCTTGGTTTGTTTCTGGGCCGCAATAGCATCTTTTCTTTTCCAAACCATTTTTTCAATATCAAATCCATGTCCTCTTTTAAGGGTTGGGTGGAAGAAATTGGATTTTGTGAGGTAGTAGAAAAAGTAGAAAAGGTATAGTCCAATTTTGGTGGGGAATATTCTTGTGGAAATATACAGAAGAAGGTAGGTTTTGAAGGGAAAACTGGAGTTTTTTTTATTAAAAGCGGTCATTTCTCAAAAGTTGAATTTGTTCCTTGATGAAAATCATCTCCTTTTGTTGTTGTTGGAAGAATTGGAAAAGGGAAGTTCCTGGTGGACAAATCTCATATTGTAAATTTGCCAACTTAAGTTCCAGATCTTTAATTAGTCTTGTTTGGTGAGACGAAGTCTATTTCACCTTTTTTCTTAATTGTTTCCACGTTGCTCAATATCTTGTTTTGTGTATGGCCTAAGTTTTTTATGGTGTTTCCAAAATTGTTCAGCACTTTGTTTTGACATATTCAATTTTTTGATTGCCAGTTTATTGTTGCTTCGATATCACTTGTTGGGGTTTCTTTCCAGTAGGTAGCACAATATTTTTCTTAGGGATTTTTGGAGCATGGCTAATACCCGCCTTTTCTTGGGTATGACTAGAGCTTGAATGGCTTAACATCAATATTTGTGGTTGTGTGGACTTTGGGGTTTTATTTCACTGTCTTCCCAGCCATGAAAATAAAGATCCTTCAATTAGCTCAATTTACCTCGGCGACTTAATGAGCTAATTGAAGGATCTTTATTTTCAAATTTGGCTCGAATTTTCTTTTCAATGGTTTTTCCCTTTTCCTTGGCTTCAGGTTTTGTTTCATTGAGGCCAAATCATTCCCAATGATGTATATAGTGTTCATCAAATTCCCCAATTGAGTCTTCCAAACAGTCTTAGTAGTCGCAACTAATATCCCATGGGCAGTGTCCCATGAATAGGGCATTTGAACGACCAAAATCCTTTACCCTCTTTATTGAAATGTTGGCACCAGTCATGTTATTCCATGATAGTTTATATAATCCAGAAGGGTTCGCTTTCAGGGTCAGGATCTGTATCTTTGGGTTGGATCAATTGGCATGAAAAAATGGTTTTATTGGGGTTATTCAGATGGGAATGGTCAAAGTTTATGGAAATCATTTTGTCATTTCTTTTGGTAAAGGTTGGCTCACCAGATTGTAGAGATTCTTATGGTTTCCTTAACTTTTCATAACTTGTGATCCAACAATCAGGAAGGATTTTGACGAGCTCATCTCTGGAAATTTGTCTGGGTATTTTGGTGCACATGGTGTTTCCTTTGGTAGAATCAATATTTGAGAGTAAAGAATTTTCTTCTCCAGAAAGGCAGAGATACATGGCATGATTTTGGACCCGCCACATCATTTGGTGATGAAATTGGCTTGGATAACATCTTTGGCTTACGTGGCTCCTTGGATTTGCACTTGTATTTTTAATGCTTCGGTTAAGTATGTGTCATAAAGGAACATGTTGAAATTTTGAAAAATAGTTAAGAAGATAGTCTCAACAATCAAGGTAACTTCTGCAGTACCTAAATTTTCATGTTGGTACTCATATTATCTTGTATCCAGATGAGAGAGGCGAGCAACAACAAGTTAACATTTTCTATTATGACCTGTTAAAGAATTTTCAGATAGCACCAAAATGAATATGGGTAAAATCATGATTTCTCCATTGTGTGGAAAAATCATCTCGTATTTGAAAGGTGATGAATAGTTCTTCTTCACTGGTAAGAATAGGATGATGGTCAGGTTTTGAGGCAACAACATATATTTTCACACCTTTTGGTCTGTGTTGGACTAAGGAATGGATTTGGGTCCATGGGAAAAATGATGTTTTGGCAAAGGCTGAGTAAGGGTTTATGAGGGGTAGTTCAGTGGAGGTTACTTTCTCTTTGTCGGGTAGGATATCTACTACATATAGGTAATCGTAATTTTTGGACAATGTTTTATATAAAGTAGGGGACATATTAAATTTTTGCAAGGGAAGAGGATGATCGAAATGACTCAGGCATATTTAGTAAATTGTTCCTCCCTCCGAAAGGATGTGCTGGCTCTAATGCCATAATATAGAGAACAGAGCAAGAGACTCCAAGAAATCAAAGAAAACCATAGATACGAAAGTTTTCCTACAAAAGGGTTGGCTTCTACAGCCCATAAGGGACGGCTTGCCAAGCAACACTAATAGCTAATTTTCTTATAGTCGCAAAACATTTCCTATAAAGGGGATGGATTCAACAACCCGTAAGGGATGACTTTTCAAGCTACACAACTCAGACAATATTTGTAGTATAACAAACTTTAGCTGTTATAACTCAGAAAATTTTCGTATTATAATAAGCTAACTTTCTTAGAGTATTATTACTCTATTTTCATACATGGACCGGCCTTTCCATCCATTCGAAAGAAAGAGCAAGAGGAAAATTTAGAATGAACTCATATGTAATGCATCACAAATATTTACAAAGGTTACAAGATGATCTTACAACTATTATATTGCCTCCTTTATATAGGTCTAGAAGGTTATTAAAACACAAACCTATATAATAAAATAAGCCTATATTACATGGCAAACCTATCTACAAGTGGGTCCCTTTTTACATTTGAAGGACCTTAGGCCAAGCAACTAATATAAACTAAAACGCTCGTGAAAACATGTGAAAGAGGTGAAATATACATGGTATAGCATGTGAAAGTATCTGGGAGCATGTGAAAGTAGTGTGCTTCATGTGACGAAGCATATGAAAGCATGTACGAGTGGGGCCCTGTGTCACGCCCCAAAATCGGGTAGTGTGAACAATGCTAAACTGAGTGAACCCGGCCTAGCAAGCTTGTTAGATTCTTTCTACCCAAACTCACTCATGAACAAAGAGAAAACGTATTCTCATTAATTAATAAATACAGAGATCACGTATACAATACCAAGTCATTTGCATTAGTTACTTCATTTTTTAATGTCTCAAAATACACTCTCATAGTTGAAGTGGAATAATTGATTCAAACACAACATAACTCGTTTAACTTTTCCAACACCCATATATATATATATACAACCCACACTGTGTCTACGGAGCCTCTAAAAGATACAAAAGAGTATTATGATAGTGCCGGCAACAAGGCTCCAGCTATATCTTAAAATGTGATAATCATGTGAATAAAAGATACAATACATGACCCCGAGATGAAGTGGGGCTCACCAAGTCTGTTGGGAAGATTGTGTAACACTACCGCTGATCAACACTGCCTGTTATGGAACCACCTACATCGATTTAAAGATGCAGTGCCCCCAGCAAAAGGGACGATAGTACCGTCGAATAGTATTAGTATGTATAACTAAACACCATCTCAATAGAATGAACAATAATACAAAAAGGAACAATACTGAAATCAGTAGAAACATCAAACAATACCAAAACATCAAGTTAAGAGCCACAAAAGCTTTCAAGTCAATTTCCATAATTTTAGGTTGGGAGATCTTTAGTACCGTTATACCATCATTTAGAGTACCACTGTAATTTACACGGAGTCCGATCACGACCCGGTCGGCTAGGTAGTCTCATTTGGGACATCAACCATAATCACAATATATTTTCCAGCACAGTCACCACCATGTGTGCGTCATGGAGTCCGATCACAGCCCGATCGGCTAGGCCATCTCGCCCGAGACATTACCGTTTCCTATCAATTGTCTCATTTCATACTTCTTTCATATCATTCAATTCATCGGCACTAAAGGCCACAATTGTTATATCATACTCGGACCTTGGCCGTATTTTATAATTTAAGTTCTTTCCCACATTCCAACATTATTATCATCATCAACAACAACAAGGCTTTTCGTTCAAAACTTTGATTACACATGTGAGCAATTTAGAATCTAAGGCACATGGAGACTTTTCACATAATTTGGCATAACAATCTTCATTCAAACTTGACTTGAAGTCTTAATATTTTTAACACATATCCCAAGCAATGAACACATCCTCAAGTGATAAGATAGCATGATAAAAGAATTTAGATTACAACTTGAACATATATCCTTCAACACAAGCATATTCGGAATAACAAACTCTATAATGATCAATGTGGGACTTACACCAATTACGTGAACCTCATGGGATTCAATTCTAAGAAGAAGGGATTAGCCAACAAACCTCAATTGAGCTTCTTTAAACTATAAATTATTTCGGTATCTCTTAGCTACGTCAATATATTTTAGAAATATAACATGTTGAACCAAAATTAGGGAGGTGATCATGATTCTAACTCATTTGAGCATTTTATCAACCACTAGGTATGCATCAAGGTTTCAAGGTCCTTTCATGAAAGACTTGATCATCCCACAACCCATACTTTACCATGTTTAGCTCACAATCTTCCTACACTCTTTGATAACACATGCATAAAAGATAAACAACTCCCCTACCCAAGAATTATCTTGCTAGTTACTCATTTTTAGCAAATTTTCTAAATTTAGGGCTAGGGTATAAATTCTTACCTCTTATGATGAATACGTATTGAATTCTTCTTACAAATTCCTTAACTTCGAGCAAGAATTGATGAGTGATGAGCTTAGGGACTCCCTTTCTCACTCTTTGGTATTCTCTCTCTAGAAGCATAAGGCTTTGCCCTCTAAAATGATCTCCAAATGAGTTATATTAGGATGGGGTCGGGTTTGAAAATCAGAAAAATTGGAGCCCTGACACAGATAAGCGGTCTCTTAATGCTTCTGCGGTCCGCAAAATGGGCCGCATAATGTCCCTCAGGAACTGGCATTTTCTGCTTCAGTCTGCGACAAGTCTACGATCAACATACCTTTTTTACGGGTGCATAATGCGCCACAGAACCTCCCTCCAAAACATTTCCAAGATGAATATGCAATCAGAATATGAATATGCAAAATGCCCAAATGACTTCCTCACTCTGTGGCCATTTTACGGTCGCATAGTGATTTTGCGGCCGCATAGTGGTCCGCATAAATGCCTTCTCTGCCAACATTTTTCTTTAACTCCTCAATGCACTGTTCAACCCAAAAAGTCCGTACCACGGTGAGCTTGCGAGCTGCGGTACATCTCTACAATCTTTAACACATAATCCTAACTCTACACTACCAAATTACGGGTTTTTTAGGTAAAATGTTTACGGAGCCTTATGCCTAGATAGTATGGAAATCTGTGGGATTTTTTCTTGGTATGGGTAGATGCGTTTTTAGGTGTTTTTGGTTGGTAATGTGGGATTAGAAGTTATTTAGAAGATTATCTTTCATTGATTCTCCGTCTTTGTCTTCTAAGCATCTTTTCAAAGATATTGTGGAGTAACGCCTGAAGCTTGATGATCCTACTTCGATGTGTTCCTTCTCCTTTGGATTGAGAGATGTAATTCGTAAGCTTAATCTAGAGATGTCTTGAGTGATTGTTTCTCGGATGACTTCATATGGTGTCTGGTATTCCTTTGCTTCTTCTCAGACTCTTTCCCAGTGAGGATGGATGTTCGTATAATTCAAGCTCGCCCAATCTTTTGGCCATATTTCTCTTGGGATGCACCTATTTTACTGGAAGATAATTCTTTATGCGTCACTATATTCTTCTTCCATGGATAAAATGGAAATGGGAAATTCCCACCAGAATGATAATTTTGCTTGCGCTTAGACGTTTTCATTAATAATCTTTACTGGCCTATGGAACATGACCTTTGTAGGAGCCGTTGAAATATTTTATCCAATATATTCGAGGCTTGAACCATAATAAAAATACTTTTAAGTGCATGTTCAATGTTGTCAAAATCTTTGAAGACGTTTCACTTGAATTCCATGAAAATATAATACTGATGGCATAAGTACCAGAAAAAATATAGAAGTTCCTGAGGAAAATCTTTGGCTTGTGATATAAATATATGGTAGAATGTATATTCTGTATTCATCCTGTATGGCTTGATAATGGATTCTCCATGCTGCCGGAAAACCCGGAGCTCGTAATAAGTTCTTATTTCAATTATAATTGAGGGATCAAAGGGTTCCATGAGGTTGAACAATCCCGGTGGATGCTAAACCAGAAAATATAATACTGATGGCATAAGTACCAGAAAAACCATAAACGTTCCTGTGAAAAATCCTTGGCTTGTGCTATGAATATATGGGAGAATGGATATTCTGGATTGACCCGCATGGCTTGAGAATGGATCCTCCAAGTTGCCAGAAAACCTGCGGCTCATAATAGGGTCTTCATTCAATTATGATTGATGGATCAAAATGATCAATGAGGTTCAACAACTCCGGTGGATGATCCGTTGGCTTCCATGAATTTGATCCTGATACATTTGAAAACATGAAGATGTGGCTGATTATCTTTGTCTTTGATTTCATCTTGTTGGGGAAAATCTCTTTGAGAATTCTTCTAGTCGAGATAGAAAATCTGCGAGGATTTTCTTTTAGGTGCTTGACTTGAAACTTGTATGGAGAGAACCACTGGGCCTATTTGAGAATCTGAGGATTAGGAATAATTCTTTCATTTAACTAGATCATCTTTGGGAAGTCCTAAATATCCGTTTCTATCAGAAATTCTGATGAATCAGCAAAAAATTAAATTTCTTCATTCCATTCTTCACTGCAAGAATTTCCTTAAAAGTGGAGTGATAATGTTGCTCGGCATCTTTGAACTTTTCACTGGCATATCTGCATATTTTCCTTTTGCCATATTTTTTATTTCAAATAGAACGACACTCCAATATTAAATGCTGGCATCAGTTTGCTGTATGTTCTTACCTTTTCAAGGGATGTAGAGAGACTTGACTTCTTTAGATAGCTCCTTTATTTTACCAACTGCTTCATCTTGTTATTTAACCCATGACAGAGCATTCTTCTTGAGCATCTTTGTGAGCGAAGAAATGTATGTTGAGATATTTGAGATGAAATCTCTTACAAATTTTACTACACCCAAAAACTGTTGACTCTACTTTGTAGTTAGGCTGGTTTCTGAAAATTTGAGTTGTTCCTGACATATAGGTGATCCTGGACTGTATGCATCTTGGACAAGATGCATTCCGAGAAAATCAAATCTCTTTTTGAAGATGAACCATCTTTTTTAATGAAAGTATTATCCCATATTGTGTTACTCATGCATCAAATTGATGAAGAAAGTTGACGATACCGGAGGGTCGCGAACGCGTTGACACCTTTGCAAATGCGAAGGGTAATGGTGTTGACCCCTCCCTCTACGACAACGCGGGCCTACTCAAATGAACGCGAAGGCCACAGGTCCCAAACCTTCGTGAACATGGACTGTTGATCGTGAATGCGAAGAGTAAAAGCCTAGTACCCCAATTTCTTCTCCCTGAACATGACTTTTTCTCCGCATTCGAGAAGAAGGAAACATATTAGAAATTCTTCATCTTTTTTTATTTGGCTCTGGGCGGTCCGAAACACACCTGAGCCACCCTGGACCCCATCCAACTATACAACCAAGTCCATTAACATAATTTGGACATGTTCGAACCCTCTAAACACGTAAAACATAATTGAAACTAAGAATCGTACCCCAAAACCAAATTGAATTAACTTATGAACTTCAAACATTTCAAATAGCTAAGAACGTGTCAAAATCATACTTAGACAACTCGAAATGACACCTAATTTTGCGTACAAGTCATAAATCGCCATACTGAGCGATTATCAGGTTCAAAATCCCAAATGAACCTCAATAACATCAAAATCTGCTTCAAACCAAATTTAAAGAACTAGAAAACCTTCAATATGCCAACTTTCAACATTAAGCGCCGAAATACACACGGATCACCCCGAAACCTGATCCGAACACACTCCCAAGTCCAAAATCATCATACGGACTTATTGGAACCATCAAATTCCGGTCGCGAGATAGTTTACTCAAAACGTTGACTCAAGTCAAACTTCGCCATCTTAGGTCACTATTAAGGAACTAAGTGTTATGATTTCAACCCGAACCCTTCCAAACCTAAACCAGTAATCCCTGCAAGTACTAAAAAAGTAAAAATAACATATGGGGAGTCTTAATTAGGGTAACAAGAATCTAAACAAAAATAATTGGTCAGGCCATTACAACGACGGTGTGATCGTGATGGATGATCATACAAACCGGAATGGGTATGTGTATTCAAAAAGTCACGGTTCAACACAAGTCAACCTGAGTTTGGTTAGACAAAGACAACCTAGTTGTGGATAACAAGTAGAAGACATATGTAGCAGATAAAGGATGCATAGCAGATTCGATCATGAGTTAAGGACAACTACGAGATGGTACGTAGTTAACATCATATGCAATCTCTGATGCTAGAGAATTTTGAAAGAAGGTTCATAGGGGTGGAAAGACAACCCTCGCATGACTTGTGTGTGATTGTGTACGAGCAAAAGTCGATAGAAAAGTGATGACAATTTAATAAGGCAGTACCAAAGACATGTATGAAAGAATATATAACATAGTCATATGTAATTGAATATACAACATAGACATAAGGGAATCATATATAATATGAGCATGACAGAGAATACGCAACTTGAAGCGTGTGAAAAAGAATATACCACTTAAGCATATGACAAAGGATATACCGCTTGGATCGCATAACAAAGAATATATCACTTGAAGCGCATGACAAAGAGTAGACTATACGACTTGAAGCAAAGAATATACAACTTAAATTAGGGAATATACAACTTGAAGTATGTGACAGAATGAATAGAAGTTGGAGAATTGGAGAACCTGCAATCTGCAAATAACTGCTCAAGTCCGCTGTGGTTATGACCTGATGTATCTCCAACAGAGTTGCCATGTTATTGTACCCTTTTTTGAACAAGTCAAAACAAACTACAACGTATAGTACTCTAAAAGATTATTTAAAATTTAGGGTCACCACCTAGTATTTAAGGTATACTAGGACACCTATACTACATTGTATGTAAAGTTAGTTATGATATGCGAAACCATTGAGATTCTAGGTAAGGGTTCAAATTCGCTCAAGGGGAAGGTGTTAGGCATCCCTCAAGATCCACAAAATGTGGTTCTGGTGGAGTCAATCAAACAAGAGTTGGAAGGTTTAAAAGAATGATTATATTAATATTTACAAGAATTATCAAAGTGATTTGGGAAAAAAGATTGACTAAACATGAGTGCCACATGGTAAAAATATAAGCATTTATGTATAATAAAATATGAATGAAGAATGTGGATGAGGTACATGAAAAATATGTTTTTCGATGATTTAATAAGCGTACAAAATATGTAGCGACAAATATTTTATCTATTAATTAATATGATGAATGTAATAAAAGAGTACACTTAAAAAGATTTGATTTATGTCCAATGTCATTTTGATAAAATGAATAAGATACTCAAAAGACATGCTTAAAATAGTTGATTAAAATGAGAAGAAAGAACAATTATGTTAGAAAGTTATCATATGAATGACTAATGACTATAAATGATTTACTTAATAAATGAGAATATATAATAAAAAATCATCAAAGAATGAATATAAATAAAAGATTGAAAGAAGTAGAGAGTTATATATTACACAACCATGTATTCTAAAAAAATGGATTATTTTGATGAGATGTAATGACAACTTACAATTGAAGCTATCATGGCAAATCACATACCAAATCAATTAACTTAAAATGAATAGGAAAAGAATGTAATATCTCACATGATTATGTTATGCTAAATTCGTTCAAGTGTCACACTTTGTCAAATGTTGTAACGATCTGACCGATCGTATTGAGCTTTAGAATTCCATTCGGTGGGTTAAGACTTTGAATAGCTTCATATTATGTATTATAACTTTCCTGTATTGTTGGTTTCAGGTTTCAAGCAGTTCAGGACTTATTTGGAAGAATGATTCTCATTTTAAAAGCTTTAAATTGAAAGAGTTGACCAAAGTATGACTTTTGGGTAAACGGACTCGGAATAGGGGTTTATCTATTCCAATAAGTTTGTATGATGATTTTGGACATGTCCACAAAGTTTGGTTGAATTCAGATGAGTTTTGGATAAGTTTGGGTTATATGGTGATTGATTTCGGTTTCAACGTCGAGCTGAGCATAGAGGTTACCATATTGAGCAAATGACCTTGATTCATGTTTCGACTAAACTATTATATCTGTATCGTAATTTTGGTACCATAGCAACTGAAATCATAAAGTTTCGACATCGTATGAGGAATTGATGGTCATTTTACTACGATTTGGGTTACCAGATTTTGCAGATTAATTACGACATTGCCACTGAATTCTTATTTAAACATATGCACTATTTCAAAAAATTGAAACCAACCTATCTCCTTCATTATAAGGTCAAATGGAGTTATTCAAAAGCCTAAAGTTACTGAAATTTCATGAGGAATCCATTCTAGGCAACAAAAGCGAGTTTCGAGATCATTTGACACAAGAAACGAGGCAGAACAATAGGGCGTTTTTGGCTATTAATGTTGTTGGAGTTTTTCTCATCTTGAAAGCTTGGGATTGAGAGAATTCAAGGATGTTCTTTAAGCTTCTTCCATGGGGTAAGGTCTAAACCATAACCTAAGTATTTTCGTTTGATTCATTCCCTTGGTTTAAGCTTAAATCCATGAATTTAAATTGAAAACTCATTTAATTCTTTAAATCATGACTTAAGATTATGTCCTAAATTTTAAAAATTAAAAATGAGTTAGAGGCGTTTATTTCTCGATTCATTTTGGGGATTTATTCTCTTATATTAGGAGAATATCATACTCGAATTTGGTGAGTTTTGGATAAGTATTTCGAAGATATAGGACCAAAGCAGTGTAGTTGGACTCTTGGGTTATGAACACCCAAGAGCAATATTTTGGTGAATTGGTTAAGCTATCAGACTCCGATTGAGTCGGTTTTCATTTGTGTGAGATTGTATTTTTTCGGGCATCGCTCCGGTAAGCTTGGATTTAGAATCCAAGCAGGCCCGACATTGACCTTTGTAGACTTTTTGAGAAAAATATAAGGATGTCACGACCCAAAATCAACCGTCGTGATGGTGCCTATCTTGGAACTAGGTCAACCTCAACTCAACAACCCATCACAACAAAATAACATTGAAAGTAAAGACGGAAGCAGTTAACATTAAATAAGAATTTCTAAAATCAGAATAAATCCAAAAATACAATACAATCCAAACCAAAGCTGGGGTGTCACTAAGTACATGACTGTCTAAATCAGAATACAGTCCACTATAGTGTCTAGATAAATAAACTGAAAATATAACTAATGATATAGAAGGAGAGTCAAGGACTAAGAACATCGTGCAACTGCCTTTATAATCTCTAATCTCTGAAGCATCAATCAGCAACCACCTCCATGACCAGAAGCGCCTGGATCTGCAAATGAATTGCAAGGAGTAACGAGTCCAAACTTTGGGCTGAAAGGTAGTGACGAACTTAACCGGTACATATAAAAATGGAAATAACTGTGCAGAAATGTAGGCATGCTTTCAATTTAATAGGCAGTTCAAAAAAGTAAGGTAGAGCATATACGAACAGTGTAAAGAATATAACTCTACTATCTCTACATGCCAATGCACATACTGTATGTGATGCACCATGTTGTCAGCCTCATGTGCTCATACTCTCAAATATTCAACCACTCGGTACTGTATATGGATCATACGGCTTAGGGAAGATCCATCCCGGAATATATACATCACTAACCAGCAGTCACACAGTGCCGAGGAAGGCCAATCCATCCCTATGGAGAAGATCCATCTCCAAGTATGAAATGCTTCAGAAAATATCCGTGTCCAAGGAAGATCCATCCCTCAATAATATCAACTACGCTTACTAGGGGTGTGATGAGACTCCGGAGGGGCTCCTACAGCCCAAGCTCCATCACAAATCAGTATAACCGCTGCGGCGTGCAGCCCAATCCCATAACTGTCTCTCAAAATCAGGCTCTCGGCCTCACTCAGTCATCAATATCTCCAGTCACACCCACAGGCTCACATTGTCATGAAAACTAACCCGGAACAATGATATGATGTATCAATAAATAATAATTGAGACTAAGATATGATATAATAATGCATGAATATGACTGAGTATAGTATATCAATGAAATCAGCGAGATGACAGCAGGAAACGTCCACTAGGGGTCCCAACAGTACCGTCATAAAGCCTAAACATGATATCTAGCATGATTTACATCATAATTACTTTATCACATGATGAAAACAAATATATCAACAAGATAGAGTCACGATACGGTTACATGGAATCAACCAGGTCATAATTCTCACAGTTCACACCCACACGCCCGTCACTTGGCATGTTCGGCACCTCAATACCAATCACATAACACATAATTCAGGGGTTTCGAACTCTCCGAACCAAGTTTGAAAGCATTACTTACCTCAAAGCGAGAAAATGTCGACTCCGAAATGCATTTGCCTCTCAAATCCCGAATCTAGCGACAAGTATTACAAGACAATCAATAAAGGGATCAATTCCACAAGAAGTGTACTAAATCATAGTCAAAATCCAAAATCGGCTCAAACTCGGCCCCCGGGTCCCACATCTACAAATCCAACAAAAGTCACAAAACCCAAAAGCCCATTCACTCACGAGTCTAACCATACCAAATTTATCAAAATCCGACACCAAATACCATTCAAATCCCCAAAACTCACTCTCCAAATCCCTAGCCTCAAATCCACAAAATTTCACCTCAACACCACACAATCTAGTAGGGAAAAACAATGGGTAAAGAAGATTAATGATAAAAAAAACGAGTTCAAGAATCTTACCTCAAAAATCCTCTTGAAAATCCTTTCCAAAATCGCCTAAGTCTGAGTCCAGGATGTTGAAGAAAGTCTAAAATCGCGAACCCTTGTTTTTAAATATTCTGCCCAGGCTTTTCGCACCTGCGGCCCATTATCTGCATCTGCGGAACTGATTCTGCGGTAAAAAACTCTCTTTCTGTGGAAGTCACTAATCTGGCTGCCTCCGTTTCTGTATTCAATGGACTACATATGCGCATATCATAGCTGCGGAAAATCCGTCACACCTGCGGACCTAACTCTCATCTGTGCCCAAATGCCCGCTTCCACAACCATCGCAGGTGCGGGAAAGCTTTCGCACCTGCGACCTCTGCCCAGCTCTTCCTAGGTCACTTCTGCAATCCAAGCCCACTCCGCAGGTGCGGTTACACTAGTAGCAGCAGCACTTCAGCTGCTTCATCAACTCAACATCAACTCCGTTAACCACCCGAAATCAACCCGAGGCCCTCGGGACTGCAACCAAACATACCAACAAGTCCAAAATCTGGATACGAACTTAGTCAAATCCTGAAACAACATCAAAATCACGAATTACACACGGATTCAAGCCTAATGAACTTTTAAATTTCCAAATTCTACAAATGACGCCGAATCCTATCAAATTACGTCTAATTGACCTCAAATTTTGAACACAAGTCATAAATGACACCACGAACCTACTACAACTTCCGAAAATCAAATCCGACGTCGATATCTAAAAGTACACTCCCGGTCAAACTTTCCATAATTCAAACCTTCGGCAATTCCAGCCTAATCCTATTGCGGACCTCCAAAACACAATTAGGACGCGCTCCTACATCGAAACTCACCTAATAGTGCTAACGGAAATATCAAAATTTGAATCCGAGGTCGCTTACATATAAGTCAATATCTGGTCAACCTTTCCAACTTAAACTTTCAAATAATAGACTAAGTGTCTCAATTCATTCTCAAATCACTCCGGATCCGAACCAACTAACCCGGTAAATCATAATACAACTGTAAAACACAAAAGAAGCAGAAAAATGGGGAAACATGGATACAACCCTCGAAATGACCGGTCGAATCATTACCTCCTCCCCCTCTTAAAAAAACGTTCGTCCTCGAACGGGTCTAGAAACATACTTGGAGCTATAAATAGGTGTGGATATCTATTCCACATCTGCCACTAGGTCTCCCAAGTAGCCTCCTCTACGGGCGGACCTCTTCACTGCACTTTTACTGAAGCTATATCCTTTGACCTCAATTTCTGAACCTGCCTCTCCGAAATGGACACCAGCTCCACATCGTAAGTCAAATCACCATCCAACTAAACCGTGCTGAAATCCAAAACAAGAGATGGATCGCCGATATACTTTCGGATCATAGAAACATGAAATACTGGATGCACACTCGACAAGGTAGATGGCAAGGCAAGCTCGTAGGCCACCTCCCCAATCCTCCGAAGTACCTCAAAAAGCCCAATGAACCGAGGGCTAAACTTGCCCTTCTTCCCGAACCTCATAACACCCTTCAGTAGAACCTTCTTTACAACCATGTAAGACACATTACGGACCTTCCTATCACCATAACTCTTCTATCTCGACTGCGCCATGCGAAGCCACTCCTGAATCAATTTAACCTTGTCCAAACCGTCCTGAACTAAGTCAGTGCCCAATAGACTCGCCCGGCTCAAACCACCCCACCGGAGTTCTACATCGCCTCCCATATAATTCCTCATACGGATCCATCTGAATACTCGACTGATAACTGTTGTTGTAAGAAAATTCCGCGACCGTAATAACCAGCCAAACTAAGAAAGGTCTGAATCTCTATAGATGAGGACGGTCTCGGCCAACTATGAAGTGCATTTATCTTCTTCGGATCTACTTGAATACCCTCACTGGACACCACGTGCCCCAAGAATGCCACTGAACTGAGACCGAACTCACACTTGGAGAACTTAGCATAAAGTTTCTCCTCCCTCATCTGCTACCACACAATTCGCTAAGCACTAGTGATGGAGCATCCTGAACCCCCTGTTCTTGCACTTGATCTGGCATAGTAGCTTGGGGTTGACCCATGTTCCCAACTTCAGGTGGGCATGCACCTCCTGGCTACAAGAGTACACCAGGATATCATCAATGAATACAATAACAAACTAGTCGAGATAAGGCTGGAATACACTATTCATCATTTGCATGAACGTTGTTGGGGCATTGGTTAGCCCAAAAGACATCACAAGGAATTCATAATGACCATAACGGGTCCTGAAATCTATCTTAAGAATATTCGAGTCTCGAATCTTCAACTGGTGATACCATGACCTCGAATCAATGTTGGAGAACACCCTCGCTCCCTGAAGCTAGTCAAATAGATCATCAATAGGCGGCAAATGATACTTGTTCCTGATTCTGACTTTGTTCAACTCCCTATAATCAATGCACATTCTCATAGTGCCATCTCTCTTCTTCCCAAATAGAACCGGTGCACCCCAAGGTGACACACTTGGCATAATAAACCCCTTCTCAAAGAGTTCGTGAAGCTGCTCTTTCAACCCCTTCAACTGAGCATGTACCATACGGTATGGAGGAATAGAAATGGGATGAGTGCCTACACCTAATCAATGCCAAAGTCAATATCTCTGTCGGGAGGCATGCCCGGCAGGTCTGCAAGAAACACATCCGAAAAATCTCACACCAGCGGAACCGAATCAATAGTAGGTGTCTCAGCACTAAAATCCCTCACAAAGGCCAAATAAGATAAACAAACCCTCCCAATCTACTGGGCCTTCAAGTATGAAATCACTCTACTGGAAACATAGTCTAAAGTACCTCGCCACTCAATCTGTGGCAACCCCGGCATCGCTAACGTCACTGTCTTAGCGTGAAAGTCCAACATAGCATGACATGGAGACAAACAATCCATACACAATATCACGTCAAAATCAACCATACTAAGCAGCAGAAGATCAACTCTAGTATCCAATCCCCCAATAATCACTACACACGACCGATACACACGGTCCACAATAATAGTATCACCCACCAGCGTAGATATATGAACAGATGAAGCTAAATACTCATGGGGCATATCCAGATAATGAGAAACATATGACGATACATAGGAATAGGTGGAGCCAGGGTCAAATGAGACAATACATGTGATCACTGTGTCTGAAGCAATAACATCTGGTCTGGCAGGGACTGCATAAAAATGGGCCTGACCGCCACCTGATCGGTCTCCCCCTCTAGAACGACCCCTAGTTGACTGAGCTCCACCCCGAGCAGGCTGCGCGGGTGGTGAAGTAACTGGTGCTGAAGTCGAGGGTTGACTCCTCTACTAAGATGAACCTCCCGAAAGGTGGGGACAATACCTCTTGATATGACCCAAATCTTCATACTCAAAGTAACCTCTCCCTGCAAATGGAGGTAGGGACTGAAGGAAGCCCCGAGCACTGAGATAACCGCTAGAAGGACCCGACATAGATGAACCCTGAGATGATGGTGCATGAGACGAACTCTAAGCTGGAAGGCATTCAGAGATCAAGGACCCTGCTGAGAACTGTGAGAACCATGGCCAGATGATGCACCACGCTGAACTGTATGAGTCGTCTGAGTATGCCTATAAGGATGACCCCTACCGTGGTAGAACTGACCTCCTGAAGGAACACCACAAAAACTACCTGATCCATGAGACCTCTTGGCCTCCTTCTAAACCCGCTCCTGGCTGCGGACAGACTCTATCTCTCGAGCAATGTCAACAACCTCATCAAAAGTAATACCAAACACCCTCTCTCTATTCCTAAGCACCCGTAAATGAAACGTGAGGCCATCCATGAATCTCCCGATCCTCTCCCTATCAGTGGGAACTAGAAAAAACGTATAATAGGCCAACTCAAAAAACCTCATATCGTACTGCATCACAGTCATATCATCCTGATACAGCCTCTCGAACTGTATACACAGCTTCTCTCTGCGATACTGTGGTACATACTTCTCTAATAATAGAACGTAGAACTCCTGCCACGTAAGTGGCGCTGCACCAACCGGCCTACGTCTCTCACAAGTGTCCAACCAGGTGAAGGAAGCTCCAGTGAACTGATAATTAGTGAATGAGACCTTCTCAAGAATACCTGTTGTGCGGAGGATCCTCTGACATCTATCCAAGAAACACTTGGCTTCTTCAGACTCTACCTCGTTGAAAGAAGGAGGCTGAAGGCTACCAAACCTCTCTAGTCTCTGCTACTCATCATCAGTCATAGAAGGAACCACATGAGTTTGAGCAGCTGTCGCCGGCTAGGTTGGTAGTGCCCCCAGTGTCTGGAGTCCATGCATCACCTACTCGGGTGTACGGGCGACGAGAGTCTGAGTGCCTCCACCGGCCTGAGACGTGGTTACTGCGGCCGGAACAGAGACCGCCTGAGCAAGACTGATGCATATAGTCAAAATCTGAGCTAAGGCCTACTGAATGCCTGGACTCATAATAGGCACCGCTGGTGCATCCACAACTGGGACTTGATGCTGAACAGGGCAACTGGTGGATCTTTAGGTGCTACCCCAGTTGTTGTGTGAGTTGCACCTCTGCCCCTACCGTGGCCTCTACCACGGCCTCGGCCTCTCGAGGCCCTAACTAGAGGTAGTGGTGGCTCTCCGTCCTGCGCAGTAGTACGTGTCCTCATAGTCTGTTAGAGACTAGAATAACAGAAGTTTAGTTACCAGAATCAACAGATTTGCTCGACAAGGATTCAAGAATGTGATGTTTCCTAAGGGTTCTACAGCCTCTTGAAGATAAGTAAAGACGTCTCTGTACTGATCCGCAAGACTCTACTAAATCCGCTCATGACTCGTGAGACTTATGTAACCTAGGCTCTGATAACAACTTCTCACGACCCAATATCAACCGTCGTGATGGCGCTTATTGTGGAACTAGGCTAGCCTCAACTCAACAATTCAACATAGCAAAATAACTTTGAAAGTAAAGATGGAATCAGTTAACATTAGAGAAACCTTTTTTTGAAAACAGAATAAATCCCAAAATATGATACAATCCAACCCAAAATCGTGGTGTCACTTAAGTACATGAGCGTCTAAATTAGAATACAGTCCACTACAGTGTCTAGAGAAATAAACTAAAAATACAACTAGTGATAAAGAAGGAGAGTTAAGGCTTGCGAACGCTGTGCAGCTACCTTAATAATCTCCAATCTCTGAAGCCTCAATCAGCAACCCCCGTCGTGACCAGAAGCGCCTGGATCTGAACACGAGGCGCAGGGAGTAACACGAGTACATCCAACTTAGTAAGTAACAAGTCCAAAATTTGGACTAAAAGGTAGTGATGAACTCAACCGTGCAGAAACGTAAGCATGCTTTTAATTTAATAGGCAGTTGACGAGTGTCTGGCATATATAAAATTCTGACTCGTGCTCTGTCACATTATAATATAGAAAGATGTCGAACCCACAGATATTGGGTTATCTATTCTACATATGTTTCTTGTGTAATTACTATTTGAGAAAACTAGAAAGAATTGAGTGATGAATTAACAAACTAAAAATGCATGAATAGAAAAATAGAGAATGCTTTGTTTTTCACAAATATAATAAAAGGTGTTGGGATCCTAATTTCACTTAATATTTTAATTATATAATAGATATACTTATTCTTCAATTTCTATTTCTCACAAATGTATAAATACCTCTCACGATTATATTTATATATTATTACTTAAGTAGAATAATTAATTGCACTCCTCTCGGTTATACAAATTAATCGACAAAATAGTAATATTACAGAGCGAGAAATATATACTTGACTAAAGCATACTCTTTTTTAGTAAGTCTCTTTCGGTTTCCCTACTTGTTATAATTTATTACTACAATCGACAATATATAAGTGTAAAATCAATTTTAACATATAAGAGCTAGATGTCACTAAATAGAAGTTAACATCTATCAATACCAAAATTTACTATATTACTTCTTCCGTCTTTTCATTACAGAATTAGTAAGAAGTTAATATGTAGTACGAAATAAATAGTTGTTACAAATTAAATGACACCTAACTATAAAGCACATAAGATTTAAATAAAAAAAGCTATTGAGGAATAATTTACTGTTATATAAAAATATTAAGATCCGTCATTCTCCCAACACAAGAAGAGTTACTCCATAATGGAATTAGTACTAGCAACGGAAATATTCTTTTCCATTAAATAAGAAAATATAAAGAAATATTCAAGGAGAATAATTTTTACTATTTAATTAAAAACGGAAACTAGAATAATTTCCTACACTGAATAACTGAAGACGAAGAAGAAAGAAAATGACTTCTGAAGATCGAGATGTTATAATTTGCTCCTCCTCTCCCATCTGAGCAGCTCCTAATGATGCTATTTATAGATTCCATGGCTGTGTTTAAACTTGGCAAATCTCAAATTGCAAGTTGGCAAGTTGCAGTTTTGCTTTGGTTTCAAGATTGGTGCTCACGCCAATTATTTATCCAAGTTGGCAAGTGGTTTCAGCCCACTTGTTTTCTGAATTGTGCAGAATTCACATGTGCCTTCTTTGTGCTTCGAATTTTTCTTTTCTTTCTTTCCTTTTCTCCTTTTATTTAAAATTTAATTTTGGCAAAGACCAAATTTGATTGTTACGGAAGTTGAGTCTAAGTTGCTCCAGGATTCTCCAAGTGATAGAGTTATTGATATTTTTATAATTTTGTTATTCCCTGCAAAGAAAGTGTACAACTAGTACTATTTTCTAAAGATAATTTATTAAATTTATATATGATATATTTTTACTATCAAATTCTCCCACACTTGAATATTTTCTTGTCCTCGAGCAAAGAAAATAAATGAGCATAGTAACTAAACACTTCAAGCAAAATCATGAAAACTTTCGATAGAGAAGAATTAACTAAGACTTATCCATGAGTTCAAACAACTTTTTACCGTACTCACATTCATTTATTGAGAACTGAAATCATAATATTTCCTAATCCCTGGTATGTCTCACCAAATGAAGAGAGATGCACATCAATCACACAATATATAGATGTAGAACAAAGCAGGGCATAGATAGAAAAATTCGCTCACTCTCAACAAAGAAGTACCTCAAGCTACTAGAAAATTCCATAAGCTTGAGTGTCATGTGGTTTTCCACTAATGTAGGAGTTTTTAAGTCGAGATTATGTAGGACTTTTGTAAGGTTATAATGTAGGCTTAGGGATAGGTATGATACTTATGGATAATAGAGACTTAAATTCCTTATGGGCACTACACTTCATTTTATCGCTTAAGCACAGTTGTCTTTGTTCTTATTTAAACAATGACCTCTATTTTGTTTCTTCCCTTTCACGATTTCTTTTATGGAGATGCCGACTTCCCTTTGTTTCTGTCCCCTTTCTTTTTAATATTTTTTTTTGGAATTTCATAAGCAACTATCTTTTTCAGTTCTCATGGCAACATCTAAAAAGATAGACAACTTCAAACAATTATTCTTTCACCAATTATTTTCACAATTACACCTCACGCCTAAATTTTTTATTCAGATCAACTCTTAAAGTGGCCAAAAAGGAAATCGGTGAACAATGAACAAGTCATAACAATAAAGATGCTAGGGTTAAATCTTGGCGGCCAATAAAATAAGAGATAATTTATTTAGGCTCAACTGGGATAACTAGGGATAAAAACCATTAAGGTAGGTTAATTTAGGCTCTGGCTCAACAACGAAGGCCTACTTTCATTTTTCAACTCAAATATCTACCTAGAATTTCGCCTCAAACCACATTCAAGGCAAGTTCTAGATTTCCAAATAAGCAAGAGAACTAGACAATATAAGCTAACTGCACCATACAATTGAGACCCATGAAAACTATGATTTCAGTCACCAAATAAGCAAGTATGAGCTTAGAAAAGTAATCATAAAACCCTTGAATGGTACTTAATCAAATTCGTCTTTTCTAAATCTCATATTTTTCAAGTCAAATCAAGTTTAGCCAACTTACTTACCAAAATAAATTAAAACAACGAAAAGTTCAAAAAAATATGTTCGGTTCAAAATATTACGACCATGGAAAAGAATCGAACAAGAAATCTATGGAAGTAGATGAAATAAGTTGCCTTAGGAATAAAGCAACATAATTTTATTTATTTTCCATTTTTTTTTATAATTTTGTTTTTTTACTAAAAACACATTTTTAAAGTTGTAACATAAATAAATAAATATATATATATATATATACTTTTTAGTAAAAAAAAAAAGACTTGAAAGAAACATGTATATGTATGACAAACACATTTCGCTAACCCCAAGTTAAATAATGTCATGTCCTCAAGACAAGCAAAATAAAAGTAGAAGGAAATAAAGGAGCTTCCCTGAATTTTTCTCGATTATAACCTAATTCCCTTTTTCTTGGCTTCTCAAGGTTTCTCTCATATAACAAAGACAAGATTATGGCAAAGAAAATGTTCTCTTTTATGATAGGAGAAAACTTTCATTGTCGAAATCATGGGAGTGCTTCTTTATCACAGGAAAATATATTAATTCATATTACATATATATATATATATATATATATATATATATATTCACACTTTTTAATAAAAGTAATTTAAACATATAAATAAATATTATATGGTACTACTAAAAATTACTTAAAATATTAAAGAGAGTGAAAGAAAATAGTTCTGAGTTTAACGTCACCAGCTCGACTTATTTTATAAATTAGGCAAAAATGATTGTTGAAGCCTGTTTGTCGAAGAATCTGCTGATACAAGGCTTCAAACGATGGTCGTATACTTTGAATTTATCTCCCCCATCTGTACATTGTATTTCAATGGCACCATAGGGGGGTCACATCTATTACAATATACAGTCCTGACCAACGTGACTTGAATTTTCTCGGGAATAATCTCAACCGGCTATTGTACAAAAGAACTTGGTGTGATGACCCAAAAGGTCATCTTATATTTTAGAACTCGAATCCGTTCTCTTAAGCTTTAAAAATCTCATTTTTAACCTCCTCAGTTTGTGTGCGCATTCTGGGCAGGTTTCTGGAAAGCTTGTATGTTGAAAACTAATGAAAATAAGAATATTTTTCTTAAAAGTTTATTTTAGTTGACTTCGATCAACATAGTTGGTAAACGGGCCCGGATCCATGATTTGACAGTCCCGAAAGGTCTGTATCAAATTATGGGACCTGGGCGTATGCCCGAAATCGAATTCGGAGGTCCCTAGCACAAGTTCTGAATTTTTGATGAAAATTAATTATTTTTAAGAATTGATTGATGTTTGGCATTGTTAGTACCGGGTCCGTATTTTGGTTCTGGCGCCCGGTATAGGTCCATTATTATATTTAAGACCTGTCTGAGAAATTTGATGAGAAACGGAGTTGATTTGACATGATTCGGACCTTCGGTTGAGAAAATAGTAATTTGAAGTGTTCTTAAGAATTTCATTCAATTTGGTGCTAAATTCGGAGTTCTAGGTGTTATTTTGGCGATTTGATCGTGCGAACAGGTCCGTATGATATTTTTATACTTGTGTGCATGTTTGGTTTCGAGCTCCGAGACCTCGGGTGAGTTTCAGATAGGCCACGGGATGTTTTGGACTTTGAAAATCTGGTATTTTGCTACAGTAGGTGTTCTGGCATGTCCTTCTTCGCGTTCCCGAAGGTACTCTTACGAATGCCAAGAGTAAACTGGACAGCTGAGGATTTCTTCTTCGCGAATGCTAAGGCTTGGTCGTGATCGCGAAGCGATGGGGGCGTTACCCTTCGCGAATGCGACAAGCCCATTACGAACGCGTAGTGTTAGGCACTGGGAAGGGGCAGACAACTTTTTCTTCATCGCAAACGCGAACAATGTCTTGCGAATGCGAACAATGTCTTATGAATGCGAAGACCAAGGAAGGGTAGCCTACGCGAACACTAGCACTGTCTTGCAAGCGCAAAGTCTTGGTAGCCCATACACTTCACGAACACGACAGTGCTATCGCAAACGCGATGAACACTGTTGCCTAGCACTTAACAAAACCCAAAAACGGGATTTTAGCCAAAAACTCATTTTTCTCAAAAACCAAACGGTGAGAGGCGATTTTTCAAGTCATTTATTCCCCAAAGTGTTGGTAAGTGATTCTACCATATTCTTTCAATTACCCATTACATTTCTTGAATTTCAAGCCTAAAATATAGAGTTTTCATGGTAGGATTAGGGGTTAGGGTAGAAATTAGGGATTTCGGGAATTTGGGGATTTAAACCTCAATTTGTCGGGTCTGTGGTCGATTTTTTTGACTTTTTGGCGGAACATTTGGCTAATTTAACTTATGCAATATAATTGATTCCTTTAGAAATATTTGATATTATTTAGTCATGTTTGAATAGATACGATTGGTTTGGAGGTGAATTCCAAAGAAAAAGCTGTGATTGACAATTAAGTGGCCTTCGGAGCGAGGTAAGCGTTGTTTCTAACTTTGGCTTGAGGGAATAGGTATTGTGTGAGTATTTGCTACGTGTTTTGTTGTTGAATACGACGTATAGTTGAGGTGTCGAGCATCTATAAGTTGTGGTCGACTCATAGCATGCGAGTGAAATCCATTTCTTGCAAATTGGTAGTCTTAAATCTGGTTATCCATGCTTCTTGTTGTTGTTGAAATGTTGGGAGACTTGTATCCGGTTCCACCAGGGTCGATAAAATTGTGAATATTGATTCGAGGTCGAGATGTTAAATTGTGAAAGTAATCGTTGATGAAATATTGATTTCTTGTGAAACTTCTCTCTATCCGTTGTTATTGATTCTGTGAAATTGTGAGGAAGAGTGTAAAGCACGAAGGGTGATGTCGTGTATAATTTATTTATATTGTGAGGAAGAGTGTAAATCACGAAGGGTGATGCTGTGCATAATTTATTTATATTGTGAGGAAGAGTGTAAAGCATGAAGAGTGATGCCGTGCATGAATTATTTATATTGTGAGGAAGAGAGTAAAAGTACGAAGGGTGATGCCGTGAAGTTTTCCTTTGCTGTTTTAATTGCTCGATTCATTTAAGAATTTTCTGTTTAATTATGTCTTGTTATTATTCTCACTCTTTATGTTGTATTCCCCCACTGTATGTTCTCTTCCCATTATTTTCGCGTTATTACTTTATTTACTGTTGTTGCCGCTAGCATGATTATACTGTTCAGGTTATATGTGGGTGTCTTGTCCTAGCCTCATCACTACTTCGCCGGGGTTAGGATCGACACTTACCAGCACATGGGGTCGGTTGTACTGATGCTGCACTCTGTAATTATTGTGTAGATTTTCATACCGGCTCAGGTTGATCGATATATCCTACTGGTCCGCTGTCCGGAGACTCAAGGTAGATCTGTTGCTGTTCACAGACCTTGAAGTCCCCGTCTATCCTTTATGTCCTATTGTTTTCTTTCATTCAGATAGTTGTATTTCTTTCAGACTATTACTTGTCGTAAACTATCGAATGCATGTGAATGGTGACTCCAGATCCGGGTGGTAGCAGTGAATACAGTTTTATGATATTCCGCACTTATTACATTTTATCTTAGTTAATTATTTTAGTTGCTGAATGGAAATAAGGAATAGGTTAATGATTTTCTAACATTGGCTTGCCTAGAAAGTGAAATGTTAGGCGCCATCACGGTCCCGTTGGTGGGAATTTTCGGGTCGTGACAGTTAGTATCAGGGTACTAGATTGCTTAGGTCTCATAATTCATGGGCAAGCTTAGTAGAGTCTGGAGGATCGGCACGGAGACGTCTGCGCTTATCTTCCAGAGGCTATGAAGTTTAGGAACAAGTTTCACTTCTTTTCTTCTGTATCGTGCGATTTTTCTTTCTCAATACTGATTGAACTCTTCTACTCTTATTCTCTCGCAGATGGTGAGAACACGTATCGTTTCCTCCTCTGAGAAGCAGCCAGAGCTTCAAGTGACAGCTCCTGTGCGGGGTAAAGGTCGAGCTCGTGCCGGAGGCCGAGGCAGGGGCAGGGCTCAGCCTAGTGTCCGAGAAGCAGCCCCAGCAGTGGAGCCTCAGAAAGAGCTTGAGGAGGAGGTTCCAGTCCAGACTGTTCCTGCCGGACCATCTCAGGTTCCAGAGGGGTTCATATACCCCCGTACTTAAGGATGCTTTGGTCCGTTTGGTAGGCCTTATGGAGAGTGTGTCCTAGACTGGCGCATTTCCCATGGCACCAGCAGTCTCTCAGGTTGGAGAAGGAGCCTAGACTCCCACCACTCCCGCTCCGGAGCAGATAGCTCCCCAGTATCAGGCTCCAACAGCTCAGCCAGTCGGATTAGTTCAGCCAGTTATTGCAGCACAGGTCGGAGATGGGCCGGCTATGTCTTCTGAGGCCTTATGGAGATTATACAGGTTTATCAAGCTTTTTCCTGTTCACTTCAATGGTGCTCCTTAATAGGATCCCTAGGAGTATCTTGACAGCGTTCATGAGGTTTTACGGAACATGGGTATAGTGGAGACCAATGGGGTCGATTTTGCTGCATTTCAAATGACTGGTTCCACCAAGAAATGGTGGAGAGATTACTTGTTGACCAGACCAGCTGGCTCGCCTACTCTTACTTGGGACTAGTTCTATCATCTCTTCATTGAGAAGTTTCTGCCTATCACATTGAGAGAGGAACGTCGCCGTCAGTATGAGCATCTCCAGTACGGCAGTATGACTGTTACTCAGTATGAGACTCGTTTTGTGGACTTGGCCCATCATGCTATTCTTCTGCTTCCCACCGAGAGAGAGAGGGTGAGGAGGTTTATTGATGGACTTGCTTAGCTTATCAGATTGCAGATGGCTAAGGAGACTGGGAGTGAGATTTCTTTTCAGGCAGCTGCTAATGTCGCCAGACGAATCGAACTGGTTCTTACTCAGGGAGGTCAGGGGTCTAACAAGAGACCTCGTCATTCCGGTGAGTTCAGTGGTGCCTCACCTAGAGGTAGGAATACTTTAAGTAGATGCCATCCTCCCAGGCCATTTCATTCAGTGCTCCAAGCATTCCACGGTGCCTCAGGTGGTCGTGGCCATCAGATGCATTATTCTGACTAGCTAGCTTATAGTGCACCACCTGTTACTATCAGTGCACCTCCACTCCAGAGTCATCAAGGTGGTTATTCAGGTTGATAGAGTTAGTTTCAGGGTTAGCAGTCACAGCAGCCGAAGTTATGTTATACTTGTGGTGATCCTAGGCACATTGCTAGATTTTTCCCTTGGAAAATGGGTAGCTCACAGCATCAGAGTTCCCGTGCCATGGTTCTGGCACCAGTTGCTGCACCACCTGCTCAGCCAACCAGAGGCAGGGGTCAGGCAGCCAAAGGTAGAGGCCACACTATTAGAGGTGGAGGTTAGGCCGTTAGAGGAGGAGACTAGCTAGCTAGAGGTCATCCCAGGGACTTAGTTCAAGGTGGTGGGGCCCAACCTCCGTGTTATGCTTTCCCAGCCAGGCCTGAGGCTGAGTCATCTGATGTTATTATCATATGTACTGTTTCAGTTTGCAATAGAGATGCTTCAGTTCTATTTGATCCGGGATCTACTTACTCATATGTGTCATCCTATTTTGCTTCCTATTTGGTTGTGCCCCGTGATTCTTTGAGTGTTCCTGTGTATGTGTCCACACTAGTGGGATATTTTATTCTTGTTGATCGTGCTTATCGTTCGTGTGTGGTCACCATTGGAAGTCTTGAGACTCATGTAGATCTTCTACTTCTTGACATGGTTTATTTTGATGTCATACTGGGGATAGATTGGTTGTCACCTTATCATGCTATATTAGATTGTCACTCCAAGATGGTGACCTTAGAGTGGAGAGGGAATCTTGGCCATTCTTCCAGCAGGGTTATCTCTTATGTGAAGGCTCGGCATATGGTTGAGAAGGGTGTCTAGATTATTTGGCTTATGTCCGCGATTCTAGTGCCGAGGTTCCTTCTATATATTCGGTGTCAGTTATTCGTGAGTTTCCAGAGGTATTTCCTGTAGACCTGTTGGGGATGCCACCCGACTGGGATATTGATTTCTGCATTAATTTGGCTCCGGGCACTCAACCTATTTCTATTCCACCATATCGCATGGCCCCGCCAGAGTTGAAAGAATTGAAGGAGAAGTTGCAAGATTTTCTTGATAAGGGCTTCATTAGACCTAGTGTCTCGCCCTCAGGTGCACCGGTGTTGTTTGTGAAGAATAAAGATGGATCGATGAGGATGTGTATAGATTATTGGCAATTAAACAAAGTGACCGTCAAGAACAAGTATCCATTGCCGAGGATTGATGATTTATTTGATCAGCTTCAGGGTGCCAAGGTGTTTTCAAAGATTGATTTGAGATCTGGCTACCATTAGTTGAGGATTTGGGCTTCCGATGTTCCTAAGATAGCTTTTCGGACTCGGTATGGGCATTATGAGTTTCTAGTGATGTCATTTTGGATGATAAATTCCCCAGCAACATTCATGGATTTGATGAACCGAGTGTTTAAACCATACTTGGGTTTCTTTGTGGTTGTGTTTATTGATGATATCTTGATCTACTCCCACAGTCGAGAGGAGCATGAGCAGCACCTTCAGATCGTTCTTCAGACGCTAAAAGACAGCCAGTTATATGCTAAGTTCTCAAAATGCGAGTTTTGGTTGAGTTAAGTTGCTTTCTTGGGTCACGTTGTATCGGTATAGGGTATTCATGTGGATCCTAAGAAGATTGAGGCAGTCCCGAATTGGCCTAGACCCACATTAGCTACAGAGATCCGTAGTTTCCTGGGTTTGGCGGGCTATTACCGTCAATTTATGGAGGGGTTTTCATCCATAGCAGCCCCATTGACCAGATTGACCCAAAAGGGTTCCCCGTTCAGGTGGTCAGACGAGTGAGAAGTGAGATTTCTGAAGCACAAGACTGCTTTGACCACGGCACCGGTATTGGTGTTACCCATAGGTTTAGGATCTTATACAGTATATTGTGACGCATCTTGCATTGGTCTGGGTGCGGTATTGATGCAGGTTGAAAAGGTTATTGCATATACTTCACGGCAGCTGAAGGTTCACGAGAAGAATTACCCTGTCCATGATCTAGAGCTGGCAGCCATTGATCACGTATTGAAGATTTAAAGGCACTATCTTTACGTCGTGCTCTGTGAGGTATTCCCGGATCATCGAAGCTTGCAGTATTTGTTCGAGCAGAAGGAACTAAAATTGAGGCAGATAAGGTGCCTGAAGCTATTGAAAGACTATGATATCACCATAATATATCATCCCAGGAAGGTCAATGTGGTGGGCGATGCTTTCAGTAGAAAGTCAATCAGTATGGGTAGCCCTGCATATATTCCAGTTAGTGAGAGAGCGCTTGCATTGGATGTCCAGGCCTTGGCCAACTAGTTCGTGAGGTTAGATGTTTCTGAGCCCAGCCGTGTTCTAACTTGTACAGTTGCTCGGTCTTCTTTGTTTGAACGCATCAGAGATATGACGATCCTTATTTACTTGTCCTTAGAAACACAATGTGACATGATGGCGCCAAGGAGGTTACTGTTGGAGATGACAGAGTTTTGAGGATGCAGGGTCATATTTGTGTGCCTAATGTGGATGGGCTTCGAGAGTTGATCCTTGAGAAGGCTCACAACTCTCGGTATTCTATTCACCCGGGCGCGGCCAAGATGTACCAGGACCTGCGGCAGGATTATTGGTAGAGGAGGATGAAGAAAGATGTAATTACTTACATAGCTACGTGCCTAAATTGCCAGCAGGTAAAGAGTGAGTATCAGAGACCTGGTGGTTTACTTCAGAGGTTAGATATTCATGAGTGGAAGCGAGATCGTATCACTATGGATTTTGTTGTTGGACTCCCATGGACTTAGAGGAAGTTCCATGCAGTTTGGATTATTGTGGGCAGGCTGTCTAAGTTAGCACATTTCATTCCTATGGAAGTTACCTATTCCTCAGAGCGGTTAGCATAGATTTACATTTGTGAGATCGTCCGTCTTCACGGTTTACCTGTGTCTATCATTTCTCATTAAGGCGCGCAATTTACCTCGCACTTTTAGAGGGCAGTACATCGTGAGTTGGGTACGTGGGTTGAGTTGAGCACAACATTCCATCCTTAAACGGACGGGCAGCCGGAGCGTACTATTTAGATCTTAGAGGATATGCTCCGCGCTTGTGTTATAGACTTCAGAGGATCGTGGGATCAATTATTGCCCTTTGCAGAGTTCGCCTACAATAACAACTACCAGTCGAGCATTCAAATGGCTCCCTATGAGGCATAATATAGTAGGCGGTGTCGGTCGCCAGTTGGGTGGTTCGCGCTGGGAGAGGCTCGGTTGTTGGGCACAGATTTAGTACATGACGCCTTGGATAAGGTCAAGATTATTCAGGATCGACTTCGCACAGCTCAGTCCAGGAAAAAGAGTTATACCGACCATAGAGTTCGTGACATTACATTCATGGTCTCAGAGTGAGTGTTTCTTCGGGTATCACCCATGAAGGATGTAATGAGGTTTGGAAAGAAGGGCAAGTTGAGCCCTGGGTTTATCAGACCTTTTGATACTCGGGGTGTGTTTCGGATAGGCCACGGGATGTTTTGGACTTTGAAAATCTTGTATTTTGCTGCAGCAGGTGTTCTGGCATGTCCTTCTTCGCATTCGCGAAGTTACTCTCGCGCATGCAAAGAGTAAACTGGGCAGCTGAGGATTTCTTCTTCACGAACGCGATGGCTTGGTCGTGAACGCGAAGTGATGGGGGCGTTATCCATCGCGAACGCGACAAGCCCATTGTGAACGCGTAGTGTTAGGCACTGGGGAGGGGCAGACAACTCTCTCTTCATCGCGAACGCGAAAAATGGCTCACGAACACGAAGACCAGGGAAGGGTATCCTATGCGAACGCTAGGACTATCTTGTAGACGCAAAGTCTTGGTAGCTCATACACTTCGCGAATGCGTCAGTGCTCTCGCGAACGCATTTTTCAAAAAACCAAACGGTGAGAGGCGATTTTTCAATAGTCATTTCTTCCCCAAAATTGTTGGTAAGTGATTCTAAATCCATTTTATTTCAATTACCCATTACATTTCTTGAATTGTCAACCTAAAATCTAGAGTTTTCATGGTAGGATTAGGGCTTAGGGTAGAAACTAGGGATTACGGGAATTTGGGGATTTAGACCTCAATTTGAGGCCGGATTCTAAAACTAATTACATATTCGGGCTCGGGGGTGAACAGGTAAAAGGATTTTGGTCCGAACCTCAGGTTTTGACCAAGCGGGACCGGGTCTATTTTTTGACTTTTTAGAGGAAAATTTGGGAAATTTAACTTATGCAATATAATTGATTCCTTTACCAATAGTTGATATTATTGAGTCATTTTTGAATGTATACGAGTGGTTTGGAGGTGAATTCCAAAGGAAAAGTTGTGATTGAGAATTAAGTGGCCTTCGGAGCGAGGTAAGTGTTGTGTCTACCTTTGGCTTGAGGGAATAGGTATTGTGTGAGTATTTGCTACATGTTTTGTTTTTGAATACGACGTATAGTTGAGGTGAGGAGAATCTATACGTTGTGGTCGAGTCATAGCATGCGAGTGAAATTCCATTTCTTGCAAATTTGTAGTCTTAAATCTAGTTATCCATGCTTATTGTTGTTGTTGAAATGTTGGGAGACTTGTTAATATTGATTCGAGGTTGAGATGTTAAATTGTGAAAGTAATCATTGATGAAATATTGATTTCTTGTGAAACTTCTCTCTATCCGCTGTTATTGATTCTGTGAATTGTGAGGAAGAGTGTAAAGCACAAAGGGTGATGCCGTGCAGAATTTATTTATATTTTGAGGAAGACTGTAAAGCACGAAGGTTGATGCCGTGCATAATTTATTTATATTATTAGGAAGAGTGTAAAGCACGAAGGGTGATGACATGCATAATTTATTTATGTTGTGAGGAAGAGTGTAAAGCACGAAGGGTGATGTCGTGCATAATTTATTTATATTGTGAGTAAGAGTGTAAAAGCACGAAGGGAGATGCCGTGCATGAATTATTTATATTGTGAGGAAGAGAGTAAAAGCACGAAGGGTGATGCCATGCAGTTTTCCTTGTTTTGTCTTTTCATTATTCTCACTCTTTATGTTTTATTCCCCCACTGTATGTTTCTTTCCCATTTTTTCTGCATTATTGCTTTATTTACTGTTGTTTCCATTAGCATGATTATACTATTCAGGTTATATGTGAGTGTCTTGTCCTACCCTCGTCACTAATTTGCCGAGGTTAGGCTCGACACTTACCAGAACATGGGGTCGGTTGTACTGTTGCTGCACTCTGCACTTTCTGTGCAGATTTTGATACCGGCTCAAGTTGATCGAGATTTTGTCGGCGTTCACAGACCTTGAAGTCCTCGTCTATCCTTTATTTCCTACTATTTTCTTTCATTCAGACAGTTGTATTTCTTTCAGACTATTACTTGTCGTAAATTCTAGAATGCTCATGACTGGTGACTCCAGATCTGGGTGGAAGTAGTTAATACAGTTTTATGATATTCCGCACTTATTACATTTCATCTTAGTTAATTATTTTAATTACTGAATGGAAATAAGGAATTGGTTAATGATTCTCTAACGTTGGCTTGCCTAGCAAGTAAAATTTTAGGCGCCATCACGGTCCCGTCGGTGGGAAATTTTGGGTCGTGACACTTGGTCTCCAACTATAAACTCCTTATGGAGAATGAAGTTAACATGCCATTGTTTTTCTTCTCTTTGTGTAACGACCCAACCAGTCGTTTTGAGACATAGCGTGTCGTTTAGCAGTTTGAGGCAACGAGTAGCTTCACTTCAGGTATAATGACTTGCATGCATAGTCGGAATTGAAATTTCGGAACTTCGGAGTTGATTTGGAAAGAAAATTCTCATTTTAGATGTTTGAAGTTGGAAGAATTGACTAAAGTTGGATTTTTGAGTAAACGATATCGGAATCGAGATTTGAAGGTTCTAACAGGTTCGTATGATGATTTCGAACTTGGGCGTATGTCCTGGATAACCCGTGAGTGTTTTGGCACCTATTGTGGAAGTTAGCATTTTGGAAGAATTCCATAAATTTGGGTAGAAGTGCATTTCAAGGTTATCGATGTCCGTTTGGGATTCATAGTATGGGAATAGCTTCGTATGGTGATACTGGAATTTGGAGCGCATCCGGAGGTCATTTTGGAGTCATTTGGCTAAAGCTAGAAATTTGAAGGTTTTTGAGAAGTTTGACCAGAAGTGGATATTTTGATATCGGGGTCGGATTCTTATTCCAGAAGTTGGAGTAGGTCCGTAAGGTTGAATATGACTTGTGTGCAAAATTTGAGGTCAATCGGACGTGATTTGATATGTTCCGGAATCGAATATAGAAGTTTGAAGTTCTAAAGTTCATTAAGCTTGAATTGGGGTGCAATTCATGATTTCGATGTTGTTTGATGTGATTTGAGGCCTCGAGCGAGTTCGTGTTATGTTATGGGACTGGATGGTATGATTGGACGGGGTCTATGGGGCCTCGAGTGTGTTTCGGTGTGGTTCCGGATCATTTCGGGTTGTTTTGCAATAGTTGATGCTGGTGTCTGGTGTTGTTCTTCGCATTCGCGAGGATCCTCTCGCGTTCGCGAAGAAGGATTTTCCTTCTGGGATTTTCTTCTTCGCGTTCTGTTCCGCACGTCTGACTTCGGAGGGTCATATCTCACAATATATAAGGAATTTGGAGATGATCCAAAAATGAAAATTGTAGCTCTTTGTGTCTAGTTTTAAAAAGATAAACCGTTTAGCATTTGGAGTTGTGTGAAAAGAGTTATGGCTGGTACACTACAGGTTGTCTGGGAAGATGAAGAAATTTATATTTCAGAAGGCTGACTTTGAAAACTTATATCTCCAAATCTATATGTAATTGGGAGATGATCAACATATGAAAGTTATAGTCCTTGATGTCTAGTTTTGAAAAAGTCAAACAATTTATGATTTGGAGTTTTGTACAACAGGTTATGACCATTATACTAGAGGCTGTCTGAAAAAAGTTTGTAAATGGCTTCTAAGAATTTTGTTCATCGCGAACGCGATGGGGGTCTCGCAAACGTGATGAAGGGTCACATGGGCAGTCCGTGCGTAGCAACTATTAATGCTAAAGTCCGGGTAGTTTAGGACTCAAAGGATGAATTACTTGTGCAAATTGTATCGTTTATTTAATTACATTATTTGATATATATCATAAATGTTTAGTGAGAGATAGTAAAAGATGGAAATCTCATATGCTTATTTCTGTTTAAATTAATTAATTGTTAAAAGAAATTGTTCAAACTCGAATTTATCTTATAATAAACATACCCTCATTTCGGAGGTACACAAGAAAATATCATCCTTTCTTGTGGAGCGGGGCGAACACCTTAGCAGGATAGATGCATCTATGGATCGTGTTGCACGTCCCTCAGCAGTGTACACGACACTCTGGATCGGGCCAAATGACCTAAGCATAAATCGTGCTGAATAATAATAATTACACGATACTTTGATAGTTTATTTCAGCTTGTGAAGCAAATTGAAATTTGGAAATTATTGGAATTTAAAGAATTTAATTATCTCTGCTTGTTAAGAAATTATTGTTATTCCTTTAAATGAGGCTAATTGATAAACTGGAAATTTATTGGAATTGAAGGATTTAATTACTTCTGCTGGTTCACTAAAATTATTGTTAACTCTATGAATCACGTTGATATAGATATTTCTATTTTCATGATTATTTAATATTATTGACCCATAGTGAGTGTCAAAGTTGGTCATCTCGTCTCTACCTCTTCGAGATTAGGCTTGATACTTACTCGGTACACGTTGTTTTCGTACTCTTGCTGCACTTGCTACACATTTTATTGTGTAGGTACATATTTGTCTCGCGGCCTTGTGGGCGCAGAGGTGTGACTAATAATTGTGGGGACATAGGTGAGCTGCATTCTGTATTACGATCCGCAGCCAACAGATGTTTAATTCCCTAGTAAATGCTCATGCACTTGTGACACCAGGTTTTGGGATGATTATGGGTTGCACTATATTAGAAATTTTTAAATATATTATTACATATTTTATAAACTTCATCTTCTACTTTTTAATTAAGGGGAACAACTATGACTTCAAAAATATTAAAATGAGAATTTATTTAGTATTTATTGTTGGCTTGTCTGACAGCGGTGTCCGGTGCCATCACGACCTTTATGGATTTTGGGTCGTGACAACATGGTATCAGAGCACAAGGTTCACTTAGGTCTCACGAGTCATGAGCAAGTCTAGTAGAGTCTTGCAGATCGGTACGGAGACGTATGTACTAATCATCGAGAGGCTATACGGCTGTTAGGAATACTTCCCTTTTTGATTCCTCATCATGCGATTTGATTCCTTTGAGGATTATGCCTTCATTTCCTTCCTACTCAATCTTATGCGACGTGAAGCGCTTGTTATAAATTGGGGATCGAGGAAATCTTTAATGGTACTACAGATGTAGTACAGGATGCTTCTCCCTATGTAATTAATTGGGCTATTGTCGTCTCCTTGCGAAAGGACGCTCTGTCATTTCAAATTAAGTACGAGTACTACCTAAGGTTTTGAGATTTGGCATTGATTGATATGACGATTCGTGCGTTGTTATCGCACAGTGTTTATGAAATGGTAAAATGCTCATCTATGTGTCAAGGCAGTAAATGACCTGAAAGAAGGTTTTCTCAGTACATGATTCAGAGGTTCCATGTTTTAATTCCAGCGGAGAAAAGACAATAAGACTATGAATGTTCAGGTTTAGGGTTGATGGAGTAACGAAGCTTGATATTTTTGAGTGTGGTAGAGTTCTCAATTTTGATGTGGTATCATCGCCTTGTAAAATTCATTGAGGTTCGACGGTGTTATGATTTTCTTTAACTCGCCTTCATGACGGGGTGTTAGGAATTTGTATAGGGGAAGCAGTCGTTAGAGATGGCGGTGTGCAATGATTCAGGATCAAAGCAGCGTTCCTAGTATTGATGTCTCGAGAAGGATGATCGTCAAAAAGGTTTAAAGCTGGTAACGAGCTTGTTACACCCTATATTTTCGTACGTAAAAATGCATCGTAAGCAAATTAATATAGGACCAAAAATGAGATAATATTTAAAAGTATATAAAGTAAGTTAATCATGTTACCTCTGAGGTTACAAATATTGAAGATCATGAACAACAAGTACAAAGAGGGTTGGACAGTTCAGAAGCTAAAGCAATTATATAAAACAATGTTTCGTCGAAAGTCGACGAGTTGGAAATGTTATAACATGTACCTTGGGGTGAGACTAGGGTGATTAACATGATAAGGAGATTATGTTATGATTTATATTAGATGTATGACAACCGTGTGTTATGTTTTGAAGTCAAGCGAGTTGTGGAACAAAAGTCGATGAAAGTCATCAGAAGTTACATTCATAAGTTTTACTGAATCTTTGGGTCAAATGTAACTGCGATTTTCTCCCAATATACTTACAGTTATGGGGTTTTCTACCCATCAAATTAAATATCTATGAGTCTATTTTCCAACGCATTAAACCGTTTGTCAATACGACATTGGAGTAGAAAGATATGGGCATTTGTGCGATACTGCGCAAGCTGCAAGGTGACAAGTAGGTGTGTCACCTACTTGCTTAAATGAAAGCCCAAAAATGGGCCATTTCGGGTCGTCAAAAGAGGCCTTTTAAGGGCCTATTTTCTTCATATATTAGACTTAAAATAGATCATAATAACCAGACATAAGCCTTGCAAAGAATCCTCCCAAAAAATTTCCCACAAACCCTAATTGATTTTCTCTCCCTTTCAAGTTCCAATTGGAGGAAAAACCTAGAGTTTGAAGAACCAAGATAAGAGCTGAGTTATCCAAAAAATAAGGTGAGTTTACTTCTCTCTTTCATCCAATTTTTCTTTTGTAAATTCATGGTAAGTCGTTCTATACTTGTAAGAACTCACGGGACGGTGATCGGAAGCCGTGAGTTCGAGTTATTCACTTGTAGCGGACTGTTTTGTGGACTGTTTTGTGTTGCTGTTGGGCTACGTGTTTTACTTCTATTTTGTGGAGTTTTGGAGGATGAAGGGGGTTTATAAACACCATATAAATGTAGGGTGGTTGGCTGGTCGTTCGTCATAATATTATCGGGTCGTTTGACGCTACTACGGTGGTCGTTTTGTGTACGAAGAGATTGGGGTGTGTTGGGCTGTTTTGTAGTATTTGATGGTGTATATAGGGCTGGAAAATGACGTATATATGTTGTTATTGTTCTGTTCTTGTATTGTTGGTGTTATCTTGAATTTGGAGGAAGTAAGGATTATAGGGGAGATGCTGCCCGTTTTAATACAAAATAGGTTTGTCGTTCGTTGTGCGATAGTTGTACCTTTCGTAACTTAACGATAGTATTATTATCATTCTTGTAGATTAAGGTGAGAAGAGGTGAGTTCAACTTGGTGATTGGAAAGATTGTGATAAGGTATGTTAAGGCTAAGCCTTCCTTCATTTTGGCATGATCTCGTAGCTACATGTGTTAATAATGAGACATAAAGAGAAGTTCGTATTCATGAATTTATTCACATTATTCTAGTCTCATAAGTTACAATATTATTCCTTATCGGGACTTCATATTCAGTTTAGTTTTGTCTTTATTCAGTCAAGAGAGCAGAGGGTCTATATATATATATAGTATTACACTATTTTCACCACCATCGAGCTATAATCGGTGGGCAGGCCCCTATTGGGCAACCTCTGATCAGATGGAAAGTTATATACCGAGCCTACTGTGGCCGAGCGCCTATGAGCGAGCCCAGCATGGTCGAGATACATAGCCTAGTATGGCCGAGCGCCTATGAGCGAGCCTACTATGGCAGAGCAGTTATATATACCGAGCCTTATAAGGCCGTACAATTATTTTACTTACTATATTGAAGGAGTTGAGTCAGTATCAGCAGGTAAGTATATCTCCAGATCATCTTTGACTCCCAGTTACTTCCAGTTATTATATTATCAGTTCAGTTTCGATTTTTAGTTATGTTATTGCCTTACATACTCGGTAAATTATTTTGTATTGACGTCCCTTTTCCGGGGACGCTGCATTTCATGCATGTAGGTTCAGATAGACAAACGAGTAGATCTCCTCAGTAGGTGTTTCCCGAGTTCAGCCTGATCGGTAAGCTCCACGTCTTTCGGAGTTGCCAGGTCTAGAGTGTTGTGTACATCTTATGTATATCTGTATATATGTTATGGGTAGGTCGGGGGCCTGTTCCGATCATAGTACATCTATCAGTAGAGGCTTGTAGACATATCCTGTTGGTTAGTACAGTATGTTGGGTTTGTAGGCCTGGTATGTATAATTTGGTGGTTTGTCAGCTGTAGTAGCTATGACGGCCTTTTCGGCCTAGCTTTATATTGATGTTTAGTTAGCGCTAGTTTCCATTCAGTTTTATATTTTGCTTCGCAAATTGTCTTGCAAGGTGGCCCCATGGCCAAAGTATGACATTATGTGTTCAGAGTCCCTTAGTCGCAATTTGGTACGCCAGGTTAGGTGAGGCACCAGGTGCTTGTATCGCTCCTAGGTTCGGGGCGTGACAAACTTGGTATCAGAGCAGTTCTGTCCTAGGGAGTCTACAAGCCGTGTCTAGTAGGGTCTTGTTTATAGATGTGTTGTGCACCACATTATATAAGCAGGGCACTACAGGGCATTTAGGAGTTGGTTACCCTTCTTTGAAATCTAAATCGTGCTACAGAACTGAGTTATAGGAAATTTGAATTAAACTTATGTGTTGGTGTTTGCATGCACAGATGACGGTGACTAGGAAGACTACGGCTAGCCAGAGGAGAGATACAGCAGTAGGTGAGGGGACCAGCAGGGTACCCCCAGTAGATGGGGCCCAGTCTGAGGCTCAAGGTGAGACCCCTACTCAGCCATTAGCGGCTCCTCCACCAACTACGGAGATTCCTAGGGAAACCGCACATCCAGTTCCCCCTCCACTTCCATCAGATAAGGACTTAAGGAGTGTGGTGCATTTGTTGAAACAGTTGGTAGCTACCCAGCAACAGGCTAGGGCATCAGCTAGTGCAGGAACTTCTGAGGGCTCTGGGAGTTCAAGGGTCCGAGAGTTTATTTCTTTGAGTCCCCCATAGTTCACGGGGATAGATCAGAGGGAGGACCCATAGGATTTCATAGATCAGCTTCACAGGATCTTTCGTGTTATGCATGCCACGGAGAAAGAGGCAGTTGAGCTAGCAGCTTTTCGACTCTGAGATATAGCCATCCGTTGTATGAGGGATGGGAGAGGTCCAAGGGACGTGATGCACCTCCAGCTATTTGGGAGAATTTTTCAGATGCCTTCCTTGACCAGTACTTACCACGGGAGATCCGACAGGCTCAAGTCGATCAGTTTCTAGCCCTTAAGCAGGGTAATATGAGTGTTCGAGAGTATAGTCTCCATTTTGACTCATTGGCCAGATATGCACCATCCATAGTTGCTACTATGCGGGACAGGATTCACAGGTTTATAGCAGGGTTAGCCCCAGAGTTAACCGAGGCTTGTGCCACCGCTGCATTGCAGGATAGTATGGATATCTCCCGGATTCAGGCATTCGCCCAGAATATAGAAAGGGGTAGGCGTCGGCAGCAGGGTACAGAGAGGGCTGAGCAAGGGAAATGTAAGAGGATGAGATTTCCCAGGTCTCAGGAGCAATCTCAGGGTAGTTATATGACCCAGTACTTTGGACGGCCACCTAGGCCTCTGCCACCTCGGTTACAGGGTTACAGGTTTGCCCGCTATACTCAGTCAGGACCAGGTGAGAGCTCACGGGCATCGGGTTTGCAGTGACAGCGAGGATGTGCGCAGACATGGTCATTTCCTCCACGGTGTAACATATGTGGTAGAGGACACTTGGGCCAATGCCGAGCAGGTTCTGATGCTTGTTATATATGTGGGCGTCCGGGGCATATGATGAGAGATTGCCCAAATAGAGATTCGGGGGGAATGGCACAACCAGCGAGTTCAGCAACAGGATCATCTATGTCCGTGCATCCTTCAGGGTGTGAGTCTCAATCTTTGGCTGGTAGAGGTCGGGGCAGAGGTAGGGGTTCCAGTTCAAGTGGTAATCAGAACCGTATCTATGCTTTAGCGGGTCGACAGGACCATGAGTCTTCACCAGACGTTGTGACAGGTATATTAACCATTTGCTCTCACGATGCTTATGCTTTGATAGACCCCGGATCTACTTTATCGTATATTACCCCATTTGTCGCGAGGAAGTTTGGTATAGTGCCTGAAATACTAAGTGATCCTTTTGCGGTATCTACACCGGTTGGAGAATCGATTATTGCTAGACAGGTTTACCGAGGTTGTACGGTGACAATTTGTAGTCGTCAGACCTCAGCTGACCTAGTTGAGCTAGAGATGATGGATTTTGATGCTATCATGGGCATGGACTGGTTGGCAGCTTGCTATGCCACAGTTGATTGCCGAGCAAAGGCAGCCAGATTTCATTTTCCGGGTGAGCCAGTCCTTGAATGGGTAGGTAATACACCAACACCCAGAGGTAGGTTTATTTCCTATCTGAAGGCGAGGAAAATGATCGCAAAAGGGTGCATTTATCATATTGTGCGAGTTAGAGATGCAGATGCTGAGATACCTACACTTCAGTCTATTCCCGTAGTCAAAGAGTATGCAGATGTGTTTCCAGATGAGCTTCCAGGTATTCCTCCAGAGCGAGAGATTGATTTTAGCATCGATTTGCTTCCAGGAACTCAACCAATATCCGTCCCTCCGTATAGAATGGCACCTGGCGAATTGAAGGAGTTGAAGGAGCAGTTAAAAGATTTGTTGGAGAAAGGTTACATCAGGCCCAGTACCTCACCTTGGGGTGCACCAGTACTATTTGTGCGGAAGAAAGACGGCTCGCTGAGGATGTGTATCGATTATAGGCAGCTGAACAAGGTAACTATTAAGAATAAGTATCCACTTCCAAGGATCGATGACTTGTTTGATCAGTTGCAGGGGGCTAGATGCTTTTCAAAGATAGATTTGAGGTCGGGGTACCACCAAGTCAGAGTTCGGGAAAAAGATATTCCGAAGACAGCCTTCAGGACCCGATATGGCCACTTCGAGTTCCTTGTCATGTCCTTCGGGTTGACTAATGCACCCGCTGTATTTATGGACTTGATGAATAGCCTATTCCGACCATTTTTAGATCTGTTCGTGATAGTATTTATTGATGATATTCTGGTTTATTCTCGTTCAGAGGATGAGCAGGCGGACCACCTGCGAGCGGTACTCCAAACCCTCTGTGATCGTAAGTTGTATGCTAAGTTTTCTAAATGTGAGTTCTGGTTGAAGTCTGTAGACTTCTTGGGGCATATTGTATCAGATGAAGGGATAAAGGTGGACACTCAGAAGATTGAGGCCGTGAAATCTTGGCCTAGGCCTACCACTCCGACAGAGGTTCGTAGCTTTCTAGGCTTAGCAGGACACTATCGGAGGTTCATAGAGGGTTTTTCTTCCCTTTCGGAACCATTGACGAAGTTGACACAGAAAGAAACTAAGTTTCAATGGACAGAGGCTTGTGAGCGGAGTTTCCAAGAGCTTAAGAACAGGTTGACCTCAGCTCCAGTTCTAACACTTCCAGAGGGTCTAGAGGGTTATGCCGTGTATTCTGATGCATCATGTGTCGGGTTAGGATGTGTCCTGATGCAACATGGGAAGGTAATTGCGTATGCTTCAAGGCAGTTGAGGAAGCACGAGAGGAATTATCCGACCCACGACCTCGAGTTAGCTGCGGTTGTCCATGCACTTAAGATATGGCGACATTATTTATATGGTGTTAATGTTGATGTATTTACTGATCATAAAAGCCTACAATATATCTTCAAGCAGAAAGAGTTAAATTTGCGACAGAGGCGATGGCTTGAGTAATTGAAAGATTACGATGTTAACATTCTCTACCATCCGGGGAAAGCTAATGTTGTAGCAGATGCATTAAGTCGCCGATCTATAGGTAGCTTAGCACATATAGATCCCGAGAAAAGATAATTAGCTAGAGAGATTCATCAATTGTCTTCGTTGGGGGTTCAGTTAGTAGATTCTGAGGATGGTGGAGTTGTACTCCAAAACACTACAAAATCACCCCTCATAGAGGAAGTCAAGGAAAGGCAGTACGAGGACCCGGAGTTGGTCGAGCTGAGAGAGCGAGTTCCATAGCAGAAGAAGCCACTGTTAGAGCTAAAGGTAGATGGGGTTCTCAGATATAGGGGTCGTTTGTGTGTTCCAGATGTAGCAGGGCTACGAGATAGGATTATGTCAGAGGCACATTATTCATGGTATTCCATCCATCCTTAGTCGACGAAGATGTATCATGACATTAAGGATGTGTACTGGTGGAATGATATGAAGAAGAACATTGCTGAATTTGTCGCCCAATGTACTAGTTGCCAGCAAGTGAAGATAGAGCACCAGAAGCCTGGAGGGCTAATGCAGACTATAGAGATCCCGACACGGAAATGGGAGGCGATAAACATGGACTTTATCACGAGTTTACCTCGTTCTAATCGTAAGTTTGATTCCATATAGGTGATAGTCGATAGACTCACGAAATCAGCTCACTTCCTACCGATCAGATCTACATATACAGCAGAAGATTATGCAAAGTTATATATTAAGGAAATAGTGCGGCTACACGGAGTACCAGTTTCTTTTATATCTGACCGTGGGGCTCAGTTTACAGTACATTTTTGGAGGTCATTTCAGAGAGGTCTAGGGACTCAAGTGAATCTCAGCACAGCTTTTCATCCACAGACTAATGGACAAGCCGAGCGTACAATTCAGATGCTCAAGGATATGTTACGAGTATGTGTGTTGGATTTTAAAAGAAGTTGGGATGAATATCTACCTCTTATCGAGTTTGCATGTAATAACAGTTACTACTCCAGTATCCAGATGGCTCCGTACGAGGCTTTGTATGGGCGTAAGTGCAGATCTCCTATAGGGTGGTTTGATGTTGGAGAATCTCGATTACATGGGCCAGACCTGGTTCAGCAGGCCATAGAGAAAGTAAAGGTTATCCGGGAGCGACTGTTGACAACTCAGAGTTAGAGTGGCGACGACCCTACTGGGGGTACCCTACTGGTCCACTCAGAAGTCATATTCTGACGTGTGGCGACGAGACTTAGAGTTCAGGATTAATGACTGGGTATTCTTAAAGGTATCACCTATGAAGGGCGTGATGAGGTTTGGCAAGAAAGTCAAGCTTAGACCACGGTATATTGGGCCTTATAGGATCATTCAGAGAGTGGTCCAAGTAGCTTATGAGTTACAGTTGCCCTCAGAATTGGAGTCTGTCCATCCGATTTTTCACTTATCTATGCTACGGAAGTGCATTGGCGATCCTACCCGAGTGGTGCCCACGGATGATGTACAGATTACAGAGGACTTGTCATACAAGGAAATTCCAGTTGCCATCCTAGACCGACAAATCCGCAATCTACGAAATAAGGAGGTAGCTTCCGTAAAGGTTTATGGAGGAGCAAGAATGTTGAAGAGATGACGTGGGAATCGGAGGAAGAAATGAAGTCTAAATACCACCACCTATTTCAAACTGAAGATATGGTTCGAGATGGGATACTACAACATAGATCTATGTAGGCTACCAGGTCATCAGGTAAGATTTTATTTTTCACTTTCAATATTTCTTATTTACGGTCGGTGAGGCAAATTGCTGCTATTTATAAAGATTGGCCATATGTGGCATGCATAGTATGTTTCTGGCTACGTGCAGGTTAGTTTCAATGTAGTGTACGAAGGATACTTTGGCAAAATTTTCCAAAGTCTCTAAGAGTAAACATTCGAGGACGAATGTTCCCAAGGGGGGAGTTATGTTACACCCTATATTTTCGTACGTAAAAATGCGTCGTAAGTAAACTAATGTAGGACCAAAAATGAGATAATATTTAAAAGTATATAAAGTAAGTTAATCATGTTACGTCTGAGGTTATAAATATTGAAGATCATGAACAACAAGTACAAAGAGGGTTGGACAGTTCAGAAGATAAAGCAATTAAATAAAACAATGTTTCGTCGAAAGTCGACAAGTTGGAAATGTTATAACATGTACCTTGGGGTGAGACTAGGGTGATTAACATGATAAAGAGATTATGTTATGATTTATATTAGTCGTATGACATCCGTGTGTTATGTTTTGGAGTCAAGCGAGTTGTGGAACAAAAGTCGATGAAAGTCATCACAAGTTACATTCATAAGTTTTAATGAAACTTTGGGTCAAATGTAACTGCGATTTTCTCCCAATATACTTAGAGTTATGGGGTGTTCCACCCATAAAATTAAATATCTATAAGTCTATTTTCCAAATCATTAAACCTTTTGTCAATACGACATTGGAGTAGAAATATATGGGCATTTGTGCGATACTGCGCAAGCTGCTAGGTGACAATTAGGTGTCTCACCTACTTGCTTAAATGAAAGCCCAAAAATGGGCCATTTCGGGTCGTCAAAAGAGGCCTTTTAAGGGCCTATTTTCTTCATATATTAGACTTAAAATAGAGCATAATAACCAGACATAAGCCTTGCAAAGAATCCTCCCAAAAAATTTCCCACAAACCCTAATTGATTTTCTCTCCCTTTCAAGTTCCAATTGGAGGTAAAACCTAGAGTTTGAAGAACCAAGATAAGATCTGAGTTATCCAACAAATAAGGTGAGTTTACTTCTCTCTTTCATCCAATTTTTCTTCTGTAAATTCATGGTAAGTCGTTCTATACTTGTAAGAACTCGCGGGACGGTGATCGGAAGCCGTTAGTTCGAGTTATTCACTTGTAGCGGACTGTTTTGTGGACTGTTTTGTGTTGCTGTTGGGCTGCGTGTTTTACTACTATTTTGTGGAGTTTTGGAGGATGAAGGGGGTTTATAAACACCATATAAATGTAGGGTGGTTGGCTGGTCGTTCGTCATAATATTTTCGGGTCGTTTGACACTACTACGGTGGTCGTTTTGTGTACGAAGAGATTGGGGTGTGTTGGGCTGTTTTGTAGTATTTGATGGTGTATATAGGGCTGGAAAATGATGTATATATGTTGTTATTGTTCTGTTCTTGTATTGTTGGTGTTATCTTGAATTTGGAGGAAGGGCATATTATAGGGGAGATGCTGCCCGTTTTAATACAAAATAGGTTTGTCGTTCGTTGTGCGATAGTTGTACCTTTCGTAACTTAACGATAGTATTATTATCATTCTTGTAGATTAAGGTGTGAAGAGGTGAGTTCAACTTGGTGATTGGAAAGATTGTGATAAGGTATGTTAAGGCTAAGCCTTCCTTCATTTTGGCATGATCTCGTAGCTACATGTGTTAATAATGAGACATAAAGAGAAGTTCGTATTCATGAATTTATTCACATTATTCTAGTCTCATAAGTTACAATATTATTCCTTATCGGGACTTCATATTCAGTTTAGTTTTGTCTTTATTCAGTCAAGAGAGCAGAGGGTCTATATATATATACAGTATTACACTATTTTCACCACCATCGAGCTATAATCGGTGGGCAGGCCCCTATTGGGCAACCTCTGATCAGATGGAAAGTTATATACCGAGCCTACTGTGGCCGAGCGCCTATGAGCGAGCGCAGCATGGTCGATATACATAGCCTAGTATGGCCGAGGGCCTATGAGCGAGCCTACTATGGCAGAGCAGTTATATATACCGAGCCTTATAAGGATGTACAATTATTTTACTTACTATATTGAAGGATTTGAGTCAGTATCAGTAGGTAAGTATATCTCCAGATCATCTTTGACTCCCAGTTACTTCCAGTTATTATATTATCAGTTCAATTTCGATTTTCAGTTATGTTATTGCCTTACATACTCGGTACATTATTTCGTACTGACGTCCCTTTTCCGGGGACGCTACATTTCATGCATGCAGGTTCAGATAGACAGACGAGTAGATCTCCTCAGTAGGTGTTTCCCGAGTTCAGCCTGATCGGTAAGCTCCACGTCTTTCGGAGTTGCCAGGTCTAGAGTGTTGTGTACATCTTATGTATATCTGTATATATGTTATGGGTAGGTCGGGGCCCTGTTCCGATCATAGTACATCTATCAGTAGAGGCTTGTAGACATATCCTGTTGGTTAGTGCAGTATGTTGGGTTTGTAGGCCTGGTATGTATAATTTGGTGGTTTGTCAGCTGTAGTAGCTATGACGGCCTTTTCAGCCTAGCTTTATATTGATGTTTAGTTAGCGCTAGTTTCCATTCAGTTTTATATTTTGCTTCGCAAATTGTCTTGCAAGGTGGCCCCATGGCCAAAGTATGACATTATGTGTTCAGAGTCCCTTAGTCGCAATTTGGTACGCCAGGTTAGGTGAGGCACCGGGTGCTTGTCTCGCTCCTAGGTTCGGGGCGTGACAGAGCTATTGATTCGAGTTCTACAAAGATCGATTTTTAGTTAAGGCAATAACTAGGCAGCGAAGGATGAGAAAGGACATGTGAAAGGTCTCTTGTGGGGGTTAAGTTCCTAGGAGGCCAAGTGTGAGAAACAGAAGTCGAGTAGTTGCTTAAAGAAGAGTGGCAAGGTAGCATATGAGTTATGTGGTAGGATAACTACACGGCTTGAGGAAAGTTTGAAGTGATTTGGGATTTAGGATGGACAATGACTAGGTCTATGGACTTAAGTTGTAATATTAGCTGCTATATTGAGGAAGATTGGATACAACAGGAGGGAGTTGCTTGATATGAAGAAGGATACAACATGACTTTGGATTGGAATGTATTGTCGCACCTTTAGTTCATGTTCATGAGGAGTGAACGGACTAGTGTAGCTAGTGAATAAGCTCGGACTCAGGATAATCTACTGATTTCGTAGTATTTGTGCCCAGTGCAGCGGCGTTAGAATATGTAGGCATGTAATTTCCATAGGTGGGTTATCTCTTGTGAGCAGGTTAGCGGTTGCGTGGTATTGACGAAGCTTCTGCGAATAATTCTACTGGCCACCCGGTAAGAGATTTAATATGTAAATGTGTCTAGTGGTTCAGAGTATTTATTAAAGGTTAATAAAAGGATTTCGAGAAATTTGGTAAGTTGCGTGTGCAGGATCATGTCGACGATGAAGAAAGAATCTCGGTGGGTTCCAGAGTTATGTAATTGTAGCTTCAAGCTAAGTGGGAGAGTCCCACCATCTACAATTGCATTGCATGGTTGTTTATTTGTGAGGTTCCTGGTTATCGGTGTATTGATGGGTCATTACAAATAAAGAAAGAAAACATTAGTGGTAATCTGAGCAAAGAATTTGGGGAATGTGTGCCATATTTGGCTATCAATTCATATTTAGGTTTTTGGAAGACTCAGAGTTTATACTTCGTGTAGATGTAATGCACAGGTAAAGTGAGACAGTCAGGTGTTTCCTTGAGAAAGTGTCCATGTGCTAGCTGGGCCGTAGAGTTGATCATGTTTGGGAATAAGTAAGAACAAGTGACACTCAATAAATGTCTAAGCGGGTTCAAAAATTTAAAGTGTGGTGTCTAAAGATCTCGAGTCCGTAGTATGGTTGAGTATCAAACTTTTGCAGCAGCTTGTAAAATGGGGCTTGGAGTACTCTGCGTTATCTTCAAGTAGTGGTGTAGAATTTACGAAACGGAAGAAAATAACTTCGGATTCATAAAAGAAGTATTAGAATGGGTATAGCAGTTGAAGATGAAAAAGTGCATACAATGAGGGATATGAGATGATTTGTGGATTTTGAAACAGCGAGGTCTCATGAAATAAGGTCACTCGGGATGAGTGCGGATTTGAGTTCATGACGTAATGAATAGAGCTATTATTATTATTTCTAAGGCAAAAGTTAAGACTAAATTGAGAAACAACGGGTCGTCTAAAAATGGTTGAATTGGCATGATGGTGACAATGATTAGTTTCTTCAGCGCATTGAATTATGCATGTGATTTGTGGCGGTACTTGCGAGGCTTGACGGATGTCGTTATTTATTTTATTTGGAGGAATTCAAGTATTAGGGCATGTTATGTGTAGAGGGATCCTAGAAGAGTTATGATGGTTTAGACCACTACTTGAGGGCAGTATTTTTCTGCGGATATGAGGATCCAGTCATGTATTGCAATGGTCCTGAAATAAGTTAAGTAGAAGGTTTCTATATTATGAAGTTTTTACCCTATTAGTGGTTCCAGAGTTATGATGGAATTCTTGTACTCCTGCGCATTGGCGTAATTAAGTGCATTAAGTAGCATAGGATTTGAAAGTTGAGGATTCAAGATTTCGGTTCGGTGTTGACAAGGATGTCATCAGCTCGGATGAGCAGGAAAAGGGATTTAGATGTTTAAAGCAAGATGCTATTTTTTTTGGCATCACCTAAGATCGATGTCAGGTGTAAGAGACCTTGTGTATTGATTTGTGGATTCTTGATATGTTTTACAGCATTAGTGTAACCGGTAGCATGGATGTGCAGACTTATTACCTGATGCGGAAGGTCGTGGGAGCGTGTGTCACGGAAAGATTGTGTAAGAGTGACATGTAGTCACTTGATTGAGTGAAGATTGAAACCAAGTATGAATATTGTGTTAATATCGCTGAATCGAGAATTTATGACTGGAGGGCGCTCGGTTCATTTGGTTGTGGATTGTGGATGTTTGTTCCGGTTATGAAGACTGTTCTTGTGTGTTATGGAAAAAAGGATTATTATGGATCCTTGAAAGGTTATTAGCCTAGTACGATACGATCAGAATCGACTTGAGGTTTGTGGATGAATTTGAATATGAATATGGGCTCTATATCATGCTGTATGTGTTCATTTCAGCATAAGCGCTCCATGTGGAAGAGTATTCCGACGTTGGATGTCATTTCGTCATCGGTTATTTCATGTAATACTATATTGTGTTGTGTGAGTTGCGAAACGGTTTGATAAATTTCTTATGTGTTGAGGTTCCGCGTAGCAACGGTGCCATGTGAGCCGGATGGCTCTCGGGATTAAGATCATATATCGCACCTTAGTCGTGCTTGAATTTTGTAGCGTATGGCGCTGTCGGTCCTTCCAGGGATCATATTATTCACTGAGTGTGCTTGTGTCCGATATTCGGATATTTTGTAGTAATGAGCATTCTAGCTCGGTAAATATTTTCTTATAGATTCTTTTTGTAAGGATCGGGTAGAACGCCGCCATGGGTATGTTATTTCGATTGGGTTGCACGCCGCAACGGTATCATGTATGGATCGGGTTGCATGACGCAACAATGTGATGTTGAGTACAGTCCCCTATATTTTATTTTGTGTGTTTTGTGTCCCATTTTCTGAGAAAGGTTCATGACACCTTTTCGGTTGTCTAATTAGTTACGTGGGTTGAGTAATCCTTTCCAGAGTTCATTTTTCCTTAGGTATCACGTTCGGGTTTGTAGCTTATTGGCACATTGTGGCACCATATGATACTTTTGGTAGTGTCTGCGGTGGCTTATTGCCCGAACAGCTTATACTAGGTGAGACGAGACTATTGGACCGGAAATAAATACAATCAGAATTATATAAAGTATAATAAGGAACAAATATCGCTATTCAGTTCAGAAGGAGGTAATGGTCCTTGTCAGGGGGGGCAACCCTATGATTTGATTGATTCAGCAGGTGGTTATGAATTTCTATTAGTTCTTCGATCGTGGCGGTATTGCAAGAGTTGGAATAAGACTTATATATGTCATGAGGTGCATTGTGAGCATCATATTCATGGAATTTCAGTTATTGTTATCAGAGGATGTTATTATGGTCATATGAGTTATGCAGTGCATATCTGAATTCAGCAAAGGTATGCAATCATGTATCGGTGCATCGTGTAGTGATTGATACGGTGTTCGTATGATGGGAATATGCCTAGTAGAGAATTCCGGATGTTAGAATTGAACTCTAAGGCTTATTTGACTACGTAAAAAGGGAGAATCTTCAGGCTGGCTCGAGCTAGTGTGCTCAACTGAGTTGTGGCAGCACAGGTAAGTGCACAAGGTATTAAACAGTAACTTCGGACAACCCCAAAGCAGTCCTTAGCACGTTCGAGGACGAACGTATGTTTAAGTGGGAGAGAATGTAATAACCCGACCAGTCGTTTTGAGCCCTAGCACATTGTTCAGCAGTTTGAGGCCACGAGTAGCTTCACTTCAGGTATTATGACTTGAACGCGTGGTCGGAATTGAAATTTCAGAAGTTCAGAGTTGATTTGGAAAGAAAATTCTCATTTTAGAAGCTATAAGTTGGAAGAATTGACTAAAGTTGGATTTTTGAGTAAACAATATTGGAATCGGGATTTGAAGTTTCTAACAGGTTTGTATGATGATTTCGGACTTGGGCGTATGTCCGTATCGGGTTTTGGATAACGCGTGAGTGTCTTGGCACCTATTGTGGAAGTTAGCATTTTGGAAGAATTCCATAAATTTGGGTAGAAGTGCATTTCAAGGTTATCGATGTCCGTTTGGGATTCCAAGTATTGGAATATCTCTGTATGGTGATACTGGAGTTGGGAGCGCATCCAGAAGTTGATTCGGAGGTCCGTAGGTCATTTTGGAGTCATTTGGCTAAAGCTAGAAATTTGAAGGTTTTTGAGAAATTTGACCAGAAGTGGACTTTTTGATATCGGGGTTGGATTCAGATTCCAGAAGTTGGAGTAGGTCCGTAATGTCGAATGTGACTTGTGTGCAAAATTTTGAGTTCAATCGGACCTGATTTTATAGGTTTCAGAATCGAATATAGAAGTTTGATGTTCTAAAGTTCATTAAGCTTGAATTGGGTTTTGATTCATGATATTGACGTCGTTTGATGTGATTTGAGTCCTCAAGAAAGTTTGTGTTATGTTATGGGACTGGTTGGTATGATTGGACGGGGTCCCAGGCTTCTCGGGTGTGTTTTGAGGTGGTTCCGGATCAATTCGGGCTTTTTTGCAATAGCTGATGTTGGTGTCTGGTATTGTTCTTTGCGTTCGCGAGGATCCTCTCGCATTCGCGAAGAAGGATTTGGCTTCTTGGATTTTGTTCTTCGCGTTCGCGAAAAAATTCTCGCGTTCGCGAAGAAGAAAATCTTTGTTCCGTAGGTCTGATTTTGGAGGCTCATATCTTACAATCTATAAGGAATTTAGGGTGATGCAAAAACAAAAATTGTAGCCCTTTGTGTCTAGTTTACATAAACATAAACCATTTAGCATTTGGAGTTGTGTACAAAAGTTTATGTCTGGTACACTACTGGCTGTCCGGGAAGATGAAGAAATGTATATTTCACACGGCTGACTTTGATAGCTTATAGCTCACAATATATAAGGAATTGGGAGATGATCAACATACGAAAGTTATAGTCCTTGATCTCTAGTTTCAAGAAAATCAAACCATTTATGATTTGGAGTTTCGTACAAAATGTTATGACCATTATACTAGAGGTTGTCTGAGAAAAGTTTGAAAATGGCTTATGAGAATTTTGTTCATCGCGAACGCGATGAAGGGTGGCCTAGGCAGTGTATAAGTTTGAAAAAATGGGTTTGGATAATTTCATCTCATTTCCTCCATGGGAGCCGACCTAGGAGCGATTCATACCTATTGCAAATTAAATACTTGGTTTATACATGAATTTAGGCGTGAAAATTCATGGAAATTAGTAAAAATTTGGGGGTTTGAAGAAAAACCTAGAAATTGGTATTTTGGATTTTAAGCACGAAAATTACTGTGAGATTTGATGGACATTTATATTTGAGTTCTTGAGATTATGGGTAACGATTCCCTCCAAATATTTCCGAAATCCGGGACGTGGGCCCCGGGTAAATTTTAGGAATTTTACCATTTTGGATAGCATAATTTATTTAATAGATAAATTTCGATACTTACCATAATAATAATTACACGATACTTTGATAGTTTATTTCAGCTTATGAAGCAAATTGAAATTGGGAAATTATTGGAATTTAAAGAATTTAATTATCTCTACCTTTTAAGGAATTATTGTTATTCCTGTAAATGAGGCTAATTGATAAACTAGAAATTTATTGGAATTGAAGGAATTTAATTACTTCTGCTGGTTCACTAAAATTATTGTTAACTCTATGAATCACGTTGATATAAATATTTCTATTTTCATGATTATTTAATATTATTGACCCATAATGAGTGTCATAGTCGACCATCTCGCATCTACCTCTTCGAGAGTAGGCTTGATACTTACTGGGTACACGTTATTTTCGTACTCATGCTGCACTTGCTGCACATTTTATTATACAGGTACATATTTGTCTAGCGGCCTTGTGGAAGTAGAGGTGTGGTTAATAATTGTGGGGACATAGGTGAGCTGCATTCTGTATTACAATCCGCACCCAACAGAGTCTCCTTCAGAAATATTATATTTTCCTGTCTAATTTGTATTCTGGACAGATGATATATATTATTTTTAATTCCCTAGTAAATGCTCATGCACTTGTGACACCGGATTTTGGGATGATTATGGGTTGCACTGTATTGGAAATTTTTAAATAGATTATTACAGATTTTATAAACTTCATCTTCTACTATTTAATAGAGGGGAACAACTATGACTTTAAAAATATTAAAATGAGAATTTATTTAGTATTTATTGTTGGCTTCTTTGACAGCGGTGTCCGTCGCCATCTCGACCTTTATGGATTTTGGGTCGTGACACTTTGTACAATTTAGTATTTTCATATGCTTCAACTATGACTTCTGCAATAGACGATTTTTACCTGCATCTAGCAAATATAGATTTAACAAGTTTATAGCCCATTATGCTTTATGTTCAAGTTCAGTGGGTAAATGACAAGCTTTTCCAAAAACTAGTATATAAGAAGATGTGCCTATGGATGTTTTGAAAGTAGTTCTGTATACCCATAAAGCATCATCTAACTTTAAAGACCATTCTTTTCTAGAAGAACCAACAGTTTGTTTCTAAAATTCTTTTTAATTCTCTATTGGTTACTTCAACTTGTCCGCTTGTTTGAGCATGATATGTAGTTCATGTTTTATGAGTTACTCCATATCTTGACAACACACTAGCTGTGATGACCCAAAATATCATCTTTAAAATTAATGATTAATTATGTGATCTAAGCACTATTTACCATTACTCGACTTGTGTGTGCAGTCCGTAAAAATTTTCCGGAAAGTTTTCAGATGAAAAATGGATTAAAATGTGAATTAGAAGTTTAAAACACAATTGAGTTGACTTTGGTCAACATTTTGAGAATACGGACTCGGATCAGTGTTTTGACAGTTCCAGTACGTCCGTATCGTGAATTGGGACTTGGGCGTATGACCGAAATCAAATTCCGAAGTCCCTAGCCTGCGGTGGTATAAGGTCCGGGTGTTGTAACGCATGCGGTGAGATAAGGGTGGATTGATACGCATGCGGTGGTATAAGGTCTGGGTGTTGAAATGCATGCGGTGAGATAAGGGTGGATTCATACGCGTGGCTTGTAGGGGTGACTACTAGAAGTCATGCGGTGTGATAAGGGTGGCTAAAACGCGGAATGCTATTTCGAGATATGGAATTTTGATGAAAAATTTAAAGTTTAAGTTCAAATAGTGACCGGATGTCGAATTATGTACAACTGACCCCGGAATAGAATTTTAATGATTCCAGCAGCTCCGTATGGTGATTTTGGACTTAGGAGCGTTATCGGAATTTTATTTGGAAGTCCATAGTGGAATTAGGCTTGAAATGCCGAAAGTTGAATTTTTGGGAAGTTTGACCGAAGAGAAATACAATTCTGAAAATTTTCATAGCTCCGTTATGTCGTTTATGACTTGCGTGCAAAATTTAAGGTCAATTGGACTAGATTTGATAGGTTCCGGTGTTGTTTGTAGAAATTGAAAGTTCAAAGTTCATAGGTTTTGATTTGAAGTGCGATTAGTCATTTTGATGTTGTTTGATGTGGTTTGAAGCCTCGACTAAGTTCGTATTGCATTTTGGGACATGTTGGAATAATTGGTTAAGGACCCGAAGGTCCCGGGTGGAATTCGAAAGGTAAACAGAATGGATTTCGGACAAAGAAGTTTGCTGGAAATTTGCAGAAGTTTCTGGTGTGTGGAGCCAACTTTGGAAGCTTTATATCTTGTAATTCATAAGGAATCGGAACATTGTCAAAACATGAAAGTTGTAGTCCTTCGTTTCTAGTTTTTATAAAGTTAAACCATTCATTATTTGGACATTTGTACAAAAAGTTATGATGGATTGAATGAAGGCTGGTAGAGCAGTTTAGCCAGAAATTCTGATGCATGGAGCCGAATTTGGAAGATTATATCTCGCAATTCATAAGGAATCAGAAACGTTGCAAAACATGAAAGTTGTAGTCGGTTGATTCTATTTTCCAGAAAGTTAAACCATGTAGCATTTGTACATAGAGTTATGATCAATTGAAGGAAGGCTGGTAGAGCAGTTTCTGGTGGACTTTTAGTGACGAAAAATTGACTTTTAGTGACGGAACTGGACTTTTAGTGACGGATTGGCAGAAACTTGAGGACCAAAAATGGTCATTTCATTCATTTTGTTTTAGTTTTTTGGAGCATGGTTCTTGGGTGATTTTCACGAAAAAATATTCGGGTAAGTGTTTCTTATCCTATATTGATTATATTTCATGATTCCATACTCATTTACATCTTGAATCCGTGAATTTATTGAAGAAAAATCAAGATATTTGAAAAATATTTCCAAAAAGAAAAATTTAAGATTTGGAGGTCGAGTTGTTATCGGATTTTGGTAAAATTAGTATGGGTGGACTCGTAATTGAATGGGTTGTCGGATTTTGTAAGTTTCGCCGGATTCCGAGATGTGGGCCCTACGGGCAAAATTTGAGTTAATTTGGGATTTTAATGAAAATGTAATATTTTCTTATGAAATTGATAACTATAATTTTTGTTGATGTATCGAATTAGTTATGACTAAATACGAGTCGATCGGAGTCGGAAAATTGAGGGAAAAGCATAATACTTGGTTAAATTGGAGCAAGTCAAGGTAAGTGACTTGTCTAATCTTGTGTGGGGGAAATTTCCCCTAGAATTTATATTAATGTGATTATTGAAATATGTTGAAAGTCGTGTACACGTGGTGACGAGTGTGTATACGGGCTAAATATGAAAGATTATATTTTTAAATTGTGTAGATCAATATTGCGCATTTATTAAATTATTTTATCTTGTTATATTCTTCATCATTGATCTGTGATATATATTTTAAATTTGTTTGCCTTTTTCCTGCTAATTGTTTTACCTGCTTAATTGAAACTTGGTTTCTTTCATACTGTGCATTATTTAAAGGTTGATTTTTTAAATTAAATATTATTAATATAAAGTATTTGACATTTTAAATTTTGATATTGAAACAATGTATTAAAAAAATTGGAATATTATTTTCCTGAATTATTTATTCTTGAATATTTTTGTGAGTTTTTTTCCGTAGAAAATTAAAATATTGGGCACTTGAGGTGCAAATTATGATATATTGTGATATTGATATGCATGTGGTTGTATAAGGTCTGGGTGTTGAAACGCATGCGGTGAGATAAGGGTGGATTAATACGCGTGGCTTGTAGGGGTGACTACTAAAAGTCATGAGGTGTGATAAGGGTGGCTAAAACGCGGGATGCTATTTCGAGAAATGGAATTTTGATGAAAAATTAAAAGTTTAAGTTCAAATAGTGACCGGATGTCGAATTATGTTCAAATGACCCCGGAATAGAATGTTGATGATTACAACAGCTCCGTTTGGTGATTTTGGACGTAGGAGCATTATCATAATTTTATTTGGAAGTCCGTAGTGGAATTAGGATTGAAATGCCAAAAGTTGAATTTTTGGGAAGTTTGACCGAAGGGTTGACTTTTTGATATCGGTGCCGAAATCCGATTCTTAAAATTTTCATAGCTCCGTTATGTCATTTATGACTTGCGTGCAAAATTTGAGGTCAATTGGACTGGATTTGATAAGTTCCAGTGTTGTTTGTAAAAAATTGAAAGTTCAAAGTTCATAGATTTTGATTTGAGGTGCGATTAGTCATTTTTTTGATGTTGTTTGATGTGGTTTGAAGCCTCGACGAAGTTCGTATTGCATTTTGGTACATGTTGGAATAATTGGTTAAGGCCCCGAAGGTCTCGGGTGCAATTCGGAAGGTAAACAGAATAGATTTCGGACAAAGAAGGTTGCTGGAAATTTGCAGAAATTTCTGGTGTGTGGAGCCAACTTTGGAAGCTTATATCTTGTAATTCACAAAGAGTCGCATTATCAAAACATGAAAGTTGTAGTCGTTTGTTTCTAGTTTCTAGAAAGTTAAACCATTCATTATTTGGACATTTGTTCAGAAAGTTATGATGGATTGAATGAAGGCTGGTAGAGCAGTTTCGCCAGAAATTCTGATGCATGGAGCCGACTTTGGAAGCTTATATCTCGCAATTCATAAGGAATCAGAAACGTTGCAAAACATGAAAGTTGTAGTCGGTTGATTCTAGTTTTCAGAAAGTTAAACCATGTATCATTTGTACATAAAGTTATGATCAATTGAAGGAAGGCTGGTAGAGCAGTTTCTAGTGGACTTTTAGTGACGAAAAATTGACTTTTAGTGACGGGAATGAACTTTTAGTGACGGATTGGTAGAAACTTAAGGACCAAAAATGGTCATTTCATTCATTTCATTTTGGACTTTTGGAGCATGGTTCTTGGGGGATTATCACGGGAAAACATTGGGGAAAGTATTCCTTATCCTATATTTATTATATTTCATGATTCCATACTCATTTACATCATGAATCCGTTAATTTATTGAAGAAAAAATCAAGATTTTTGCAAAATCTTTCAAAAGCGAAAATTTAAGATTTGGAGGTCGAGTTGTTATCCGATTTTGGTAAAATTAGTATGGGTGGACTCGTAATTGAATGGGTTGTCGGATTTTGTAAATTTCGCCGGATTCCGATATGTGTGCCGCACGGACAAATTTTGAGCTAATTTCGGATTTTTATGAAAATGTAATATTTTCTTATGAAATTGATTACTATAATTTTTGTTGACTGTATCGAAATAATTATGACTAGATACGAGTCGATCGGAGTCGGAAAATTGAGGAAAAAGCATAAATGTGAGGTGAGTGGAGGTAAGTGACTTGTCTAACCTTGTGTAGGGAAAATTTCCCCTAGAATTGATATTAATGTGATTATTGAAATATGTTGAAAGTCGTGTATACGAGGTGACGAGTGTCTACACGGGCTAAATGTGAAAGATTATATTTTTAAATTGTGTAGATCAATGTTGCGCATTTATTAAATTATTTTATCTTGTTATATTCTTCATCATTGATCTATGATATATATTTTAAATTTGTTTGCCTTTTTCCTTCTAATTGTTTTACCTGTTTAATTGAAACTTGGTTTCTTTCATACTGTGCATTATTTGAAGGTTGATTTTCTTTAAATTAAATATTATTAATATAAAGTATTTGACATTTTTAATTTTGATATTGAAGCATCGTATTAAAAAATTTGGAATATTATTTTCCTGAATTATTTATTCTTGAATATTTTCGTGAGTTTTTTTCGTAGAAAATTGAAATATTGGGCACTTGATGTGCAAATTATGATATATTGTGATATTGATACGCATGCAGTGGTATAAGGTCTGAGTGCTGAAACGCATGCGGTGAGATATGGGTGGATTGATATATGTGGTCTGTAGGATGTCGAATTATGTGCAAATGACCCAGGAATAGAAGTTTGATAATTCCAACAGCTCTGTATGGTCATTTTGGACTTAGGAACGCTATCGGAATTTTATTTGGAAGTCCCTAGCGGAATTAGGCTTGAAATGCCGAAAGTCTAATTTTTGTGAGGTTTGACCGAAGGGTTGACTTTTTTATATCGGGGTCAAAATCCGATTTTGGAAATTTTCATAGCTCTGTTATGTCATTTATGAATTGCGTGCAAAATTTGAGGTCAATTGGACTGGATTTGATAGGTTCTGGTGTTGTTTGTAGAAATTGAAAGTTTAAAGTTCATAGATTTTGATTTGAGGTGTGATTATTCGTTTTGATGTTGTTTGATGTGGTTTGAAGCCTAGACTAAGTTTCTATTGCATTTTGGGACATGTTGGAATAATTGATTAAGGTCCCGAAGGTCTCGGGTAGAATTCGAAAGGTAAACAGAATGGATTTCGGAGAAACAAGGTTGCTAGAAATTTGCAGAAATTACGCCAGAAATTTTTGGTGTGTGAAGCTAACTTTTGAATCTTATATCTTGTAAATCGTAAGGAATCGGAAGATTGTTAAAACATTAAAGTTGTATTTATTTGTTTCTAGTTTCTAAAAAGTTAAACTATTCATTATTTGAACATTTGTAAAGAAAGTTATGATGGATTGAATGAAGGCTGGTAGAGCAGTTTCGCCAGAAATTCTGATGCATGGAGCCGACTTTGATAGCTTATATCTCGCAATTCATAAGGAATCAGAAATGTTGCAAAACATGAAAGTTGTAGTCGGTTGATTCTAGTTTCCATAAAGTTAAACCATATATCATTTGTACATAAAGTTATAATAAATAGAAGGAAGGCTCGTAGAGCAGTTTCTGGTGGATTTTTAGTGATGAAAAATTGACTTTTAGTGACGGATTGGCAGAAAACTTAAGGACCAAAAATGGTCATTTCATTTATTTCGTTTTAGATTTTTGGAGCATGGTTCTTGGGAGATTTTCACGGGCAAATATTGGGGTAAGTGTTCCCCATCCTATATTGATCATATTTCATTATTCCATACTTATTTACATCATGAATCCGTGAATTTATTGAAGAAAAATCAAGATTTTTGTAAAATCTTCCAAAAACGAAAACTTAAGATTTGGAGGTCGAGTTGTTATCGGATTTTGGTAAAATTGGTATGGGTGATCTCATAATTGAATGGGTTATCGAATTTTGTAAGTTTCGCCGGATTCCGAGATGTGTGTCCCACTGGCAAATTTTGAGCTAATTTCATATTTTAATGAAAATGTAATATTTTCTTATGAAATTGATTACTATAATTTTTGTTGACTGTATCGAAATAACTATGTCTAGATACGAGTCGATCGGAGTCGAAAACTTGAGGAAAAAGCATAATACTTGGTTAAATTGGAGCAAGTCGAGGTAAGTGACTTGTCTAACTTTGTGTGGGGGAAATTTCCCCTAGAATTGATATTAATGTGATTATTGAAATGTGTTGAAAGTCGTGTACATGAGGTGACGAGTATGTACACGGACTAAATGTGAAAGATTATATTTTTAAATTGTGTAGATCAATGTTGCGCATTTATTAAATTATTTTATCTTGTTATATTCTTCATCATTGATCTGTGATATATATTTTAAATTTGTTTGCCTTTTTCCTTCTAATTGTTTTACCTGTTTAATTGAAACTTGGTTTCTTTCATACTGTGCATTATTTGAAGGTTGATTTTCTTTAAATTAAATATTATTAATATAAAGTATTTGACATTTTTAATTTTGATATTGAAGCAACGTATTAAAAAAATTGTAATATTATTTTCCTGAATTATTTATTCTTGAATATTTTCGTGAGTTTTTTTCGTACAAAATTAAAATATTGGGCACTTGAGGTACAAATTGTGATATATTGTGATATTGATACGCATGTGGTGGTATAAGGTCTGAGTGTTGAAACGCATGCGGTGAGATAAGGGTGGATTGATATACGTGGCTTGTAGGGGTGACTACTAGAAGTCATGCGGTGTGATAAGGGTGGCTAAAACGCGGGATGCTATTTCGAGAAATGGAATTTTGATGATAAATTTAAAGTTTAAGTTCAAATAGTGACCGGATGTCGAATTATGTGAAAATGACCCCGAAATAGAAGTTTGATGATTCCAACAGCTCCGTATGGTGATTTTGGACTTAGGAACGCTATCGGAATTTTATTTGGAAGTCCGTAGCGGAATTAGGCTTGGAATGCCGAAAGTTTAATTTTTGTGAAGTTTGACCGAAGGGTTGACTTTTTGATATCGGGGTCAAAATCCGATTTTGGAAATTTTCATAGCTCTGTTATGTCATTTATGAGTTGCGTGCAAAATCTGAGGTCAATTGGACTGGATTGGATAGGTTCCGGTGTTGTTTGTAGAAATTGAAAGTTCAAAGTTCATAGATTTTGATTTGAGTTGCGATTATTCGTTTTGATGTTGTTTGATGTGGTTTGAAGCCTCGACTAAGTTCGTATTGCATTTTGGGACATGTTGGAATAATTGATTAAAGTCTCGAAGGTCTCGGGTGGAATTCTAAAGGTAAACAGAATGGATTTCGGAGAAACAAGGTTGCTAAAAATTTGCAGAAATTACGCCAGAAATTTCTGGTGTGTGGAGCTAACTTTGGAATCATATATCTTGTAAATCGTAAGTAATCGGAAGATTGTTAAAACATTAAAGTTGTATTCGTTTGTTTCTAGTTTCTAAAAAGTTAAACTATTCATTATTTGAACATTTGTACAGAAAGTTATGATGGATTGAATGAAGGCTGGTAGAGCAGTTTCGCCAGAAATTCTGATGCATGGAGCCGACTTTGATAGCTTATATCTCGCAATTCATAAGGAATCAGAAATGTTGCAAAACATGAAAGTTGTAGTCGGTTGATTCTAGTTTCCATAAAGTTAAACCATGTATCATTTGTATATAAAGTTATAATAAATAGAAGGAAGGCTCGTAGAGCAGTTTCTGGTGGATTTTTAGTGATGAAAAATTGACTTTTAGTGACGGATTGGCAGAAAACTTAAGGACCAAAAATGGTCATTTCATTCATTTCGTTTTAGATTTTTGGAGCACGGTTCTTGGGCGATTTTCACGGGCAAATATTGGGGTAAGTGTTCCCCATCCTATATTGATCATATTTCATTATTCCATACTTATTTACATCATGAATCCGTGAATTTATTGAAAAAAATCAAGATTTTTGCAAAATCTTCCAAAAACGAAAACTTAAGATTTGGAGGTCGAGTTGTTATCGGATTTTGGTAAAATTGGTATGGGTGGCCTCGTAATTGAATGGGTTATCGAATTTTGTAAGTTTCGCCGGATTCCGAGATGTGTGTCCCACTGGCAAATTTTGAGCTAATTTCATATTTTAATGAAAATGTAATATTTTCTTATGAAATTGATTACTATAATTTTTGTTGACTGTATCGAATTAATTATGTCTAGATACGAGTCGATCGGAGTCAAAACATTGAGGAAAAAGCATAATACTTGGTTAAATTGGAGCAAGTCGAGGTAAGTGACTTGTCTAACTTTGTGTGGGGGAAATTTCCCCTAGAATTGATATTAATGTGATTATTGAAATGTGTTGAAAGTCGTGTACATGAGGTGACGAGTATGTACACGGGCTAAATGTGAAAGATTATATTTTTAAATTGTGTAGATCAATGTTGCGCATTTATTAAATTATTTTATCTTGTTATATTTTTCATCATTGATCTGTGATATATATTTTAAATTTGTTTACTTTTTTCCTGCTAATTGTTTTACCTGTTTAATTAAAACTTGGTTTCTTTCATACTGTGCATTATTTGAAGGTTGATTTTCTTTAAATTAAATATTATTAATATAAAGTATTTGACATTTTTAATTTTGATATTGAAGAAACGTATTAAAAAATTTGGAATATTATTTTCCTGAATTATTTATTCTTGAATATTTTCGTGAGTTTTGTTTCGTAGAAAATTAAAATATTGGGCACTTGAGGTACAAATTGTGATATATTGTGATATTGATACGCATGGGGTGGTATAAGGTCTGGTTGTTGAAACGCATGCCGTGAGATAAGGGTGGATTGATATGCGTGTCTTGTAGGGATGACTACTAGAAGTCATGCGGTGTGATAAGGGTTGCTAAAACGCGGGATGCTATTTCGAGATATAGAATTTTGATGAAAAATTTAAAGTTTAAGTTCAAATAGTGACCGGATGTCGAATTATGTGCAAATGACTCCGGAATAGAATTTTGATGATTCCAACAACTCTGTATGGTGATTTTGGACTTAGGAGCATTATCGGAATTTTATTTGGAAGTCCGTAGTGGAATAAGGCTTGAAATGTCAAAAGTTAAATTTTTGGGAAGTTTGACCGAAGGGTTGACTTTTTGATATCGAGGTCGAAATCCGATTCTGAAAATTTTCATAGCTCTGTTATGTTATTTATGACTTGCGTGCAAAATTTGAGGTCAATTGGACCGTATTTAATAGGTTCCGGTGTTGTTTGTAGAAATTGAAAGTTCAAAGTTCATAGATTTTAATTTGAGGTGCGATTAGTCGTTTTGACGTGGTTTGAAGCCTCGACTAAGTTCGTATTGCATTTTGGGACATGTTGGAATAATTGGTTAAGGTCCCGAAGGTCTCGGGTGGAATTCGAAAGTTAAACAGAATGGATTTTGGACAAACAAGGTTGCTAGAAATTTCTGGTGTGTGGAGCCAACTTTGGAAGCTTATATCTTGTTATTCATAAGGAACAGGAACATTATTAAAACATGAAAGTTGTAGTCGTTTGTTTCTAGTTTCTAAAAAGTTAAACCATTCATTATTTGGACATTTGTACAGAAACTTATGATGGATTGAATGAAGGATGGTAGAGCCGTTTTGCTAGAAATTCGGATGCATGGAGCCGACTTTGGAAGCTTATATCTCGCAATTCATAAGGAATAAGAAACGTTTCAAAACATGAAAGTTGTAGTCGGTTGATTCTAGTTTTCAGAAAGTTAAACCATGTATCATTTCTACATAAAGTTATGATCAACTGAAGGAAGGCTGGTAGAGCAGTTTCTGGTGGACTTTTAGTGACGAAAAATTGACTTTTAGTGACGGAAATGGACTTTTAGTGACGGATTGACAGAAATTGAAGGACCAAAAATGGTCATTTCAGTCATTTCGTTTTGGATTTTTGGAGCACGGTTCTTGGGCGATTTTTACGAAAAAACATTGGGGTAAGTGTTCCTTATCCTATATTGATTATATTTCATGATTCCATACTCATTTACATCATGAATCCGTAAATTTATTGAAGAAAAATCAAGATTCTTGCAAAATCTTTCAAAAACGAAAATTTAAGATTTGGAGGTCGAGTTGTTATCGGATTTTGGTGTAATTGGTATGGGTGAACTCGTAATTGAATGGGTTGTCGGATTTTGTAAGTTTTGCCGGATTCAGAGATGTGGTCTCCACGGGCAAATTTTGAGCTAATTTCGGATTTTAATGAAAATGTAATATTTTCTCATGAAATTGATTACAATAATTTTTGTTTACTGTATCGAATTAATTATGACTAGATATGAGTCGATCGGAGTCGAAATATTGAGGAAAAAGTATAATACTTGGTTAAATTGGAGCAAGTCGATGTAATTGACTTGTCTAACCTTGTGGGGGAGAAATTTCTCCTAGAATTGATATTAATGTGATTATTGAAATATGTTAAAAGTTGTGTACACGATATGACGAGTGTGTACACGGGCTAAATATGAAAGATTATATATTTAAATTGTGTAGATCAATGTTGCGCATTTATTAAATTACTTTATCTTGTTGTATTCTTTATCATTGATCTGTGATATATATTTTAAATTTGTTTGCCTTTTTCCTGCTAATTGTTTTACCTGTTTAATTGAAACTTGGTTTCTTTCATACTATGCATTATTTGAAGGTTGATTTTCTTTAAATTAAATATTATTAATATAAAGTATTTGATATTTTTAATTTTGATATTGAAGCAACGTATTAAAAAATTTGGAATATTATTTTCCTGAATTATTTATTCTTGAATATATTCGTGAGTTTTTTTTCATAGAAAATTGAAATATTGGGCACTTGAGGTGCAAATTGCGATATATTGTGATATTGATACGCATGCGGTGGTATAAGGTCTGGGTGTTGAAATGCATGTGGTATGATAAGGGTGGCTATAACGAGGGATGCTATTTCGAGATATGAAATTTTGATGAAAAATTTAAAGTTTAAGTTCAAATAGTGACCGGATGTCGAATTATGTGCAAATGATCCCGGAATAGAATTTTGAATATTCCAACAGCCCCGTATGGTGATTTTGGTCTTAGGAGCATTATTGGAATTTTATTTGGAAGTCCGTAGTGGAATTAGGCTTGAAATGCCGAAAGTTAAATTTTTGGGAAGTTTGACCGAAGGGTTGACTTTTTGATATCGGGGTCAAAATCCGATTAAGAAAATTTGTATAGCTCTGTTATGTCATTTATGACTTGCGTGCAAAATTTGAGGTCAATTGGACTGGATTTGATAGGTTTCGGGGTTGTTTGTAGAAATTGAAAGTTCAAAGTTCATAGATTTTGATTTGAGATGTGATTAGTCATTTTGATGTTGTTTGATGTAGTTTGAAGCCTCGACTTAGTTCTTAGTGCATTTTGGGACATGTTGGAATAATTGGTTAAGGTCCCGAAGGTCTCGGGTGGAATTCGGAAGGTAAACAGAATAGATTTCGGACAAAGAAGGTTGCTGGAAATTTGCAGAAATTTCTGTTGTGTGGAGCCAACTAGGAAGCTTATATCTTGTAATTCATAAGAAATCAGAACATTGTCAAAACATGAAAGTTGTAGTCGTTCGTTACTAGTTTTTAGAAAGTTAAACCATTCATTATTTGGACCTTTGTACAGAAAGTTATGATGGATTGATTGAAGGCTCATAGAGCAGTTTCGCCAGATATTCTGATGCATGGAGCCGATTTTGGAAGCTTATATCACGCAATTCATAAGGAATCAGAAACGTTGCAAAACATGAAAGTTGTAGTCGGTGGATTCAAGTTTCCAGAAAGTTAAACCATGTATCATTTGTACATAAAGTTATGATCAATTGAAGGAAGGCTGGTAGAGCAGTTTCTGGTGGACTTTTAGTGATAAAATATTTACTTTTAGTGACGGATATGGACTTTTAGTGATTGGCAGAAACTTAAGGACCAAAAATGGTAATTTTAGTCATTTCGTTTTGGATTTTTGAAGCACGGTTTTTGGGCGATTGTCACGGGCAAACATTGGGGTAAGTGTTCCTTATCCTATATTGATTATATTTCATGATTCCATACTTATTTACATCATGAATCCTTTAATTTATTGAAGAAAAATCAAGATTTTTGCAAAATCTTTCAAAAACGAAAATTTAAGATTTGGAGGTCGAGTTGTTATCGGATTTTAGTAAAATTAGGAGGGGTGGACTCGTAAAATTTATCAAATAGTTTTACAAGCTGCAATTCAATTTCAATAAATTTCCAATTTATCAAATAGTTTTACAAGCTTCAATTCAATTTCAAAAAATTTCCAATTTATCAAATAGCTTCCAAGTATAGTGAAATTATTATTATTATTAAGCATGATTTCTGCCGAGGTCGTACGGCCCGATCCAGAGTTTTGTGTACACTGCCGAGGACGTGCGGCACGATCCATAGATGCATCTATCCTGCCGAGGCGTTCGGCTCGCTCCACAAGAAAGGAGGACATTTTCTTATGTGCCTCCGGAAGGAGAGTATATTTATTATAAGATAAATTCGGGAGGAAGAACAATTTCTTTTAACAATTAATTAATTTAAACAGAAAATCAAGCATATAAGGTTTCCATCCTTTAATATCTTTATCTGAAAATTCACAATATATTCATATATATATCAATTAAAATTAATTAAACAAAGAATATAATTTACACAAGTAATTCATGCTTTGAATCCTAAACTACCCGAACTTTAGCATTTATAGTAGCTACGTACGGACTCTCGTCACCTCGTGTGTACGTAGCCCCCGCAATTAGCAACAATTATTCAGTTTAATCCCTATGGGGTACTTTCCCCCTCACAAGATTAGACGAGAGACTTACCTCGCTCCGAAGTTTCATAGCCGGCTCTCAAGCCTTTCAAATAACTCGAACGATGCCCAACGCTCCAAAACTCGCTTTCGCTATATTAACATTCACAAGCTTTTAATCCTCCTCCGACATCATAATATTGAGTAAAATACTCATACGCCACCAACAAATTGATATCTACAATTACAATAAAAATATGACTCAAAAATATTTATCAATATCCATTTATGGCTCTCAAGTTGGCTACAAGCCTCCAGCTCAAATCGTATAATAGGTTCACTTACTAGCACATTCAACTCCACTCTTATCATTCAATACCCATTTGAAGTCATAAATCATACTACATTAATTCTCCAATACCTCCAAATTACTATTCATCGTCTTCCTTAACCAACATTTCCAAAACATTCAATTTGGTGATTACTTAGTTGAATACTTCCAACTACGCTAGAATATGATTCCAAAGGTTCATTGCATCCTTTAATTTTATTCCTAAGAACACTATTTATCTTTTCCTCATTTTCTCAAGAACACTATTCATGCCATGAACTAGAGTTTATGAAATAAATTATCCAACCATAACAACTTGAAAAAAATATTAGAATTACTCTCACCGACTCATAAGAAATGAGCTTGAAGCATTAGTATTACCTTCTTGAACCTTTTCCTTGAAATTCCAATGTTTGGAAAATTTGGTGTTCTTGAACAACTTGAAAGATTTCTAGGGATTTCAAAGATTGAAGGATGTTAATACTAGTGTTAATAGGATGTTATTAACTTAAAATATCAAAAACCACTCACCTTGTATTCTTAAGTAGTCCCCAAGGTCGAATCTACCATGAAAGAACCAATCTCTAGCTCAAGAAAATCCCCAAATATGGCTGCTGCACATGACTGCCTAATAAAGGCACATGTGCTTCAGCGAGTTGTACCTTCCGCTGTGCAGGGTGTACCTCGTATTACAAGTTTTGCCATACTGGACACCATTTTCTAAAACGTCCATAAGTCCTAGTAGAAATATCCAAATGACAAACGGTCAAAAGCGTTAGAAACTAGACTGGAAGATCTTTGATTTGATAGGTTGTCCACCATATAACGCCTTATATATATTTGATAGGTTGTCCACCATATAACGCCTTATATATATATATAGGCATGCTCGTCCAAATTTAGGTTTTTGTGTGTACTTATTTGAAACTTTAGTCTATCATGTAATTTCCAACTTGATTAAGACTTAGGGCTCTCCTTAGACCCTACATCACTTATAATATAACTCTTTCACTTATTAACATACGAACCTACTGGAACCTTAAAATCCCGATTCCGGGGTCGTTTTCTCTAAGTGTCGACCGAAGTCAATTTTGCCCTTTTAAGGCTTACTTAAGGAACCAAGTGTTCCAATTTCTACCCAAACACTTCCAAATCCCGAACCAACTATCCCCGCAACTCATAAATTATTAAAAACACATTCGGGGAGTTTTATTTAGGGGAACAGGGTTCTAAAAGTCAAAACGACTGGTTGGGTCGTTACAACCCCTATGGAGAAGATTTATCTACAAGTATTAAATGCTTCGGATAAGATTCATGTACAGTGAAGATCCATCCCTCAATAATATCAATTGCGCTCACTGGGGTGTGATTAGACTCCAGAGGGGCTCCTACAACCCAAGCGCTATCACAAATCAATATAATTGTTGCGGCGTGCAGCTCGATCCCATAACTGTCACTCATAATCGAGCTCTCGTCCTCACTCAGTCATCAATATCTCCAGTCTCACCCACGAGCTCACAATGTCATGAAAACTAACCCGGAACAATGATATGATGTATTAATAAATAATAACTGAGACTGAGATATGATATAAAAATGCATGAATATGACTGAGTGAATTGCAGAATATCAATGAAATCAGTGAGATAAAATCAAGAAACGACCATTAGTGTTCCCAACAGTACCGGCATAAAGCCTAAACACAATATCTAGCATGATTTACAGCTCAATTACTTCATCACATGATGAAAACATGGATATCAACAATATAGAGTCACTATACGGTGCCATGGAATCAAACAAGTCACAATTCTCACGGTGCACACCCGCACGCCCGTCATTTGGCATGTGCGTCACCTCAATACCAATCACATATCACAAAATTTAGGGTTTCGAACCCTCAGAACCAAGTTTGAAAGTGTTACTTACTTCAAACCGACCAAATCTCTATTCCGAAATGCCTTTGCCTCTCAAAATCGGTCTCTAAACGTCTCGAATCTAGCCACGAGTAGTACAACACAATCAATAAAGGCTAAAGGGATCAATTCCACAAGAAAAGTACTAAATCATAGTCAAAATCCGAAATCGGCTCAAACCCGACCCCCAGGCCCACGTCTCGAAATCCGATAAAATTCACAAAACCCGAAAGCCCATTCACTCACAAGTCTAACAATACCAAATTTATCAAAATCTGACATCAAATGGCCATTCAAATCCCCAAACCTCACTCTCCAAATCCCTAGCCTCAAACCCCCAAATTTCACCTCAACACCACATAATCTAGGTGGGAAATGGGTAAAGAAGATTTATGATAAAAAATGAGTACAAGAAACTTACCTTGAAAATCCCTTCAAAAATCCTCTCTAATATCGCCTAAGTCCGAGTCCAGAATGTTGAAATAAGTCTAAAATTGTGAACCCTTGTTTTTAAATATTATGTCCAGGCTTGTCGCACATGCGGCCCATTATATGCACCTACAGAACCGCTTTTGCAGAAGTCACTAATCCGGCTGCCTCAGCTTCTACGATCAAAAGACTGCATCTGCACATATCGCAACTGCGGAAAATTCATCCAACCTGCAGACCAAACTCGCATCTGCACCCAAATGCCCGCTTTTGATACCATCGCAGGTGCGGGAAAGTCATTGCACCTGCGACCTTTGCCCAACTCTTCCTAGATCGCTTATGCGATCCAATCCATGCTTCTGCGGGCTCACACTTGTGGTGCCCACTCCGCAAGTGCAGTTACACCAGTAGCAGCAGCACTTCAGCTGCTTCATCAACTCAACATCAAGTTCGTTAACAACACGAAATTAAGTCGAGGCCCCCGGGACCTCAACCAAATATACCAACAAGTACTAAATCCTGATACGAACTTAGTTGAATCCTCAAACCACCTCAAACAACATCAAAAACATGAATTACACACGGATTCAAGCCTAATGAACTTTGAAATTTCCAAATTCAACAAACGACGCCGAAACTTATCAAATTACGTGTGATTGACCTCAAATTTTGTACACAAGACATAAATGACACCACAAACCTACTCCAACTTTTGGAAATCCAATCCGACCCTGATATCAAAAAGTCCACTCCCCGTCAAACTTTCCAAAATTCAAACTTTCAGCAATTCAAACCTAATTCTACCACGGACCTCCAAAACACAATACGGACAAACTTCGAAGTCCAAAAGCACCTAACAGAACTGGTGGAACATTCAACATTCAAATCTGAGGTCGTTTATATATAAGTCAATATACGGTCAACTATTCCAACTTAAACTTTCAAATAAGAGATTAAATGTCTCAATTCATTCTAAAATCACTCCGGACCCGAACCAACTAACATGATAAGTCATAATACAGCTGTAAAGTACAAAAGAAGTAGCAAAATGGGAGAATGGGGCTACAACTCTCGAAACGACTGGCTGGGTCGTTACAAACAATCATAGCTTTATTTGTTGTAAATTGTTTCTCTTGCATTCTTTGATGTTATTAAGTTATTTTTGGTTAGATTTGAGCCGTATGGAGGCAAATTTTAAGGGATAAGCTATTTTCGAGTGTTGAATTGGCCTAGTTGAGGTAAGTATCTTGCCTAACTTTGTGTGGAAAAACTACCCCTTAGGATTGGTATTGATTTATTCATGTGTGCTATGTGAAATCCGTGTACGCAAGGTGACGAGTGGGTACACGAGTTGTACATGGTATTTGGCCGGTTTAGGCTACTTAGACTATTTTCCATGCTTTAGTTGAAATGTCAAATCATGTTCTAAATTCTCTTAGTTAATCTATTCTTGTTCGTGTAATTAGTCTATCCGCACATGCCTTAGTTGACTCTTTTAAAACTTGTTCTACACCCTACTTGATAAATTTCTCTCATGCCTTAGTTGAATTTGATGCCTCTTTTATTGGTACATGCTATCTCTTCATTGTTAATTATAATTGTTTGAAGTTATTGTTCGTGTTATCCCCTTCATTCTTGATTATCATTACTTGAAATTATTGTTCATGTTATCTCTTTCCTTGTTAATTACCACTATTTGAAGTCATTGTTATGGGTTATCTCTTCCATTGTGAGTCATTCTTATTTCATATCGCGGTTATACATTATCTCATTGTTGAGTTGTTGGTGTTGAGGTTGTAAAAGTCGTTATCATGTTGAGGCAAATTTGGTATTGTTGAAATATCTTCCTTGTTGGGAATTTTACATTAATTGTTGTTGATATTCTTGTACCCATTGTGGTGGAGCCATGAGCTATTATTGTGGAAACATTGATAGTGTTGATTGTTGGCAAATTGCAATATATGGGCACTTGTGGTGCGAGTTGTTATTGTGATGTGATATCGACGTGCATGTGGTAGTATAAGGATTGGGGTTAATGTGCATGCAGTGGTATAAGGTGGGACTTATGTGCGTTTTGCTTGTAGGGGAACTACGTAAAACCATGCAGTGTCATAAGGTGGGCAAAAGTGCGTGTAGCTATTTTTGGGAAAACTACTTTCAAAACATATTTCAATTGTAAGGTTCCCGGAGCAGTATAAGGAAAGATTGTGATTGAAGTTGTGAATTGTGAATACAAGGCGGTACCTCATTGTGATTTTCATTGTACATTCCATGTTGGAACAACTTGTTGATTTGAACGGTCATTGATCTTCCTTCAATCATTCATCCACATTTTGATTGTGTTTGGTTATTCGTTGTTATCTTGGTGTTAGAAAAGATTGTGGTTTCTTATGTGAGTCATCCATTCTACGTGATTTGTTGTGTTGCTTTAACATGCCAATGTGTGCCTCCGTTATAACTTGGTGAATTGATTGTCAATGTGAATTTAATTATGCGGAGTCACTATATATTCTGTTGAGTTGTTGGTAACATAATAGTTTAAATAAAAGAATTATTAACATGCTTTATTCTATGTGCCTGTTAAGATAGAACTCATTATCTCACTCGGTGCCTTATTATTCTAAATGGTTATCGCACTTTAACTATAATTGGGTTCCTTAATTGTACTCATCACCCTGTTAGATATTTACCTTACTTATAATTGTTATCGTATTTTTCTTTAACAAATTTTGTATTTAATTCGTTAATTTAACTTACATTTTACTTATGAACTAAACCCATCTAATACTCTATTTTGTATAAATGGTATATTATTTTACTTTACTTGATTTCTAAATTAAACTCATTATTTTATTTGCACCTTGCTTTATTCAAGACTGTTATTACGTTTTATGTTGTTAAAATGTATTTCTCATTCATCTAAATTGATATTTGTCACGGTTGCAAAGTACATGGTAGCACATGGGGTTTGCCGTGTAAAGGTGATTGTTATTGCGGGCTCGAGGTGCCTTGTGTAAGGTTTGAAAATTATGGTTCATGACTTGTGGTTGATGAGGTATGGTGCCTCGGGGTAATTCTTGTTGTATGTCCATGCGTTGGGAGTGATTTGATTATTTGCGTTGTCATTCATTTTTGTTTTTTCCTTATTTGAGTACATATCATCGGTGTTCTGATTATATTATTTCATTATTACTCGTTTACTATTTGTTGCCATTTATGTTTCTATTACTTCATTGTTGGTTATAAATTAATAATTTTTCCATCATTTGTCTTACATTGATGTTCTTTCCATTGTTAACTTATGTATATCTTGAACATGTATCTATGTATAGTAGGTGTCAACCTCGCCTCGTCACTACACTACCGAGGTTAGGCTTGATACTTACTGGGTAACGTTGTGGTGTACTCATGCTATGCTTTTACTCATATTTGTGCAGATCCAGTGTTACGCCCCAAACATGAAGAGGCGTGGCCGGCACCCGATGCCATACTCGACCCAAGCGTACCACTCTGTAACTGTAAACTCTGGAGGGGTAACCCTCAACTTCGGCCGATGAGGACACATTTTGAATCATATAAAAATAACGTCTACAACTAGCAATAGCAAACTAAATATATGCATAGGGATGGTAAAGCCACAATACTGATATAAAGAATGTACAAGACTCGTCTACAAGCCTCTAGGGATAACTGAATTGTATCATGGTCAGGACATGTCCTAGACCTACCCATCAAATTTGTATATATAAAATGGACTCCAAGGTATAGACCTGGTATCTCCGAGGAAGTGGAGCTTACCAACCAAGTTGATGTTTGACTTTGTCTACTGGAAAGGTCTATCCAAATGTCTATCAGGACCCGCAGGCATGAAATGTAGTGTCCCCACCAAAAGGGATGTTAGTACGAAATAATGTACCGAGTATGTTAACTGAAAGTACCTGGGAGTCAAATATAATTTGAAAATTGCTTACCTAATGATGCTGACTCATCTCTCTCAATATAGTAAGTAAAATAGTTTTTTGTCCCTATAAGGCTCGGTATGTATAACTTCCTTGTCGTAGTAGGCTCGCTCATAGGGCTCGGCCATAGTAGGCTCGGTATATAACTTACCATCTGATCTAAGGTTGCCCAATAGGGGCCTACCCATCGATTATAGCTCAATGGTGGTGAAAATACTGTAATACTGTATATATATAGACTCTCTGCTCTCTTGGCTGAAAGAAGACAAAACTAAACTGAATATGAAGTCCCGATAAGAGAGTAGGTTATGAGACTAGGATAATGTACATAAATTCAGGAATAAGAACTTCTCTTTATGACTCGTTATCAAACACATGTAGTTATGAGATCATATCAAAATGAAGGATAGATTTAGCCTTAACATACATTAACCTTATTGAGTCTTTAATAACTTCCAAGCAACTCTTCAAACAACTCCACTCAGTCTATCATAGCATAAGGAGATTCTGAATCAGTGTTGAGTAAAGGCTATGTCCGTAATTTAAGCTAGGTGCTTGTTTATGTAAATTTGGGAAGCATCTCCTCTGTAACAAAGGCCTTCTACAATACCTTATACCAACAACAACAACCAGAGTAATACAATAAAAACAACATCAACAATAGGGTAAAAAATATTTCATTAACAAGTCATCAATATATCACGTCGAGCGGCAAGCTCGGATTGAATCCCTTTAGCACCCTTCAACCCCATTATCATTCATTCTTGAACGTAGTAATATATTCAGTATAATAATAAATACCTTTTAAAGGATTTCCTACCTTGTACTCAATTTAAAAGTTACCCGAAACAACCCAACACAAGATAATATCACTGTCGATAACTTCCAAGTGCTTTATAGCCATTTATTTTTCTACTTAATAATTCCTCAACAAGATTGACATGTAAACCAACATAATCATACTAAAAATATCATAGCCAACTTACATTACATAATTTTCATCCAGTTAAAGTTCATAAGAGTAACTTTCAAATCAATCCATGAAGAACAACAACATCTCAAGCTAATCCAAGTATTATCTTGTAGTTTATCATCCAAACAACTTAACCAACATACAAAAAATATTAAGAATAATTAGTAGGCTGTTATACTCACCTTATACAGTAGCAACAACATGAAATTTCAGCCAAACACAGCCCAATATTATCCTTAATGACACCACAACACTATATGTGTTGTATTCTCTTCTTGAATCAACGTTTGGTATTCAAGTTGGAGTGTAGAAACTTATAGTTCTCCTTGAAAATATAATATAAATGTAGGAGGGACTGATTATTACCTTAATAAATAAGAAACACACGATATCTAAGGTTACTGCACTTTGAAGAACTCTCCAAAACAGCCACAAGATGAAGAACTACGATCTAGCAAGCATCACAGGGTTTCTAGCGTTGGATTCATATTTTTATCTTAGGTTTTCACCCTAGAATCATGGAGGAACCATTATAGACGATTTAAGAGGGTTTAGAATCTATTTTTGACGAGAAAACATTAGTGAAAACGATTTATAATTGACTTAAATACAAGATGGAGTTTACACCGACTTTGTGGGTCCCATGTGAGCTGCTCTATGCAGTCGCGCAAAAATACGAATATCTGTCCACTCTAATATCGTATTGACAAACGGTTAAATGTGTTAGAAAATACACTCGTAGATATTCAATTTTGTAGGTAGATCATCCCCTAATTCAAAGTATATTGGGCGAAAAGATCAGCTACATTTGACCTAATGTTCAACAAATTTATGAATGTAACTTATGATGACCTTTTCCAACTTTCGTTCCACAACCCGCTCGACTGAAAAACATAACACACGACTACCATATGAATAAAATAACTCATAACATAATCTCCTTATAATGTTAAGCACCCTAGTCTCACCCCAACTTATCGGCTTTCGATGAAACTTATTTTCTTCAATTCGTTTAGCTTATAAACCTTCAAACCCTCTTGGTACTTGGTATTCATGATCTTAAATATTTGTAACCTCCACGATAACATTACTAGCTAACTTTGTAATGTTTTCAAAGATTATTTCATTTATGATCTTATATCAATTGACTTACGACGTACTCTTACGTACGAATACATGGGTTGTAACATTATTCCCCCATTTGGAACATTCGTCCTCGAATGTTGACTGATGCGCTTATCAGTCTCATAACCTATAGCTCTTAAGAATACTTTACTGCTATCCTTTCCATCTAGGAAACTGTTATGTGAATAAATCCAAATGCCAAGGCATTCCCCCCTTTAGGCCTCTTTCTCCCACCGTGACATGTGTTCGGAATCCTTCCAATCTCGCAAATGTTCCTATCTTCTATCATGTAGCATGTGCGACTTTTTCCTTGTCTATGCGCCTATGTGACTCTTCTCCCCTTTTTTCCTCCCACTTTTAGCTAATATCTAGGCCTCACCTTGTGAACATAAACAAATCTATGACACGATGTACCTCTAAGCATCTATTGGTGTACTGAAGTTCTTCGCTCGATTTTTTGTCGAAGTTACGACTATTGCTATATCTTAATTCATAGCCTCGGCTAGCTATGCTTATGGATTTACTATATATAGGTACCTTATACTATACCACAACACTTTATTTGATTTATTATGGCCAAGGTTTGATACCCAACTCCAGGTTACTCTCTCACTGCTTATCCTATATGTATAAATATAAGTCCTTTAATGATTCCTTATTACTATTCATTTTAAGAATGAGAGCCTAATCCCATCTCACACTTTAGGACATTCATCCATCTATTGTTGATTCACCTTAATGTTGAGCCTAAACCTCTTATGTAATATATCATCACTAAGGCTCAAGTCTCATCGGGGAACATCTGGAGTTATTTGCCTGGTCCACTTAGGGACAATATTATACTTCAATAACCGTATTTCATAGCGTCCCATCGTTATTCACCTTATGAAATCCTGTACAATTCATGAAATACCTTTTCTTTGAATTATTACCCAATCGAAGGCCTAAACTTCATCCTCTTATCTATTACAATTACACCCTTATTCTAACACTAGGGCAACATTTCATCTATTCTAAATTATCCTAGTCTTAAACTCCTTTGAGTTCACTCATGCTATACTGAGCTTTTTATAATTTATCCTTACTCCCGTCTACCGTCTTAAACCTACATTTTCTTATCCTTACTCCCGTCTACCTCAAGCCTTGTCTCTCCACCACATTTTAGCTTGTGACCTACACATATCTATTTATACTACTCGCAACCTTCCTTTAACTTAATAGCACCACAGATTTCCTTATGTTATTCTGGAACCTCAAGCTAGACATCATATCGTATCTAACTCTTCTTTACTATCTTAACTAGAGCTCTCTGTACCTAGAAACCATAGGCTAGAAGATATGCCACTAACAACACCACTATCATTTCTTGATACAGAATTACAACGCTTCCAGCCCTCTATCTGATATATGGATTATTCGTAACCTTCAGTACTTAGGCATCTCGCACCTTCTTCACATGTACCTTACTTACTATTAAATCTTGCATCGTATCTTCTATCTCTTTCATAACCTCCCTTCCACATAGGTGTAGTTCACTTCCATACCTTAAAGCTCTAATATAATACTTGCGCATACACAATCCAGCGAAAGCTTCATACTGACTTCTTATGAGGTTGGCACTCTTCTAACTAGATTTATCGTAGAGCCATTATAGAATATGGCCGTTGTACTAGCACTTTTGTACCTTTGATATTTAGAGTGATTCTACAATATTCTGAATCACGATTGCTATACTCATCGGGGTCTAATAATCAGACTCTTAATTCACTTAGCTGATGTAACTCTTTAGTTTTCTCTTCTATATCATCCTTTAAGTAGGCTTACGCTATCTTTTGATCTGCGGCTCAAGGTATTAGTTATTTATTTATCCCCTCGTGGATGCTATGGAACATCCATGATATTGCCTTCTAGCAATTCAATCTTTTGTTTGTGACGTGGACTCAATTCTTTCTTTTAACTTATACTGGAGTCTCCTATAGTTGGATCATTGTCAACATATATGTTGTATGGATAACACTCATAAATCTTAACTGTGTTCATAACGTAACTAACTCTGGGTCATAGATCGAATAATTCTTTTTGTGCCTTCTCAACTTTCGTTAAAAGTAAGCAATTACTTTTCTTGGTCGTTCTGCCACTTGTTGCATGAATACTTGGCTTATCCTATTTCCCACATATATTGGATTTTTTTGCAACTCATATGATCTCAAATTTTACTTTGAATTTTACTTCCCTTTCTTTAGTCATGATAGGTGCTACTTTCTTATAGAGTGCATACGATGCTGTAGTGAGACTGTTGTTACAAGACCATTATTTATTTAGGTCACTATACTTAGTTTGAAGCCTTCTTCCTTATTTCCTCAGCTAGTCTTTCATTGTAGCATTTAGGGAAGACTCTCTGACTCTTGTAAAGCTATGAGATTATCACATCATACACCTGACAGAATTTTTGATGTTCTTACTCACCTATAAATATCCTTAGTTACATACCTCTGTACCCATGTTCTCGTAGGTTTACTTCTGAACTCAAATATGTTTTTGTCTATCCCGTGGCCCTTTCTTTTATTTTCGTAACACTTTTACGGCAAATATAACTACCTCAACTCCTATTTGAATACTTCTCAAGGATTACGATGTCGTATCTGTGAGACTGAATTCCCTATGCTAGGGTTCACTAGGTTTATCTTGCACGATCAGCTGATTTATCTGTATCCTCTTGTCTAGCCATAACTAGACTCTTCCTGAATCAACTACTATTTACTCGTTTGTCCATTCTCAAATCTACATTCCGCATAATCTCTCTTGGGTTATTTCCTTTGTCTGAACTTACCTCTCGCACTAGCTCTTTATATATCAAGTGTTCATTCACACTTATTTACCAATAACATCCTGGGAGGGAAACCTTACTGCATCTCCCTACCATCGTGCTTGTATAATGTTCTGGAGTCATAACATATATATAGGATCTGAATAAATGCAATCTCACACCTTTCCCCTTTTTTCCGCATTCTTCCTTTACTAGTCCATAGTTACCTCTTCATCTTTTCAATTTTTCACATCTTCACTGACTCTTACTCGCCTTGCGGTAGCCCTTCTATACCAGGGATAACTGAATTTCCTATGAGCGAGGGTGACACCTAGTGTAACTGACATACTTAGTCCCTTAAACGTAACTCTGCTCACATTGTTTTCTTGAGGGAAGCATCTTCCGGAATGACCTTTAAATGGCATTCTTCCGTTGTCCATTCCATCATTTTCGAAACACAATCTCCGAAATTCTCACAATGCCGACTATTATCAAATTCTTCAGTCCCTAAATCATGTTCGAATTTATTTTCTTGTTTATTAATCCTTACTAATTTCTATTACTTCGGGGGTCCAACTTAGCCTTCTAGTAATCATGTTGGAGTCACCAACTCATTTGTTGAAATAAGGATATGACTTTACGGCATATACTCTTTTATAGTCTCAAGGCATGTCACCTCTTGTCTTTTCCTTTACTTGACTATAGACTCTATCATCCTGTCATATTATGATTTACCATTATCACCCTTTCATCACATCTTACTCGTAATGCTAATACGATTTACCGTTATCACTCTTTTATCACATCTTACTAGTAATGCTTCATTTACTCTCTTCTTATTCTCCTACTAATATCTTTGTCTATTACCTTATTCTAAAACCTTCAATAACACATTCTTTCACATTTATCTCCCCTTGCTCCATCTCACCGACTCTTCGGGTCGCCTAATATTCTCTTTTTACTAGGGGCGGGAGTCATACTACGGTAAATATTTATCCTTTCAAGGATGCCACTACATGTCTTCTGATATTTTTTAATATTCTAGTATTCATATCTGACTGTACTATTCTATAGTGCACCACTTGGTATGCACGATCTAATAGGGCCTCAAACAGGGCCAGATAGTCAAGAATTCTCTCTACTAATGCCCTTATATGTTGTTGTGTTAGCCTTCTGGCTAGCTGTAATTTTTCTAATTGCAAGCATCTTTTTAATTAGCAAACATAAGTCTTGGCTCGAACTCTTATGACTCAACTCTATAGCACGATGTGTATTTGAAAGAAGGGTAATAGACTCTTAAATGCCTTGAAGCTTCCATATTATATAATGTGGTGCACAAAATATCTATAAACAAGGTTCTACAAGACGCCGACTTGTAGATTCCCTAGGATAGAGCTGCTTTAATATCAAGTTTGACACTCCCCAAACCCGAAGAGGCATGGACCGGTGCCATACTCGGCCCGAGCGTACCATTCTGTAACCATGAACTCTGGAGGGGTAACCCTCAACTTAGGCCGATGACGCAATATTCTGAATCATCTGAAAATAACCTCTATAACTAGCAATACCAAACTAAACACCTACATAGGGCTGGTAAAGCCACAATATTGATATAAAGAATGTACATGACTCATCTACAAGCCTCTAGGGATAACTTAACTGTATCATGGTCGGGACAGGGCCTCGACCTACCCATCAAACCGGTATATATAAAATGGACTCCAAGGTATATACCTGGTAACTCCGATGCAGTGGAGCTTACCAACCAAACTGATGTTTGACTTTGTATACTGGAAAGGTCTATCCAGCTGTCTATCAGGACCTGCAGGCATGAAATGCAGCGTCCCCAGAAAAGAGGGACGTCAATAAATAATATACCGAGTATGTAAGGTAACATAATAACTAAAAGGTCAAACTGAACTGATAATATAACAACTGAAAGTACCTGGGAGTCAAATATAATTTGAAAATATGCTTACATACTGGTACTGACTCTCTCAATATAGTAAGTAAAATAGTTGTCCGACCCTATAAGGCTCGGTATGTGTAACTTCCTTGCCGTAGTAGGCTTGCTCATAGGCGCTCGTCGATACTAGGCTTTGTATCTCGTCCATTATGAGCTCGCTCATACGCTCTCAGCCGTAGTAGGCTCGGTATATAACTTACCATATGATCTAAGGTTGCCTAATAGGGGGCCGCCCATCAATTATAGCTTGATGGTGGTGAAAATATTGTAATACTGTATATATATAGACTCTCTGCTCTCTTGGCTGAAAGAAGACAAAACTAAACTGAATATGAAGTCCTGATAAGAGAATAGGTTATGAGACTAGGATAATGTACATAAATTCAGGAATAAGAACTTCTCTTCATGCCTCATTATCAACCACATGTAGTTACGAGATCATATCAAAATGAAGGAAAGATTTAGCGTTAACATACCTTAAACTCGTTGAGTCCTTAATATCTCCCAAGAAACTCTTCAAGAAACTCAACTCAGTTTACCATAACATATGGACATTCAAAATCAGTGTTGAGAAAAGGCTATGTCCGTAACTTAAGCTACTCGCTCGTTTATGTAAATTTGGGCAGCATCTCCCCCGTAACAAGGGCCTCCTACAATACCTTATAACAACAACAACAACAACAACAACAACAACCAGAGAAATACAATAAAAACAACATCAACAATAGGGTAAAAAATATTTCATTAATAAATCATCAACATATCACGACGAGCGGCAAGCTCGGATTGAATCCATTTAGCACCATTCAACCCCATTATCATTCATTATTGAACGTTGTAATATATTCAGTATAATAATTAATACCTTTTAAAGGATTTACTACTTTGTACTCAATTTAAAAGGTACCCAAAATAGCCCAACACAAGATAATATTACTGTCGACAACTTTCAAGTGCTTTATAGCCATTTATTTTTCTAGTTTCTAATTTCCTCAACAAGATTGACATGTAAACCAACATAATCATACTAACAATATCATAGCCAACTTACATTACATAATTTTGAGCCAGTTAAAGTTCATGAGATCAACGTTAAAATTAATCCATCAAAAACAACAACAACTCAAGCTAATCCAAGTATTATCTTGTAGTTTATCATCCAAAGAACTTAACCAACATACAAGCAAGATTAAGCACAATTAGTATACTCACCTTAGACAGTAGCAACAACATGAAATTTCAGGCAAACACATCCCAATATTATCCTCAATGACACTAATACACTATACGTGTTGTATTCTCTTCTTGAATCAACGTTTGGTGTTCAAGTTGGAGTGTAAACACTTGTAGTTATCCTTGAAAATATAATATAAATGCAGTAGGGACTGATTATTACCTTAATCAACAATAACCACATGATAGTTGAGGTTACTGCACTTTGAAGAACTCTCCAAAACAGCCACAAGATGAAGAACTACGATCTAGCAAGCACCACGGGGTTTCTAGCATTGGATTCATGTTTTTATCTTATGTTTTCACCCTAGAATCATGGAGGAATCATTAGAGAGCATTTATGAGGGTTTAGGAACTGTGTTGGATGAGAAAATGAGTGAATGATTTAGAATTGACTTAAATACAAGCTGGAGTTTACACCGACTTTGTGGGTCCCATGGGAGCTGCATTTGCGCAGTCTCGCAAAAATGTAAATATCTCTTAATTCTGATGTTGTATCGACAAATGGTTAAATGAGTTAGAACCTAGACTTGTATATATTCAATTTTGTAGGTAGATCATCCCCTAATTCCATGTATATTTGGAGAAAAGCTCAGCTACATTTGACCTATGTTGCAACAAATTTATGAATGTAACTTGTGATGACATTTTCCAACTTTCGTTCCACAACTCGCTTGACTTCAAAACATAACACACAAATACCATAGGACTAAAATAACTCATAACATAATCTCCTTATAATGTTAAGTACCCTAGTCTCACTGCAAAAGTATATGTTATAACATTTCCGACTTGTCGACTTTCGACGAAACTTATTTTCTTCAGTTCGTTTAGCTTGTAAACCTTAAAACTCTCTTGGTACTTGTTATTCATGATCTTAAATATTTGTAACCTCCACATTGACATGATTAACTAACTTCGTCAACTTTCCTAAGAAGATTTCATTTCTGAGCTTATATCAATTGACTTACGACGTACTCTTACGTACGAATACATGGCGTGTAACATCCATGTATTCTGATTATGTTGTTGAGAGTTGTGTATGCACGATAATAGAATTCAAGGTATACTTTCTTGACGTACATAGGCCTCAGAGTTACCATCTTACTTCATTATGCTACTATTAAATTGTAATTCAAAATAATATTGTGTATAGAAATTCTTGTGTGTTTTAGTAGTGCCTATGACTCCATAGTACCGATTTTAGGAAATGTATAACTATTGGCCTTGCATCTACGTATGTCATTTAATTTTTTATAATCAATGATTAAATAGTTCAATTCTATTATTAAATCAGCATGTGTTAGGCTTACCTAGTCTTAGAGACTAGGTGTCTTCACAATATCCTAAGGTGGGAAATCGGGGTCCTAAGAAGTTGATATCAGAACTCTAGATTCATAGGTGCTACGAGTCATAAGAAAGTTTAGTAGAGTCTTGTGGATCGGTACAGAGATATTTGTACGTACCTTCATGGTGCTAGAGAACTATTAGGAATCACTCATTTCATTCCTTGTCGTGCGGCATTGATTCATCTTAAGGCATATATCTTATATCCTTTTACATCCACTCGTATATGATGTTGCGCTCTCGGTATTAGCTATGCTCTGACAGTTTGGAATACTGCGAATGGGCAATGAGGGGGCTATATATGCTCGATCATTGTCTTGAGGTATTGTCGAGACTAAGGACGTGAACTTATTGGTGGATCTTCAGTTGTTCAAGTGTGGGATACAAGTGGTTCGTGTATCTGATTGGTATTGTACGAGCTTATGAAGGTTGGTAACGTGGATCATCGGATGGTGTTCCCTATGACTCCACACGAAGTGGGGGAGTCTACTATCAATGACCTGATTTCATGGGCAAGTGTCATATCAGTCTTGGGTCTGAGGTATATATGTAGTGTTGAGAGGGTTCCCGAAATTGTACATGACTATGATTTGAGATTTTCATAGGATAGTGGTGGAACTTGCACTATACTTGTATCATTTCTAAATCAACATTCCATTAGAAGATAGGTTAAACAAATATCTTCAGATTCACAGAAGGTCTCTTTAGAGTGCGTATCTCGGTTGCAACATTATTGGGTGTCGTAGAGGAAATACAGTAGTTTATGGGCTTTCGAACGACGTGGTTCATGTTAGGGTCTTTCGCAACGAGATTTGATTAGGATCATTATGTACCGACAAGAGAAAGTGTTGACTTGAAGAAATGTCGATGAGGATTAGAAGAAATGGGTCATCTTGGTGGTGTTGGGTCAGAATAGCAACAAAGGTAACTGATCTTTTAGTTTAGCAATGCTTCACCAGCATTCTGTGGCAATACACTTGGGTTTAATGGATGGCATGACTTGGTTGAGTTGGGGAAGTTCAGTTCTGATGGCCTGGTGATGTACGGAAAGGCCTCGAAGATTTCTTGATAGTGTCAACCACAACTTGAGCTTGATGTCAGCTATCAGCATAAGGAACGTGTTGCGCGTTATGATTTTTTCCTCGATGGGGTCAAGAGTTCTAGACAACATGGATGATTTTAGATGTTTAGAAGAATGCCAGCATTATTTGATACCACCTATGAAGGGTGCGCACTCCATAAGGCGCACTGTGTTTCGACTTGCAGATGCCTGACTGGTATTACGGTAATTGCCTGGTTGATCGACTGCTGATGTCCAAATTTTTTTTTGTGGCACGAAAGAATTATAGAAGTACTTTTCGTGTGCTGGCCTTATGTGAGGAATGTGTTAGTTATTTGAGTAGTGTAGTTGTGATCAGATATGGAGATTCTAGTATTCTAGGGATTTGAAGACTAAGAGGGTTCTCGAGGCAGCTTGTTCTATGGTAGTGAACAGTGAAGGTATGTTAAGAGGTTGGAAACTAATGGTATGTACTATAGATATGTTATTGTGGGCTTTTCGGAGGCTATGTACCTACTTCGGAAGGATCAGAATTGATTGGGAGTCTACTAGTAGGTCCAATAAAGATGTGTGCTCTAAATCGGGTCAACTTTATCTACTCAGCTCAGCTATTATGGAGGGGTACATTATCGATTAGGGTGGATCACATTCGTGTTGTGATATGCCTCATGTGTTACTCTCTTATGATGTGATGGGTTGTGATAAGTTGGTTACCTACACACTGATACGGTTATGTTTGAGCTTTATAGAAAAATTCGAGCGAGATTGCTCTTGGGGTGTTGAATGGTTGATTGTGTCTTGGTTATAGTCTTCTTGTTTCTGGTATATAGTGATATCCATATCTCCATATTTATGGTCACGCGCTTCATTTGTTTGATGTTGATATACTTATGGTCGTTGATTGTGAGTATCATTGCTCGACGTATTCTACGCAGACCAGTGTCGGATTGGATCATGCATCGCAGCGACATTATTCTAGGATATGATTCTTTGTTCTTATTTTGTATGTTATTCCCCTTGTGTGCTGGATTGATAGCATTGCACTTCATGGTGGTATTTGTTGAGTTGGCGGGATGGTTTCTTCATTTCCATTCTCTTTCCATCATTGTGTATATTTGAATTATTCTTCGTTGGTGCAAGGATTGCATGGTATGTGTCTCCTAAGTAGGATTTGTGTGACAGGTCAGTCGAGCAGGTTGTACTGGATGAGGTGAGGTTTTTCAGCCTGATGAGTGCCATCGGATTTGATTAAGGTATGTTTTCAAGAATTGTGTCACTAGTCAGCTTAGATTTTGGCTATGGTTCTTATCAGACAAAAGAGCTCCACAACTTGTTAATTTGATGGGTGGTTATGAGATTCTATAAGTTTCTTTCATCATTGGTAGTGTACGATGGTTCAGAACAAGGTTTTAGTTGATATGAGATTTGTTACCTGTGTCGGGTTCATTGTCGAGCAGCTATTGTAGTCAGAAGTTATTGCTATGAAAATTTGAGTTATGTGCTATATCATTTTATGATGTCTTGAGATATGGTTATGGATTGGTACAGCTTATTCAGAGTTAACGGTGCATAGATGCAAGAATTGGGTCATACAATGAATTCCGGATGTTGGGGATTTGGGTTTTAAGGTTTATGGACTAAGGTTGAAGTAAGGATCATCTGTTAGGTGGTGCTGTCGTGCTTATATGGATTGGGGTGATGTGGGATCTCCCATGGTTATATGTATGGTGAGGTTATATGGCAATTTGATGGCTTTGGAACGACTCTTGGGACGTTCAAGGACGAATGTATGTTTAAGTGGGGGAGAATGTAAAGACCCGACTGATCGTTTTGAGCTTTAGCATTCCATTTGGTGGTTTAAAAATTTGAGTAGCTTCATATTATGTATTATCACTTGCGTGCATGGTTGGTTTCGGTTTTCGAGCGGTTCAGGATTGATTTGCAAGACTGATTCTCGTTTTACAAGATTTAAGTTGGAAGAGTTGACCAAGGTTTGACTTTTGGGTAAACGAACTCGGAATCAGGTTTTAATTATTCCAATAAGATTTTATGCTAATTTTTGACATGTCCACAAAGTTTGGTTAAATTCCGATAAGTTTTAAATAAGTTTGGGTTGTATGGTGATTGTTTTCGATTTCAATGTCGATTTGAGTATAAATGTTACCTTATTGAGCAAACGGCCTTTGATTCGTGTTTCTACAAAACCATTATTTACGTATCGTAATTTTGAAACCATAGCAACTAAAATCGTCAAGTTTTGATATCGTATAAGGAATTTATGGTCATTTTATTAAGAATTGGGTTGCTAGATTTTTCAAATTAACTATGAAATTGCCACTGAAATGGTATTTAAAAATCTGCACTATTTCCAAATATTGAAACCAATGTATCTCCTTCATTATAAGGTCAAATTGAGTGATTCAAATGCCTAACTTGAATAGACTATCATCTGGAATCCATTGGAGGAATCAAAAGAAAGTTTCGAGATCGTTTGTCACAAAAAAGAGGCAGAATAGCAGGGCGTTTTTGGCTATTAATGTTGTTAAAGTTTTTCACATCTTGAAAGTTTGTAATTGGGAGAATTCAAGAATTTTATTCAAGTTTCATCCATGGGGTAAGGTCTAAATCATAACCTAAGTATTTTACTTTGATTCATTCACTTGGCTTAAGCTTTAATCCATGATTTTAATCGAAACCCCATTTAATTCTTTAAATCAAGACCTAGGGTTATGTCCTAAATTTTAAAAATTGAAAATGAGTTAGAGGCATTTATTTCTTGATTATTTTTGGGGTTTTGTTCTCCTATATAAGGCGAACAACATACTCGAATTTGGCGAGTTTTGGAGGAATAGTTAGGGAGATATGGGACCCAACTAGTGTGGGTTGGACGCTTGGGTTATGAACACCCAAGAGCGATGTTTTGGTGAATTAGTTGAGCTATCATACCCCGATTGAGTCAGTTTTTGTTCGTGTGAGATTGTATTGGTTCGAGCTTCGCTTGGGTAAGCTTTGATTCGGAGTCCAAGGCAGGCCCGGTATTGGCTTTTGTTGAATTTTTCGAAAAAATGTAAAGATCATAGCTTTATTTATTGTAATTGAATTCTCTTGCATTGTTTGATGTTATTAAGTCATTTTTGGTTAGATTTAAGCCGTGTGGAGGCAAATTTTAAGGGAAAAGCTATTTTCGAGTGTTGAATTGCCCTAGTTAAAGTATGTATCTTTCCTAACTTTGTGTGGGGGAATCTACCCCTTAGGATTGGTATTGATTGATTCATTTGTGCTATGTGAAACCCGTATACGAAAGATGACGAATGGGTACACGAGTTGTCCGTGGTATTTGGATGGTTTAGGCTACTTAGACTATTTTCCATGCTTTAGTTGAAATGCCAAATCATGTTCTAAATTCTTTTAGTTAATCTATTCTTGTTCGTGTAATTAGTCTATCAACACGTGCCTTAATTGACTTGTTTAAAACTTGTTCTACATCCTACTTGATAACTTTCACTCATGCCTAAGTTGAATTTGATGCCTCTTTTATTGTTACATGCTATCTCTTCATTGTTAATTATCATCGTTTGAAGTTATTGTTCGTGTTATCCCCTTCATTCTTGATTATCATTACTTAAAGTTATTGTTCATGTTATCTCAATCCTTGTTGATTTCCACTATTTGAACTCATTGTTATACGTTATCTCTTCCGTTGTGAGCCATTCTTATTTAATATTGTTGTTATACATTATCTCATTGTTGAGTTGTTGGTGTTGAGGTAATGCAGGCCGTTATCTTGTTGAGGTGAAATTGTTATTGTTGAATCATCTTCCTTGTTGTGAATTTTACATTCATTGTTGTTGTTGTTGATATTCTTGTACCCCTTGTGGTGGAGCGATGGGCTATTATTGTGAAAACATTGATATTGTTGATTGTTGGCAAATTGTGATATATGGGCGCTTGTGGTGCGAGCTATTATTGTGATGTGATATTAACGCGCATGCGAAGGTATAAGGCTTGGGTTTAATGTGCATGAAGTATTATAAGGTGGGACTTATGTACATGTTTCTTGTAGGGGAATTACGTAAAGCCAAGCGGCGTCATAAGGTGGGCAAAAGTGCGTGTAGCTATTTTCGGGAAAACTATTTTCAAAACCTATTTCAAATGTAAGGCTCACGCAGCAGTATAAGGAAAGATTTTAATTGAAGTTGTAAAATGTTAATACGAGGCGGTACCTCATTGTGATTTTCATTGTACATTCCATGTTGGAACAACTTGTTGATTTGAATGGTCATTGTTCTTCTTTCAATCATTCCTCCGCATTTTGATTGTGTTTGGTTATTCGTTGCTATTTTGGTGTTAGGACGATTGTTGTTTCTTGTGTGAGTCATGCATTCTACATGATTTGTTGTGTTGTGTTTACATTCCAATATGTTCCTCCATTATAACTTGGTGAATTGATTGTCAATATGAATTTAATTGCATGGAGTCATTATATCATATTTTGTTGGGTTGTTGGTAACATAATGATTTAAATAAAAGAATTATTGACATGCTTTATTTTATGTGCCTCTTAAGATAGAACTCGTTAACTCACTCGGTGCCTTATTATTATTCTAAATGGTTATCGCACTTTCACTATAAATGGGTTCTCAAATTATACTCATCACTCAGTTAGATGTTTTCCTTACTTACAATTGTTATCATATTTTTCTTTAACAAATTCTATATTTAATTTGTTAATTTATCTTATGTTTTTCTTTATTTAAAAATGATACTTTTACACAATTTATTTGATTTCTAAACTAAACCCATCCGATACTCTATTTCGTATAAGTGGTATATTATTTTACTTTAATTGATTTCTAAAATAAACTTATTATTTAATTTGACACCTTACTTTATTCATGGTTGTTATTATGTTTTATGGTGTTAAAATGAAGCTTTCGTTCATCGAAATTGATATTTTGCACAGTTGCAAAGTACATGGTAACATGTGGGGTTTGCCGTGCGAAGGTGATTGTTATTGTGGGCACGAGGTTCCATATGTGTAAGATTTGGAAATTGTGGTTCATGACTTGTGGTTTATGAGGTGTGGTGCCTTATGATAATTATTGTTGTAAGTCCATGCATTGGAAGCGATTTGATTATTTGAGTTGTCATCATTTTCTTTCCTTATTTGAGTTCATTTACATATCATTGGTGTTCTAGTTATGTTGTTTCTTTAATACTCGTTTATTACTTACTGGCATATATGTTTCTATTACTTTATTATTGGTTGTAATTCAATAATTTTTACGCCATTAGTCTTGCATTGGTGTTCTTTATATTGTTAGCTTATATATATCTTGAACATGTTTCTATGTCTAGTAGGTATCTTGACCTAGTCTCATCACTACTTTATCGAGGTTAGGCTTTGATACTTACTGGGTACCATTGTGATGTACTCATGCTACGCTTCTGCACATTTTTGTCCAGATCCAGGTATTCTGATTGTGTTGTTGAGAGTTGCGTCTGCGCGGCACGAGATTTCAAGGTATACCAGTTTGACGTTCGCAGGCCTCAGAGTCACTATCTTACTTCATTATGCTTCTGTTAAATTGTAATTCAAAGCAATATTATGTTTAGAAATTCTAGTGTGTTTTAGTAGTGCTTATGACTTTGTACTAACGGTTTTGGGAAATGTATAATTACTTGACATTTGCGGCTATGTATGTCATTTAATGGTTTCTGATAAATGATTAAATAGTTCAATTATGTTATTCAATCAGCATGTGTTAGGCTTACCTAGTCTTAGACACTAGGTGCCATCGCGACATCATACGGTGGGAAACTGGGGTCGTGACAAATATGGGTTAACAGAAATCGACTTAATATCATCAAACAATACTAGAGAATTCAATTGCAATAGATAAAGTTAAGATGTTTACACTTTTTTCAAAAAGACAACAAACGTCAACCCGGGGTTCGCCCGGTCAAACCCCGGGTCCAATTGTAGATTCTGTCCACCTATAACCTCGCGATTTCATATATGTGATTAGTTTCAAAATGCGAGTTCAAATCGACTCTCAAAACTCAATTTCTTATTTTTCAAAAACTTAGCAAAGTTTCACCAATTTCTACTTTGATTCAAATGGTTTTGATGTCAAAATCTAAGATATGTTGATGGAATATGATTAGAAATAGATTAGAATCACTTGCCCAAGGTTTGTAGGTGAAAATTCCTTCTCCAAATCGCCTCCTACTGAATCTAGGGTTCAAAAATGTGAGAATGAGTTCAAAAATCCCGTCTGCTAACTCTTTAACCAGCTGCAGATGTCACATTTGCAACACATGAGTTGCATTTGCGAACCCTCGCAATTGTGGACTAGTGATCGCGTTTGCGAACTCTGACAGGCTCAACATGCATCGCAATTGCGAACTGGGAACATCGCAAAGACGGGCAAATTGTTCGCAATTGCGAACATGACCAAATTCTGCTAGCTTCGCAAATGTGAAGGTGAGATCACATTTGCGACAACTTCCCATCACCTATCGCCTTCGCAAATGCGAGCCTGGTGTTCGCATTTGCGACACCAAAGCATCAGACATCAGTTTCTGCAAATTTTCAGTCCAAACTACTTTTGGAACGTGTCCGAAACTTATCCGAGCCATTGGGGCTCCAAACGAAACATACACACAAGTCTAACAATATCATATGAACTTGCTCGCGCGATCAAAACACAAAAATAACATCTAAAACTACGAATTGAACACTAAAACGCATGATTTTCAAAGAAATTTTCAAGAACTTCTAGAATTAAAACTAAGCGTCTGAAACCTATCAAATCAGCTCCAAACAACACCAAATTGTGCAGACAAGTTCTAAATTCCATAACGTACCTATTCCAAATCCCAATATCAAATTTCGAGCTCGATAGCTAAAATTCAACCTACAGTCAAACTTTTCAACTTTAAATTGTCAAATTTAGGCAAGTCAACTCAAATCAACCTACGGACTTCCAAAATCAATTTCGGGCATACGCCTAAGTCCGAAGTCACGATACGAAACTACCGGAGTCATAAAAATACAGTTCTTGGGTCATTTTCACAAAAGTCAAAGTTTGGTCAATAATTTCAAATTTAAACTTCTAAGTCAAGAATCAAGGGTCCAATTCAACCCAAAAGCTTCATAGAACGAAATAAATTAGCCCCGCAAGTCATAAAAGCATAAATACACATGTGTGAAGCAACAAAAAGAGGTAATGGGACGCAATTACACAAAACGAAAAATCGGGTCGTTGCGCATCATTATACATGTGTTATCTTTATATTAGACTCTGACTATCTTCTTCTGCACTTGTCACTACTTTCATCCCAAGCTTAGCTCTGTTTCTTATTGAGTATATGGTTGGTTGTAATCATACTACACTTTGCGCTTCGTGTGCAGATCCAGGTACATCTGGACGTGGTGATTGCTAAATTTGTGCTAGTACTTGTTTGGAGATTTCAAGGTAGTTGCTATGACATCCGTGGATCTTGACTCTCTTTTTTTTATTTTCTTCAGTATTGTTCTATTAATCAGACAGTTGTACTGGGGAGCTTGTTTATGTTTTGATACTTAGTAGTGCTCATGTACTCGTTGACACCGTATTTTGGGGTGGTTGTAGTAGTATTTATGTTATTTGTAGCAGATATTTACGATATTTTCACTGTTTAGTTTATTAAACAATGTTTATTCAAACGTCTAACTGCTATGCGATTGTCTTGTCTAGCAAGTGTGTTAGGCGTCATCACGACAGATTGGGATTTTTGGTCATGACAATTTTATATAAATCTCAAACACACCCAACGGAATATACAACAATCCAATAAAAAACAACTCAAAATTAGGAGAAATATTTAAAAATACATTACCACATCATAGGTTCTAGAAGTTGATATATCTACATAATCATAATGATTGTTTGCGACCTCAACTTCAGTACAAATCTTATTTTAGTATTTTGTACGTTCCTCAATACAAATTTTATTTTAATAATTATGGACCACAGGTGCCATGGGGGCTGAAAACGGAACACTCAAAGGCACCAGGGTAACACTTGGGGCCACAAGTTGCACCAATACAGTCGCTGTCAGTCTTACAACACTTAGTGTACATACAAAATCCAAGTTTTCTAGGACGACTAAAATAGAAGGGTCCTGCATACAAAAAACAAGTCTCATAATACTCATACATTTATCAAAACCATCACTAATTTGAAAATAAATGAAGATTAATGTCGAACTCACTTTTATTTGTGTGAATTCTATTGTAGTTAATTATTGGAACTTTACGAAATATAGTTTGAAAAGCTGCTAAAGTTTTTTCTTTTTAGGACATAAATTTACTTTATGAGCACCACACAAACACATACATATTTTCAGTTTTCTTGAAAAATTTTTGTATTAAGACAATAGCTGTTGTCAGACAAAAATGATCAATATTATGATTTAAAATTATAGATTCCTTTTACCTTGACTTATTCAAGATACACATCGTATAATACATTTAGAAAATTTCATTTAAAAATAGAACATGATACTAACTTAAGAAGCAAAAAGTTTAAATTCTTTGCACACGCTAAACTTTGAGGGCTAAAAACTGAAAGTTTGTCCTAATATACTTCATATATACGGATACATTAGTGCCAATTATCAATTTCTATACGCCCTATCATTAAATGATATTTATGTTTTTTGACATCTTAAATAATTACCACAAATTGATGCTTGGACTAAAAACTGATCAATTAGAACTATAAATAGAGTCACACACCATAATAACTTTATATGATCAATCAACATATGTATTAATCTTTTGAATGTAGAAAGTAGATCTTTCATGATCATGCTATTAGTATTAGGGGTGGGCATAAAATCCGAAAAATCGAATTCCGAACCGAATCGAATTAATTTGATATTTTGGTTTCAGTCTTTTCGGTATTTCGGTTTATTTCGGTACATAAATTTTGGTATTTCATTAATTCGGTATGGTATACGGTATCGGATTTTTGATATTTCGGTATTTCGGTATACCGAAATACCAAAATAATTTAGTCCGAAATACCAAAATAATTTAGTCCAAGCCCAACTTTATTTTTGTTGCTGCATAGTTGGAAACGTTGTAGATCACAACTTTTACTGTTGTCAGGTGACTTGTTTATCACCCAATATGGGCTGGGTTAATCCATTGGGAGCCCTGATATTTTCAATCAGTTTTAGTTTATTAACGGTCCATTTAGATAAAATCCGAATGATTTCTTAAAACACTTGCCTATCTTACTAAAATGAAATCTGCAATGGTATATCCAAAATGGTTATTTTTTCTTTGTGAAATGTCCCAAAGTGATGCCTAGTCTTATAGCAAAACTTGATTTTACCTTCTTTGTACAACCTTTTCCCCGTTCTATTCTAAAAATATAGAAATAGAGAGTAAATTGTGTACTGATGTCTTATTTCATACTAAGGTTTTAAATAATTATATTCTTGACTATCATGCAATAGGATATTTGGTATACATGGTGTACTGGTGTTAATGTAAATAATTTGTGACTGAATAAGCATAATTCGGATGTAACAACATAATATTCTTAAATATAGCATCTCTACTCTTTGAATTTTAAAATATTGAAATTTAATTAAACATTAAGAATATAAAATATGTAGAGAGAACATAGCTTTATTTACAAAATAGATGCATAGAAACTACTCTTGTTCTGAATTTTCTATACTTTCAATAATATTCTATAAACATGTTTTATATATCATGACCTTCACAAAAGATTCTTACTTTATTTCAGTGTTTGTATAAAAAGAATCGCAAATTAAAGTGTTTTCGTTATCAAGCTGATTGAACTGTACTATTACGGATTACCAGCCTCATTTAACCTTGTGCATGTTAAAACAATCTCAACTCATTTAGCCTTCATAAGAACCTGCTGAGTTCAGGTTGTGCCTTCGTCGAAATACTCTTGTCTAAAAACCTAATATGCAATTCTGCCAAGATCACACTTTTTGTGCCTCACGTGAAGCTTTTTGACCTTTTGTTTGGGATATCAAGTCATCGAAAGGTTTTTTTTCTGCAGATACACCAATTTATGTACCATTTTTTTAATTAAGAAACAAACAAAATTTTTGATTCTATATCAGATTGATCTTCGGTGAAATCTCAAACAACATGGATTAAATTAGTTAAGGAGTGGGGGAGACACTCAAGATTTGGTTTAAACTGAAACCGTTCCGAACCAAAATAAGAAATATCGAACCGTACCGAAATATTTTGGTACACTATTTGGTATACACAATTGATAAACCGAATACCGAACCGAAATTCTTAAATATCGAACCGAAGTACCGAATAACCATCTAATTAGTATTATGGTAGCTATTATATTAATGTCTAATTGATTAAAGACCAATTTGCTTGTTGTGTCCTATTAATGAGAAATGTATACTTAAAAGAATGTAATTAATGTAATATAGTACGGGAAAAAATAAGTTAACCAACAGGCATACCATAACGAGTCGCAACCAGTTGAACAAATTCATCAACTTTTTCGGCGTCAAGGTCTTTTGATACCGGAAGTTGTAAAACATTCAACTTAGTTGACTTGACCTCCTCATTTGCCATAAGTTGTAGAGCTGCCATATTTGTAATAAAGTTTGTGTTAATTACTTTGATATCTAAAAATAATCTCTTTTGATAGTTGAGGTTGAAGTAGGGGGGAGAAAGTAGTGAGAGTAAAATCCGAACATTTATATATAATAAAATTATACTAACCAGATGCATAAAGTAAGAAGGCTAGAACCAAACAAAACATCGTTGGAGAACTCTTTCCACCCATTATGATCAATGAAGAAAAACTACGATTATCAAAAAGAAGTTGCAACAATTGTATTGCCTTCGTGATAAATTTATAGGGAGAGTAACAAGCTTTTCTTTCCTTGTTGTAAAAGAGGGAGTAGTTAATTGAGTCGGCTAAAAATGACATTAGTATTATAAAATACAAATTATTGGTTTTGATTGGTCAAGATTAAAGTGACATTTAAACTAACATATACAAATTATTGGTTTTGATTGGTCAAGATCAAAATGACATTTCAACTAACATATACAAATTATTGGTTTTGAAAACTTTTCATGGAAAATGACATTCTTATATACCAAATATAAATAATAGGCATCTTATCTCGTCTACAACTTTTTACATGTTGCTTTTTTTAATTTATTATATCATTATAATGTGTATAATTTCTCCATTAATATATATGTCATTGCTTTTAAAATTTGCAAGAAAATTTTATTAATACAAGACGATAGTTATTGAAAGTAAGAAAGAGCATTATACCTAAAAGATCCTCTTACTAATGCAAAGCAGTAATTAAAAGTAAATATTTTTAATATACACTAAAAGTCTAGAAAGTAAGAACAAATGTTACAATGAAAAAGCCAACATATCTGTCACGAACCAAAATCTCATCTAATCGTGATGACACCTAACTGTGACATGCTAGGTAAGCCAAACAGCAAATAATACAACTCGAATGAAAGATTATCAACAAATAATAAATAAGATTGAGAAAATTCATACAATAATCCCAAGGACTGGTAGTACAAGACATGAGCGACTAAGAACAAGATTACGAGTGCAACTCTAATATGAACAGAGATTACATCATCTATTTAAATTTTACATAAACAAAATATAAAACCTAAACGACCATGAACAAGTGACAACTTGTATCTAGAACGCTAGTACCTCTTCAATGCTGGCCTTCACCATCACAGCAGCTCAACTCTGCAATCTGCACGCAAGGTGCAAAAGTATAGTATGAGTATAACCAACACCATGTACTTAGTAAATCTCTTGACTAACCTCAGTGAAGTAGTGACGAGACTTTAAGTCAAAAGATACTAATTTTATGAAACCTAAAATGTTCGTGAACGTACATGTGCACAAGAACAATAACGAAAGCTAAGCATGAAGTACAAGTAAGGTCATCGATATATATAGACAAGACATGCACAAGCATTGTAAACAAACTAATAGTTCAACGTATAGAGAATATAAGCATTTGATATCAAATAACCAGTCAACAGTTGCATATAGAAAAGATATGCATGGATAAACAAGTCAATTTACACGGATTAATATATAGAGAAGATATGTACCGTGAATTATTTCATCATGTAAAGCAACATAAAGAGAATATATGAATAAAAGACATATATACATTACAGTGATAGAATTTAGAAAAGATATGTGTCCCGACCCAAAATCTCAACCAATCGTGATGACACCTAACATATTTGCTAGGCAAGTCGGACATAACAATAAAGAACCAAAATAACAGAATTTACATAAATAACATATGTCTAAAACCTCAATATAGCAAAATACCGCTAATACATGATATAACCCCTAGAAATTGGTAAATACAGAGTCATAAGCTCTAATATGGAAATACAAGTCTGAAATGACCAAGTACAATACTGTCTGAAATAAAGACAATAGTAATTAAGAAAAGAGACGCCAAGACTGCGGTCAAGAATGCAGTTCTACCTTGTCTCTCAGCAATCAACTCTGTTGCTAGCCTTGGCTACTAATGACTGGGTCTGGCACTTGGATTTGCACAATTAAGTGTATAGTGTATCATGAGTACAACCGACCCAATGTACTCAGAAAGTATCATAACTAACCTCGGCGAGGTAAATGAGGCAACAAATATAAGTAAAACTTGCTATAACCTATATAGTTTCATGAATTCAACAAGTACAAAAAAAAATAGTGTGACCAACTCAAAAATTTAACGACCCGAGTGGTGATTTTGAGTAGTTGCACTTCGTTCGGTGATTTGAGGACTTGAGTAGCTTCATATGGTTTATTATGACCTACGAGTATCGTCGATTTTAGTTTTCAAGCGGTTCGGAATTTATTCGAGAGAATGATTCTTAGATAGAAAGTTTTAAGTCGGAAGAGTCGACCAGGTTTGACTTTTATGTATTTGACCTCGGATCAGAATTTTGATGGTTCCGGTAGGTCCGTATGGTAATTTTGGACTTGGGTGTATGTCCATATTTGAATTCGAATGTTTCTAGAAGGTTTTGGCTATAATTGGCAAAAGTTGGCAATTTGAAGATTTGGAAAGTTCATAGGTTTGATCGGGAGTTGACTTTGATATTATCGAGTTCGAATTATTGTTCTAGGAGTTAAAATAAGTTCGTTATATCATTTGCAACTTGTGCGCGAAATTTGAGGTGATTCCAAGTTGTTTAGACGTGTTCGGAAAATAGTTCACTAAGTTTGATTTGAGGTGCGATTCATAGTTTTGATGTTGTTATATTGGATTTAATACCTCAATCAGTTCCGTATTATGTTTTGGAACTTATTGGTATGTTCGGACGGGTCCGAGTGGCTCGAATGATTTTTGATAGATTTGGGTTGTGTTGCACTGGTTGTTTTATGTTTCGACGCCGTTTCTTCAAGCCTAAAGGGTAATTTACTAATAAAATGAGATCCAAATTATATTTTGATTAAATCATTACATCCGTATCATAATTACAGAGCCATAGAAAAAAGAATCGTTGAATTTAGACATTGTGTGAGGGAGTTATTCTGATTTTAGTGTCAGAGAACAAAGTTGGTGCTGGTGCTTCGCATATGCAAAGTTGGGTCCGTTTTGCAACCCCATAGGTGCGAAAAATGATCCGCAAAAGCAGGAATGACTGCTGGAAAACCGTAGGTGCGGCGTTTTTGGCACAAAAGCGCAAATTCCTATGTATAAACAAATCATATTGCGTTCTTTTGGTAGTTTGAGCATATCTTGAGTTCTAGAACTCCAATTGAGGTGATATTTGCGGCGTTCTTCTCGTCTTCATGTGATTCAGTAAATATTAATTTTTTGTATTTTAACACACTTACAGTAGTTCATTTGTTAATTAATCCATATTTTGATTGGATAACTAGGGATTTTGTAAAAAACATTTCTAAAGTGAATTCGAGTCACCCCAAGAGCAAGGTTGGGGAGTTCTTGGAGGGAGGGGTAAGATTTGCGTACACACTACCCTCCCTAGACCTCACTAGTGGGATTACACTGGGTTGTTGTTGTTGTTGTTTGTTATTTCTAAAGTGAATAATTAAGTCTTGGACATCGATTTGGTTGAACTCGTATTCAAATGTATTGTCAGAATTTGTGAGTTTTGTTGGGTTCTAAGGTGCGGGTCTGGGTTAACCTTTTGGTTGACTTTGAGTATTTGATAAAATATTCTACCTTTATTGGTCGGGTTTGTTTCCCATGGCAATTCTAGAGTATTGTTTGGCTTACTCGGTATTTGATTTGTCTTGTTCGAGGTAAGTAACATATCTAAAATTAGATTTGAGGGTAATTAATCTTGGGAATGATTCTATATGTGATGTGTTGGGGTGATGGGCGCGCGTGCGTGCACAGGGATGTTCATGATTTGAGTGAACTTTAGACTATTACTGGACTTGTGTTACTATAATGCTTTCTTATATTAGTGTTTTCTTTATTCACTTGATTATTTGAGCTATGATTCATGTTAGAAATAATGTTTAGGATGCGTGCTTATTTCGTTGAGACATAATGGGGCTACTCTTGATGTTTTGAGTTGTACGTTGTAACTGCGGTGATTTACTTAGTCATGACTCCTCATTTGCATGTCATGTCGCACTCTCTATACATTAATTATTTGCTATATCATACATGTTGTTGTATTCCATATGTGATACTGTTTTGGCTGAATTCTATGAGATTGTGAGCCCTTGAGACTCGAGAGGTTGTTGACTGATACGGGTCGTAGAGCCGTATTGTGAGTGTTATATGGATTGGGTTGCTCGCCTCAACATGTCTTATTATCTATTGAGTGATAAATGGATCTTGTTTCACACATGTCACGGTCTAAAATCCTAACCTGTCGTGATGGCACCTAACACAATACTAGGCAAGGCGACAATCACATAATAACTACACATTTGGATTAAAAACATGATTTAATAAGTTCAATAGTGAAAAATCTCATAAATAAATGATAAGAACAACCTCGACTCAACTACAAAAATCCCAAAATCCTGGTGTCACTGAATACATGTGCTACTAATGTCAACATAGTCTAAAACTCTAGTAAACATGTCTGAGAAAATAGAATAGTACAACAATAAAATAAATAGAAGGAGAGTCAAGGTCTGCGGGCGTCATAGCAGCTACCTCAAGGTCTTCGAACAAATATTTTCACCACTCTAGCAACCACCGCGTCCAAATGTACCTAGATCTGCACACAAATTACAGAGTGTAGTATAAGTACAACCGATCCAATATACTTAATAAGTAACAAGACTAACCTTGGGCTGAAAGCAGGGACAAACTGAGAAAGATACAGTCTAAATCAAAATAATGACAACACGGATATAACAAGATAATGATAGTAATAACTCAGAGAACTTCCATATTCAGCTTGTACACAGTACATAAATTTAGGCATGATTTCACGTTCAACAATTTAAGCTCAAATTTGATAAAATATTCCAAGTACAGCTAGCATGAGGAATGTTGCATCTCTATGACTACTTGTCAAATATGCATGTCAAATGTAATGCATCACAGTGATAATTCAAGGTACTCACACTCTCATAGTACTCAATAAGTTTGTCTCAAACCCCCACGCATCACACACTATTACTTAACACTGTACAAGTGCCTGCGCTTACTGCTGGCATGTCAGACTCCGGAGGGGCGGATGCTTCCCAACCGCTAATATAAAGCCAATATGGCCTACAGAGGCGTGCAGCCCGATCCCATAATAATAAATAAGCCAATAAGTCTTGTTGCGGCGTGCAACCCGATCCCATAATTTCACTCATAATCCGGCTCTGAGGCCCAACTCAGTCATCAATATCTCTAGTCTCATGGGCTCACAAATCTTATGCCACTTAGCCCAAACAATGATAACATGATGTAACCGTAAATGAGAATAGAGACTGAGATATGATATGCAAATGAATAAATATGACTGAGTACATAATTGCAACCTAAGCAAATAACTCAACAACAAAAATACCGTCAGTGGGTCCCAACAAAATAAGCACATAGTCTAAACATAATTTCTAACATGCATCACAACTCAATTACTCTAACACGTACAAATTACATAGATAAAAACAAGACTATATAACTACACAATATCACATAATCAACCGATTCATAATTACCACGATGCATGCCCACACCCTATCACCTAGCATGTGCTTCACCCCAACACTAACCATATAACACGTATTCTAGTGATTCATACCCTCGGTACCATGTTTATAAGTGTTACTTACTTAAAGTAGAAAACTAAATTCTCCAATAAACCCTTGTCTTGCGAATCGACCTCTGAATGACTCGAATCTAGTCACAAACAACTTAATATAATCAATACAAACTATAGGAATCGATCCCATACGATAAAGATAAGTTCTTTAACCAAGTTTAAAAAGTCGACCCAAAAAGTTAACCCCGAGCCCACGCCTCGGAACCCAACAAAATTCACAAAATCCGTAATTCATTTAAGAACGAGTACACCCATACAAAAAATATCCAATTCCGACTTCAAATCGACCCTCAAATCCCCAAATTTTACTCTCCAATCCCTAGTCCAAAATCCCCCAAATTTGCCTGTAAAGCCTGCCTAAAGCCAGCTCAAGCCTGGCTTTTGCCTTGCATAGCCTGCCTAAAGCCAGGCTCCTCTTCTATACATAAATCTTGATGAGTGAGCACATGATTAATACTTGAACAAAATCAATCTACTGCATATGGAGATCATATAGTAGCGACACTTGGAGGACGATGCGGACTTCAACTCTGCGGTGGAGATGTTTGGAATTCATTTTAGACTATGGACAATATACCCTGGCGCCTGGTGAGAGCTTGATAGGTGCTGCTTGGTATTTGCCAATGACAATTGGATTCACATACACTAATAGGAAAAGGAAGAATTCAACTTATCTTATTGTAATAGTTAGTTAATTAGATTTTAGCTTTTCTATCTTTTTAATAGCTAGTGGCTTCATTTAACTTCTATTTTGGTTTTTGGTTTGGACATCTTGTAAGCATTGGACCAATTTTTGGGATTTTATTTATATATTAGCCCTTACGAAAAAAAGAAATCCCCCAAATTTCACCTTAAAACACATAATCTAGGTGTAGAAATCAATGGATATTCAATATTATTGGACAAAAGTGATCAAAAGTTACTTACCTCTTGATTTGTAGTGAAATGCCTCACAAAAATTGCCCATGGCCGAGCTCCACAAGCCAATACTATAACCCTCGTTTAGAAATTTTAAATAGTCCACCTAGTTGCTCTACTTCGCGAAAATGGAAATTGCCTCGCGTTCGCGAAGCACAAATATTCTCACCTACCAAATCCTCTTACGTGAATGAGACAACCCAGTCGTGAACACGATGACTAAGACCACATAGCTTCATGATCATGGTCCTGACCATGCGATCGCATTGAACAAATCACTTGCCACCCTCGGCCTGACCTCCCTTCTTCGCGAATGCGACCTTCTACACGCGTTTGCGATGCACAACTCCCACCTTCGCTGTACCGACCCAATCGGCCGTTTTAATTTTTAGAACTCCGTTCCCTTAAATAAAACTTTTCGTATGTGCTTTAATGATTTATGACTTGTGGGGATGGTTGGTTCGGGATTTGGAAGTGTTTGGCTTGAAATCGGAACACTTGGTTCCTTAAGTTGTCTTTAAAAGGCCAAGTTTGACTTTGGTCAACATTTTGTGCAAACGGACTCGGATTAATATTTTGACAGTTTTGGTAGGTCCGTATCGTGATTTGGTACTTGGTCGTATCCCGAAATCAAATTCCGAGGTCCCTAGCCCGAGATATGGAATTTTGATGAAACAATTAAAAATATTTGAATTCAAATAGTAACTGAATATCGAATTATGTTCAAACGACCCCAGAATAGAATTTTGATGATTCCAACAGTTCCTTATGGTAATTTTGGGCTTAGGAGCGTGATCGGAATTTTATTTGGTAGTCCGTAGTGAAATTAGGCTTGAAATGTCCAAAACAAGAATTTAAGTTTGAAAGTTTGACCGGTGAGTTGACTTTTTGATACCATAGTCGGAATCCAGTTCCAAAAATTTTCATAGCTCCGTTATATCATTTATGACTTGTGTGTAAAATTTGAGGTCAATCGGAGTTGATTTGATAGGTTTCGACATCAAATATAGAAGTTAAAAATTTTAAGTTTCATGAAGCTTGAACTGGAGCATAATTCGTGGTTTTAGCGTCGTTTTATGTGATTTAAGTTTTCAAATAAGTTCGTATGATATTTTAGTACTTGTAGGTATATTTGGTTGAGGTCCCGAGGGCCTCGGGTGAATTTCGGATGGTTAACAGATCAAAAGTAGGACTTAAAACAGCTGCTGCAATTTTTCCTTTCTGTTGGAAATTCTGGCCCAAAATCGAGGCTGAGGATCGAGGATGAGGCCGAGGATCGAGGGCTGCCTGGGCATAATTATAAAAGAGGGCATTCGTCCCATTCACCATTTTTAACGAATTGGAGCTTGAGCAGAGGCGATATTTGATAGATTTTCAAGGAAAAGATATTGGGGTAAGTGATTCTAACTTGGATTTTGTCTATAAACATAAATATATCATTATTCTCATCATTTAATTAGTGTTTTGAGATTTAAACTGGTATGGTTGTCGAATTTCATAACTTTCACCGGATTCCGAGTCGTGGGCCCCACAAACGAATTTTTAATTATTTTTGGGATTTTTATTAAAAATGTAGTATTTTCTTATAGAATTGATTCCTATAATTTTTAGTGATTGTATCAAATTATTTTGGCTAGATTCGAGCCAGACAGAGTTGGATAATCGTGGAAAAGGCCTTCTAGTGGATTAAATTGGAGCAAGACGAGGTAAGTCTCTTGTCTAATCTTGTGAGGGAAAATTTACCTCATAGGTGATTAAAACTAAATAATTGTTGCTAATTATGGGGACTACGTACGCACAAGGTGACGAGAGTCCGTGCGTAGTTACTATTAATGCTAAAGTCCGGGTAGTTTAGGACTCAAACCATAAATTACTTGTGTAAATTGTATTCTTTGTTTAATTCATATTATTTGATATATGTATGTATATATATATATTGTGAATTGTTAGCTAAAAATATTAAAGGATGGAAATCTCATATACTTGATTTTCTGTTTAAATTAATTAATTTTTAAGAAAAATTGTTCCTTCTTGTGAATTTTATCTTATAATAAATATACTCTCATTCCGGAGGTACATAAGAAAATGTCATCCTTTCTTGTGGAGCGGACCGAACGCCTCGGCAGGATAGATGCATCTATGGTTCGTGCCGCACGTCCCTCGACAGTGTACACGAAACTCTGGAGCGGGCTGTACGACCACGACAGAAATCGTGCTTAATAATAATAATAATTACACGATACTTGGACAGTTTATTACAGCTTGTAAAGCTATTTGATAAATTTGAAATTTATTGAAATTGAATTGCGATCCGCAGCTAACAGAATCTCTTTCAGAGTTATTATATTTTCTTGTCTAATTTATATTCTGGACAGATGTTGTATGTTATTTTAATTCCCTAGTAACTTCTCATGCGCTTGTGACACCGGGTGTTGGGAATGGTTGTGAATTGTTTAGAAATTTAGTTGCTAAAAATATTTATCATTTACTCTATGAGATTTATCTTTACTATTTCATTAAAAACAATTTATTTTAAAAAAATAATACTAAAATGGGTAATTTAGTTAATTGATTATGGTTGGCTTGCCTAACAGTGGTGTCCGGCGCCATCACGACCTTTTTGGATTTTGAGTCGTGACATTCGCGAATGCGTCCCAATTCTTGCGAACGCCTAGAATAATTTTTACCTGTCTCCCAAAATCTCTTCGTGATCGCGAGCCCTTCCTCGCGATTGCGAGCCCTTCCTCGCGAACGCGTATAAGGAAACCAAATACAACAATTACAACAGTCCAACAAGTCCAAAATGAGACGAACATAATCCAAATACGACACAGACTTCGTCAATGTCTCAAACCACATAAAACAATATTGAAAAGATGAATCTCACTCCAATTTAAGCCTAATGAACTATTAAACTTTCAACTTCTAAAATCAATGCCAAAACACACCAAACCAACTCCGATTGACCTCAAACTTTGCACACAAGTCATAAATGACACAACAACCTATCCCAACTCCTAAAATAAAAATCTGAGCCCGGTATCAACAAAGTCAACAATCGGTCAAACTTCTCAACTTTCCAGCATTCGCCTAATCAAGCCAAAACGATATATATACCTCCAAATCAATATACGGACATACACCTAAGTCTAAAACTACCATACAAAGCTACCAGAAATATCAAAACTCTATTCCGGAGTCGTTTACTCATAAGTTAATATCCAGTCAACTCTTTTAATTAAAGCTTCCAACCTTGAGACTCTGTGTTCCAATTCATTCTGAAATATTTTCGGAACCAAACTAACTACCCCGGAAAGTCACATAACTATAAATAAACATAGAATAAGTAATAAATGGGGCAAAGGGGCTAAAATACTCAAAATGACTAGTCGAGCCGTTATAACGCCGCAACATGCTTATTGGTTATTGAGCGATATATGGACCGGGTTGCATGCTGCAACATGCCTTATTGGCTACTGATTATTAGTTGGATCGAGTTTCACGCCACAACATACAATATTGGCTTTCGATTAGCACTTGGGCAGGATCCTCCCCTCCGGATTCTGACATAGCAGAAGTGAGCGCGAGCACAATGATATATACATGTGCTTTGGTTAGGGGATTTTGAGCTAGGCACCCATACAATACAGAGTGATTGTGTGTGTGTGGTGGAGTGGGGGAAATTGAGATAGGCATCTTGAGTGTGATGAGAGTGAGGGTACTTGACGATATCACTGTGAAATTATTTACATAACATGTATATTTGACATATAGGCATAGAGATGTAAATTTTTTCATGCTAGATGGTATATGAAATTTGATGACTTGACATGTATATTGACATGTCGGTATAGGGATGTACTTTTCTCATACTATTTGGTAAACAAAACGTTTTATCTACTGTTGTGAATTGAAAAATACAGTTCTTTTGATAAACACATGTATAATTGATTTCAGTTGTAAGATTTGGCCTTTGACTGTTATACTTGAAAAGCATGTCTACTTTTCCGTAGTTGTGAACAAGCTGAGCATAATTCCTTTTATGCCATTCTCTTTTACTATCTTTATTATATTATCACTAGTTGTTATTGGCTATTGGTGTTGGACTATGACCTTCTTCCAAGCTTGTCATTTCTTTCAATCTAAGGTTAAGTTTATTACTTATTTAGTACATGGGGTCAGTTTTATTCGTACTATACTTCTGTATCTTGCGTGCAGATATTGGAGTTGATGCTGCTGTGTATGGGAGAAGCTGGGATTGAAGATATACCTGCTTTATGGATATAGCTACCACTTGACCTTGGTAGTTTTAGATTTTAATTTTTGTTTATGTATATTCCAAACAAATGTTCAGTTATTTTTTCATTTACTCTTATTATTCTCATTTGGATTGTATTGAATGTTATTTGTCTTACCTAGTGGGTCGGGTTAGGTACCATTACGGCTAGTTGGATTTTTGGTCGTGACAAGTTGGTATCAAAGCTCTAGGTTCGTAGGCTCTACAAGTCATGAGCAAGCGTCTAGTAGAGTCTTGCGGATCGGTATGATGATGTCCATACCTATCTCGAGGGGCTACAGGGTATCTAGGAAAAACTTCCCATTTTTATTTCCTTATCGTGCGACATATATTCAGCTTGAAGAGAATATCTTTCAATTCTTTCCACTCACTTGTATGTTATGTGGGAGCTCGGTATCAGTTGTGCATCGATGACTTGGGATTCCATGGATGAGGTGAGAGATGTTTATTTTTGTGATGTGCCAATCTGGAGGAATTGAGGTTAGTTTTGGAGGCTCGGTAGTTTCAATTGTTGTAAGCAAGTGATTTTGGACTTATATGTCCGGTAGTGTCCCTAGGAGTGAGATTTATGGCTCGGTGAGTGGTTGGATGGCTATATGAGGATTATGATGTGACTGCGGAATGTGTTCAGATGGCTTGGATGTGACGAGAAATGTTTGCTTGGGATGTAAAAAGGACTATTGGGTGATTGAATTCTTTTTTGATGTGTTGTGTACAGTCTCGAGTTATGAGCGTGTTGAGGGATCGCTCGTGTTGTTCATTTGTGGGATGAAGTAGATTCTTATGTCTTGTTGACGAATTAAAACTCGGGAAGATTTAGTGATTTCATAGTAGTTATGGCCATGGAATGGCATAGAGAAAGGCCAGTTTGAGACTAAGCTGGTGGGTTATCTCCTGGGGGATGCTCTGATGTTGTGTGATTCTTATGATGATTCTGTGGAGAGTTTTCCCTTACCAGCGGGTTATATATATTGCAACTGAGTTTGGATCACTTGAGGAGGTTGGCATGATTATCACTTGAGGGTGGCATGATTAAAGATGCAACACCCCCGGCAAAAGGGACGTTAGTACCGTCGAATAGTATTAGTATGTATAACTAAACACCATCTCAATAGAATGAACAATATTACAAGAAGGAACAATCCTGAAATCAGTAGAAACATCAAACAATACCAAAACATCAAGTTAAGAGCCACATAAGCTTTCAAGTAAATTTTCATAATTTTAGGTTGGGAGATCTTTAGTACCGTTATACCATCATTCAGAATACCACCGTAATTTACACGGAGTCCGATCACGACCCGATCGGCTAGGTCGTCTCATTTGAGACATCAACCATAATCTCAATATATTATCCAGCACAGCCATAACCATGTGTATGATATGGAGTCCGATCACGGCCCGATCGGCTAGGCCATCTCGCCCGAGAAATTACCGTTTTCTATCAATCGTCTCATTTCATACTTTTTTCACATCTTTCAATTCATCGGCACTAGAGTCCACAATTGTTATATCATACTCAGACCTTGGCCGTATTCCATAATTCAAGTTCTTTTTCACATTCTAACATTATTATCATCATCAACAACAACAAGGCTTTTCATTCAAAACTTTGATTACACATGTGAGCAATTTAGAATCTAAGGCACATGGAGACTTTTCACATAATTTGGCATAACAATCTTCATTCAAACTTGACTTGAAGTCTTAATATACACATATCCCAAGCAATGAACACATCCTCGAGTGATAAGATAGCATGATAAAAGAATTTAGAATACAACTTGAACATATATCCTTCAACACAAGCATATTCGGAATAGCAAACTCTATAATGATCAATGTGGGACTTACACCAATTACGTGAACCTTGTGGGATTCAATTCTAAGAAGAAGGGTTTAGCCAACATACCTCAATTAAGCTTCTTTAAAATATAAAGTATTTTGGTTTCTCTTAGCTATGTTAATATATTTTAGAAATATAACATGTTGAACCAAAATTAGGGAGGTGATCATGATTCTAACTCAGTTGAGCATTTTATCAACCACTAGGTGTGCATTAATGTTTCAAGGTCCTTTCATGAAAGACTTCATCATCCCACAACCCATACTTTACCATGTTTAGCTCACAATCTTCCTACACTCTTTGATAACACATGCATGAAAGATAAACAACTCCCCTACCCAAGATTTATCTTGCAAGTTACTCATTTTTAGCAAATTTTCTAAATTAAGAGCTAGGGTATAAATTCTTACCTCTTACGATGAATACGTATTGAATTCTTCTTAAAAATTCCGTAACTTTGAAATTGATGAGTGATGAGCTTATGGACTCCCTTTCTCACTCTTTGGTATTTTCTCTCTAGAAGAATAAGGCTTTTCCCACTAAAATGATCTCCAAATGAGTTATATTAGGATGGGGTCGGGTTTGAAAATCAGAAACATTGGAGCCCTGACACAGATAAGAGGTCTCTTATGCAATTGCATAATGCTTCTACAGTCCGCAAAATGTCCCTCAGGAACTGGCATTTTCTGCTTCAGTCTGCGACAAGTCTACGATCAGCATACCTTTTCTGCGGGTGCATAAAGCGCCGCAGAACCTCCCTCCAAAATATTTCCAAGATGAATATGCAATTAGAGTGTGGCCCGGGAACTGGTTTTGCGGTCGCATAATGGGCGGCGAAAATGACACCAAAAATGGCCCAAATGACTGCCTCACTCTATGGCCATTCTGCGGCCAACAGAGTGATTTTGCGGCTGCATAGTGATTCTGCGGCCGCATAGTGGTCCGCAGAAATGCCTTTCTCTGCCAACATTTTCCTTTAACTCCTCAATGAACTATTCAATCCAAAAAGTCCGTACCGCGACGAGCTTGCGAGCTGCGGTACATCTCTACAATCTTTAACATATAAGCCTAACTCTACACCACAAAATTTTGGGTTTTTTAGGTAAAATATTTACGGAGCCTTACACCCAGATAGTATGGAAATCTGTGGGATTTTTTCTTGGTATGGGTAGATGAGTTTTTAGGGGTTTTTGGTTGGTAATATGGGATTAAGGTGGGATTAGCAGTTATTTAGATGATTATCTTTCATTGATTCTCCGTCTTTGTCTTCTAAGCATCTTTTCAAAGATATTGTGGAGTAACGCCCAAAACTTGATGATCCTACTTCGTTGTGTTTCTTCTCCTTTGGATTGAGAGATGTGATTCGTAAGCTTAATCAAGAGATGTCTTGAGTGATTGTTTCTCGGATGACTTCATATGGTGTCTGGTATTACTTTGCTGCTTCTCGGACTCTTTCCCAGTGAGGATGGGTGTTCGTATAATTCAAGCTCGCCCAATCATTTGGCCATATTTCTCTTAGGATGCACCTATTTTACTCAAAGATGATTCCTTATGCGTCACTATATTCTTCTTCTATGGATAAAATAGACACAGGAAATTCCCACCAGAATGATACTTCTGCTTGCGCTTAGATGTTTCCATTAATAATCTTTACTGGCCTATGGAACATGACCTTTGTAGGAGTCGTTGAAATATTTTATCCAATATCTTCGAGGCTTGAACCATAATAAAAATACTTTAAGTGCATGTTCAATGTTGTCAAAATCTTTGAAGACGCTGCACTTGAATTTCATGAAAATATAATACAGATGGCATAAGTACCAAAAAAAATATAGAAGTTCCTGAGGAAAATCTTTGGCTTGTGATATAAATATATGGTAGAATATATATTCTGTATTGACCCCGTATGGCTTGAGAATGGATTCTCCATGCTGCCGGAAAAAACTGGAGCTCGTAATAAGTTCTTATTTCCATTTAAATTGAGGGATCAAAGGGTTCCATGAGGTTGAACAATCCCGGTGGATGATAATCCAGAAAATATAATATTGATGGCATAAGTACCAGAAAAACCATAAAAGTTCCTATGAAAAATTCTTGACTTGTGCTATGAATATATGGGAGAATGGATATTCTAGATTAACCCGCATGGCTAGAGAATGGATCCTCCATGTTGCCAGAAAACCTGGAGCTCATAATAGGTTCTTCATTCAATTATGATTGATGGATCAAAATGATCAATGAGGTTGAACAACTCCGGTGGATGATCTGTTGGCTTCAATGAACTTGATCCTGATACATTTTAAAACATGAAGATGTGGCTGATTAGCTTTGTCTTTGATTTCATCTTGATGGGGAAAATCTCTTTGAGAATTCTTCTAGTCGAGACAGAAAATCTGCGAGGATATTATCCTTTCCTTTCAGGTGCTTGACTTGAAACTTGTATGGAGTGAACCACTGGGCCCATCTGAGAATCTGAGGATTAGGAGTAATTTTTTCATTTATCTAGATCATCTTTGGGAAGGCCTACATATCCGTTTCTATCAGAAAATTCTGATGAATCAGGAAAAAATTGAATTTCTTCATTCTATTCTTCACTGTAAGAATTTCCTTAAAAGTGGAGTGATAATGTTACTCGACATCTTTGAACTTTTCGTTGGCATATCCGTATATTTTCCTATGGCCATATTTTTCTTCAAATAAAATGGCACTCCAATATTAATTGCTGGCATCAGTTTGCAGTATGTTCTTACCTTCTGAAGGGATGTAGAGAGACTTGACATCTTTAGATATCTCCTTTATTTTACCAACTGCTTCATATTGTTATTTAACCCATGACAGAGCATTCTTCTTGAGCATCTTTGTGAGCGAAGAAATGTATGTTGAGATATTTTAGATGAAATCTCTTACAAATTTTACTACACCGAAGAACTGTTGACTTTACTTTGTAGTGAGGCTTGTATCAGAAAATTTGAGTTGTTCCTGACATATAGGTGGTCCTGGACTGTATGCACCTTGGAAAATATGCATTCCGAGAAAATCAATCTCTTTTTGAGGATGAAATATCTTTTTTGCTGAAAGTATGATCCCATATTGTGATACTAATGCATCAAATTGATGAAGAAAGTTGACGACACCTGAGCGTCGTGAACGCGACGACACCTTCGTTAACGCAGGCCTACTCACGCGAATGCGAAGGCCACAGGTCCAAGACCTTCGCGAACGTGGACTGTTGATCATGAATGTGAAGAGTAAAAGCCAATACCCTATTTCCTTCTCCCTGAACATGACTCTTTCTCCGCGTTCGAGAAGAAGGAAACCATATTAGAAATTCTGCATCTTTTTCGATTTGGCTTTGGGCGGTCCGAAACACACCTAAGCCACCCTGGACCCCATCCAACTATACAACCAAGTCCATTAACATAATTCGGACATGTTCGAACCCTCAGAACACGTACAACAACATCGAAACTAAGAATCGTACCCCAAATCCAAATTGAATTAACTTATGAACTTCAAACTTTTCAACTAGCTAAGAACGTGTCAAATCATACTTAGACAACTCAAAATGACACCTAATTTTGCGTACAAGTCATAAATCACCATACTGAGCGATTATCAGGCTCAAAATCCAAAATGAACCTCAATAACACTAAAATCTGCTTCAAACCAAATTTAAAGAACTAGAAAACCTTCAATGTGCCAACTTTCAACATTAAGCACAAAAATACTCCCCGATCACTACCAAACCTGATCCGAACACATTCCGGTCCCGAGGTCGTTTACTCAAAATATTGACTAAAGTCAAACTTGGCCATCTTAGGTCACTATTAAGGAACTAAGTTTTATGATTTCAACCCGAACCGTTCCAAACCTAAACTAGTAATCACTGCAAGTCCTAAAAAAGTAAAAATAACATATGGGGAGTCTTAATTAGGGTAACATGGATATAAAAAGAAAACTAATTGGTCAGGCCATTACAACGATGGTATGATTGCGATGGATGATCATACAGACCGGAATGGGTATGTGTATTCAAAAAGTCACGATTCAACACAAGTCAACCTGAGTTTGGTTAGACAAAGACAACCTAGTTGTGGATAACAACTGGAAGACATGTGTAGCAGATAAAGAATGCATAACAGATTCGATCATGAGTTAAGGACAACTGCGAGATGGTACGTAGTTAACCTCTTATGCAATCTCTGATGGTAGAGAGTTTTGAAAGAAGGTTCAGAGGGGTGAAAAGACAACCCTCGCATAACTTGTGTGAGATTGTGTATGAGCAAAAGTCGATAGACAATTGATGACAGTTTAATAAGGCAGTACCAAAGACATGTATGAAAGAATATATAACAGAGTCATATGTAATTGAATATACAACATAGACATAAGGGAATCATATATAACATGAGCATGACAGAGAATACACAACTTGAAGCGTGTGAAAAAGAATATACCACTTAAGCATATGACAAAGGATATACAACTTGGATCGCATGACAAAGAATATATCACTTGAAGCACATGACAAAGAGTAGACTACTTGAAGCATGCGACGAAGAATATACGACTTGAAGCAAAGAATATACAACTTAAAGTAGGGAATATACAACTTGAAGCATATGACAGAATGAATAGAAGTTGGAGAATTGGAGAACCTGTAATCTGCAAATAACTGCTCAAGTCCATTGTGGTTATGACCTGATGTATCCCCAGCAGAGTTGCCATATTATTGTACCCTTTTTTGCACAAGTCAAAACAAACTACAACGTATAGTACTCTAAATATTATTTAAAATTTAGGGTCACCACCTAGTATTTAAGATATACTAGGACACCTATACTACATTGTACATAAAGTTAGTTATGATATGCGAAAACATTGAGATTCTAGGTAAGGGTTCAAATTCGCTCGAGGGGAAGGTGTTAGGCATCCCTCAAGATCCACAAAATGTGGTTTTGGTGGAGTTAATCAAACAAGAGACGGAAGGTTTAAAAGAATAATTATATTAATATTTACAAGAATTATCAAAGTGATTTGGGAAATAAGATTGACTAAACATGAGTGTTACATGATAAAAATATAAGCATCTATGTATAATAAAATGTGAATGAAGAATGTGGATGGGGTACATGAAAAATATGTTTTTCAATGATTTAATAAGCGTACAAAATATGTAGCGACAAATATTTTATTTATTAATTAATAGGATGAATGTAATAAAAGAGTACACTTAAAAAGATTTGATTTATGTCCAATGTCATTTTGATAAAATGAATAAGATACTCAAAAGACATGCTTAAAATAGTTGATTAAAATGAGAAGAAAGAACAATTATGTTAGAAAGTTATCATATGAATGACTAATGACTGTCAATGATTTACTTAATAAATGAGAATATATAATAAAAAATCATCAAAGAATGAATATAAATAAAAGATTGAAAGAAGTAGAGAGATATATATTACATAGCCATGTATTCTAAAAAAATGGATTATTTTGATGAGATGTAATGACAACTTACAATTGAAGCTATCATGGCAAATCACATACCAAATCAATTAACTTAAGAATGAATAGGAAAAAAAATGTAATATCTCACATGATTATGTTATGCTAAATTCGTTCAAGTGTCACACTTAGTCAAATGTAGTAAGGATCCGACCGGTCGTTTTGAGCTTTAGCACTCCATTCGGTGGTTTAAGACTTTGAATAACTTCATATTATGTATTATAACTTGCCTGTATTGTTGGTTTCCGTTTTCAAGCCGTTCAGGACTTATTTGGAAGAATGATTCTCATTTTAAAAGCTTTAAATTGGAAGAATTAACCAAAGTTTGGCTTTTGGGTAAACGGACTCGGAACTAGGGCTTAGGTATTCCAATAAGTTTGTATGATGATTTTGGACATGTCCACAAAGTTTGGTTGAATTCCGATGAGTTTTGGATAAGTTTGGGTTGTATGATGATTGATTTCGGTTTCAACGTCGAGCTGAGCATAGAGGTTACACAATTGAGCAAATGACCTTTGATTCGTATTTCGACTAAACTATTATATTTGTATAGTAATTTTGATACCATATCAACTGAAATCATAAAGTTTCGACATCGTATGAGGAATTGATGGTCATTTTACTACGAATTGGGTTACCAGATTTTGCAGATTAATTAGGACATTGCCACTAAATTCGTATTTAAAAATATGCACTATTTCAAAAAATTGAAACCAACGTATCTCCTTCATTATAAGGTCAAATTGAGTAATTCAAAAGCCTAAAGTTACTGAAATTTCACGAGGAATCCATTGCAGGAAACAAAAGTGAGTTTTGGGATCATTTGGCACAAGAAACGAGGCAGAACAATGGGCATTTTTGGCTATTAATGTTGTAGTTTTTCTCATCTTGAAAGTTTGGGATTCGGAGAATTCAAGGATGTTCTTTAAGTTTCTTCCATGGAGTAAGGTCTAAACCATAACCTAAGTATTTTTCTTTGATTCATTCCCTTCGTTTAAGCTTTAATCCATGAATTTAAATTGAAAACTCATTTAATTCTTTAAATCTTGACCTAGGGTGATGTCCTAAATTTTAAAAATTAAAAATGAATTAGAGGCGTTTATTTTCCAATTCAGTTTGGGGATTTATTCTCCTATATTAGGAGAATATCATACTCGAATTTGGTGAGTTTTGGAAAAGTATTTCAGAGATATAGGACCAAAGTAGTGTTGTTGGACTCTTGGGTTATGAACATCCAAGAGCGATATTTTGGTGAATTGGTTATGCTATCGGACTCCGATTGAGTCGATTTTAATTCGTGTAAGCTTGTATTTGTTTGGGAATCGCCCGAGTAAGCTTGGATTAAGAATCCAAGAGGGCCCGACATTGACTTTTGTAGACCTTTTGAAACAAATATAAGGATGTCACGATCCAAAATCAACCACCGTGATGGCGCCTATCATGGAACTAGGCCAGCCTCAACTCAACAACTCATCACAACAAAATAACATTGAAAGTAAAGACGGAAGTAGTTAACATTAAAGAAACCTTTTTGAAAATAGAATAAATCCCAAAATATGATATAATCCAAACCAAAATCGGGGTGTCACTAAGTACATGACTGTCTAAACACTATAGTGTCTAGATAAATAAACTGAAAATACAACTAATGATATAGAAGGAGAGGCAAGGCCAGCGAACGCCGTGTAATTGCCTTTATAATCTCTAATCTCTGAAGCGTCAATCAGCAACCACCGCCATGACCAGAAGCGCCTGGATCTGCACATGAGGTGTATGGAGTAACGTGAGTACATCCAACTCAGTAAGTAACGAGTCCAAACTTTGGGCTGAAAGGTAGTGACGAACTCAACCGGTACATATCAAAATGGAAATAAATGTGCAGAAACATAGGCATGCTTTCAATTTAATAGGCAGTTCAAAAAAGTAAGGTAGAGCATATAAGAACAATGTAAAGAATATAACTCTACTATCTCTACATGCGAATCATGCTGTATGTGATGCACCATGTTGTCAGACTCATGTGCTCACACTCTCAAATACTCAACCACTCGGTAATGTATATGGCTCATACGGCCCAGGGAAGGTCTATCCCGGAATATATACATCACTAACCAGCAATCACAGTACCGAGGAAGGCCAATCCAGCCCTATGGAGAAGATCCATCTCCAGGTATCAAATGCTTCAGAAAATATCCAGGTCCAGGGAAGATCTATCCCTCAATAATATCAACTGCGCTCACTAGGGGTGTGATGAGACTCTGGAGGGGCTCCTACAACCCAAGCTCCATCACAAATAAGTATAACCGTAGCGGCGTGCGGCCCGATCCCATAACTGTCACTCATAATCAAGCTCTCGGCCTCACTCAGTCATCAATCTCTCCAGTCTCACCCACGGGCTCACAATGTCATGAAAACTAACCCGGAGCAATGATATGATGTATCAATAAATAACAATTGAGACTAAGATATGATATAAAATTCATTAATATGACTGAGTATAGTATATCAATGAAATCAGTGAGATGACAGCAAGAAATGACCACTAGGGGTCCCAACAGTACCGGCTTAAATCCTAAACATGATATATAGCATGATTTACATCATAATTACTTAATCACATGATGAAAACAAGGATATCAACAAGATAGAGTCACAATACGGTTTCATGAAATCAACCAGAGTTACGATACGCCCACATGCCCGTCACTTGGCATGTTCGTCACCTCAATACCAATCACATAACACATAATAAGGGGTTTCAATCTGGCTGCCTCCGCTTCTATATTCAATGGACCGCATCTGCGCATATCATAGCTGCGGAAAATCCATCGCACCTGCGGACCCAACTCTCATCTGCGCCCAAATGCCCGCTTCTGCGACCATCGCAGGTGCGGGAAAGTCTTCGCACCTGTGACCTCTGCCCAGCTCTTCCTAGGTCATTTTTGCAATCCAAGCCACACTTCTGCGGGCTCGCACATGCGGTGCCCACACCGCAGGTGCGGTTACACCAGTAGCAGCATCACTTCAGCTACTTCATCAACTCAACATCAAGTCTGTTAACCACCCAAAATCAACCCGAGGCCCTCGGACTGCAACCAAACATACCAACAAGTCCAAAATACAGATACGAACTTAGTCAAATCCTTAAACCACCTCAAACAACATCAAAAACACGAATTACACATGGATTCAAGCCTAATGAACTTTTAAATTTCCAAATTCTACAAACGACGCTAAATCCTATCAAATTACGTTCGATTGACCTCAAATTTGCAAACAAGTCATAAATGACACCATGAACCTACTACAACTTTCGGAAATAAAATCCGACCCCGATATCAAAAAGTCCACTCCCGGTGAAACTTTCCAAAATTCTAACCTTCGTCAATTCCATCCTAATCCTACTACGGTCCTCCAAAACATAATTCGAATGCGCTCCTGCATCCAAACTTACCTAATAGAGCTAACGGAACCATCAAAATTTGAATCCGAGGTCGTTTATACATAAGTCAATATCCGGACAACCTTTCCAACTTAAACGTTCAAATAATAGACTAAGTGTCTCAATTCATTCTTAAATCACTCCGAATCTGAACCAACTAACCCGATAACTTATAATATAGTTGTAAAACATAAAAGAAGCAGACAAATGGGGGAATAGGGCTACAACCCTCGAAACTACCGGTCGAGTCATTACATCATCCCCCTCTTAAACAAACGTTCGTCCTCGAACGGGTCTAGAAACATACCTGGAGCTATAAATAGGTGTGGATATCTATTTTTCATCTCCCATTAGGTCTCCCAAGTAGCCTCCTCTACGGGATGACCTCTCCACTATATATTTACTGAAGCTATATCCTTTGACCACATCGTAAGTCAAATCACCATCCAACTGAACCTTGCTGAAATCCAAAACATGAGACGGATCGTTGATATTCTTTTGGATCATAGAAACATGAAATACTAGGTGAAACCTTCAGCAGAACCTTCTTTCCAACGATGTAAGACACATCACGGACCTTCCTGTCAGTATAACTCTTCTATCTTGACTACGTCGTGCGAAGCCACTCTTGAATCAATTTAACCTTGTCCAAACCATCCTGAACCAAGTTAGTGCCCAATAGACTTGCCCGGCTCAAACCACCCCACTGGAGATCTACATCGCCTCCCATATAAATCTTCATATGGAGCCATCTGAATACTCGACTGATAACTGTTGTTGTAAGAAAATTCTGCGAGCAAAAAAAACTGGTCCCATGAACCACCAAAATCATTGACTCAAGCGCGTAGCATGTCCTCCAGTATCTGAATAGTGCACTCGGACTACCCGTCCATCTGAGGGTGAAATGTTGTGCTCAACTCAACTTAAATGCCCAACTCTCGCTGCACAGCTCTCCAAAACTGCGATGTAAACTGTGTGCCTCAATCTGAAATGATGGAAACTGGCACATTGTGAAGGCGAACAATCTCTCTTACGTGAATCTCAGCCAACCGATTTGAAGAATAGGTAGTACACACAGGAATGAAGTGCGCGGACTTGCTCAGCCGATCCACAATAACCATATAGCATCGAACTTCCTCGAAGTCCGTGGGAGCCCAACTACGAAGTCCGTGGTGATCCACTCCCACTTTCACTCTTGAATCTCTATCTTCTAAAGTAACCCACCCGGTCTCTAATGCTCATATTTTACCTGCTGACAATTGAGACACCGAGCTATAAACCTAACTATATATTTCTTCATTCTCCTCCACCAATTGTGGTGTCTCAAATCCTGGTACATCTTCGCGGCACCCGGATGGATAGAATACAACGAGCTTTGGGCCTTCTTAAGAATCAACTCCCGTAGCCCATTTACATTGGGCACACATATCCGGCCTTGTAACCTCAACATCCCATCATCTCCAATAGTCACATCTCTGACATCATCGTGATTAACCTTGTCCTTGAGGACAAGCAGATGAGGATCATCATACTGGCGCTCTCTGATGCGATCAAATAAGCAAGGCCGAGAAACCACACAAGCTAGAACCTAACTGGGCTCATAAATATCCAATCTCGTGAACTGGTTGGCCAAGGCCTGAACATCAACTGCAGGAGGTCTCTCACCAACATAAATGAATGCAAGACTACCCATACTCACTGCCTTTCTACTCAAGGCATCGGACACCACATTGGCCTTTCCCGGATGATACATAATAGTAATATCATAGTCCTTTAGCAGCTCCAACCATCTTCACTTCCTCAAATTGAGATCCTTCTATTGAACAAGTGTTGGAGGCTACAGTGATCAGTAAATACCTCACAAGACACACCATAGAGATAGTGCCCCAAAATCTTCAACGCATGAACAATGGCAGCCAACTCCAAATCATAAACATGGTAGTTCTTCTCATGGGGCTTCAACTGACATGAAGCATACACAATCACCCCCCCCCCCACCTCATGCATCAAAACATGACCAATACTAATCCGAGAAGCATCACAATATACTGTATAAGAACCAAAAGTTGATGGTAGAACTAGAACTATAGTTGTGGTCAAGGCAGTCTTGAGCTTATGAAAGCTCTACTCACACTCGTCCAACCACCTGAAAGTAGCACCCTTTTGGGTCAATTTGGTCAAGGGTGATGCAATAGGCGAGAAACCCTGCACGAACCGACGATAATAACTAGCCAAACCAAGAAAGCTCTGAATCTCTATAGTTGAGGATGGTCTCGGCCAAATATGAAATAGGCGAGAAACCCTGCATGAACGTTGTTGGGGCGTTGGTTAGCCCAAAATACATCACAAGGAACTCATAATGAGCATAACGGGTCCTGAAATCTGTCTTAAGATTATCCAAGTCTCGAATCTTCAACTGGTGATACCCTGACCTCGAATCAATGTTGGAGAACACCCTCGCTCCCCGAAGCTAGTCAAGTAGATCATCAATACGCGTCAAAGGATACTTGTTCTTGATTCTAACTTTGTTCAACTGCCTATAATCAATGCACATTCTCATAGTGCCATCTCTCTTCTTCCCAAATAGAACTGGTGCACCCTAAGGTGACACACTTCGCCTAATAAACCCCTTCTCAAGGAGTTCGTGAAACTGCTCTTTCAACTCCTTCAACTGAGCATGTGCCATACGGTACGGAGGAATAGAAATGGGATAAGTGTCAGGCACCTAGTCAATGCCAAAGTCAATATCCTATTCAGGAGGCATGCCCGACAGGTCTGCAGGAAACACATCCGAAAACTCTCACACCATCGGAAGCGAATCAATAGTAGGTGTCTCAGCACTAACATCCCTTACAAAGGCCAAATAAAATAAATAAACCCTCCCAACCATCTATTGGGCCTTCAAGTATGAAATCACTCTACTGGGAACATAGTCTAAAGAACCTCGCCACTCAATCCGTGGCAACCCCGGCATCGCTAACGTCATTGTCTTAGCGTGAAAGTCCAACATAGCATGACATGTAGACAATCAATCCATACCCAATATCACGTCAAAATCAACCATACTAAGCAACAGAAGATCAACTCTAGTATCCAATCCCCAAATAATCACTACATACGACCGATACACATGGTCCACACTAATAGTATCACCCACCGGCGTAGATATATGAACAAATGAAGCTAAAAACTTTTGGGGAATATCCAGATAATAAGAAACATACGGCGATACATAGGAATAGGTGGAGCCAAGGTCAAATGAGACAATACATATGATCACTTTGTCTAAAGCAATAGCATCTGGTCTGACAGGGAGTGCATAGAAACGGGCCTGACCGCCACCTGATCGGCCTCCCCCTCTAGGACGACCCCTAGCTGACTGAGCTCCACCCCGAGCTGGCTGGGCGGGTGGTGAAGTAACTGGTGCTGAAGTCGAGGGTTGACTCCTCTGCTGAGATGAACCTCCCGAAAGGCGGAGACAACACCTCTTGATATGACCCAAATCTACACACTCAAAGCAACCTCTCCCTACAAATGGCAGTGGAGACTGAAGGGAGCCCCGAGCACTGGGATAACCGCTTGAAGGACCCGACATAGATGAACCCTGAGATGATGGTGCATGAGATGAAATCTAATCTTGAAGGCATTAAGAGATTAGTGACCCTGCTGAGAACTGTGAGAACCATGGCCAGATGATGCACCACGCTGAACTAGACGAGTCGTTTGAGCATGCCTATAAGGACAACCCCTACCGTGGTGGAACTGACCTCCTGAAGGAACACCACCAAAACTACCTGATCCACGAGACCTCCTGGCCTCCCTCTAAACCCGCTCCTGGCTGTGGACATACTCTATCTCTCGAGCAATGTCCACAACCTCATCAAAAGTAATACCAAACACCCTATCTCTAGTCCTAAGCACCCGTATCTGAATTGTGAGGCCATCAATGAATCTCCCGAGCCTCTCCCTATCAGTGGGAACTAGCAAATCCGTATGACAGTCCAACTCAGAAAACCTCATCTCGTAATGCTTTATAGTCATATCATCCTGACACACCTTCTCGAACTATCTACACAGCTCCTCTCTGCGAGACTGTGGCACATACTTCTCCAAGAAGAGAACGTAGAACTCCTGCCACGTAAGTGGCGCTGCACCAACCGGCCTACGTCTCTCATAAGCCTCTAACCAGGTGAAGGAAGCTCCAGTGAACTGAAAAGTAGTGAACGAGACCTTACTGGTCTCCAGAATATCTGTTGTGCGGAGGATCCTCTGACATCTATCCAAGAAACACTTATCTTCCTCCGACTCTACCCCATTGAAAGAAGGAGACTGAAGTCTACCAAACCTCTCTAGTCTCCGGTACTCATCATCACTCATAGAAGGAACCACATGAGTCTGAGCAGCTGCCACCGGTTGGGTTTGTAGTGCCCCCAGTGTCTGGAGTCCATGCATCACCTGCTAGGGTGTACGGGCGGCGGGAGTCTGAGTGCCTCCACCGGCCTGAGAAGTGGCTGATGTGGATAGAACAGAGACCTCCTGAGCAAGACTGGTGCATATGGTCAAAATCTTAGCTAAGGCCTACTAAAGGCATGAACTCACAATAGGCACCGCTGGTGCATCCACAACTGGGACCTGATCCTGAACATGGCAACTGGTGGATCTGCAGGTGCTGCCCCAGCTGTTGTGCGAGTTGCACCTCTACCCCTACTGTGGTCTCTACCGTGGCCTCGGCCTTTTGAGGACCTGACTAGAGGTAGTGGTGGCTATCCATCCTGCCCAGTAGTACGTGGCCTCACAGTCTGTTAGAGACTAGAATAACAGAAGTTTAGTTACGAGAATCAACAGATTTGCTCGACAAGGATTCAAGAATGTGAAGGTTCTTAAGGGCTCTACAGCCTCTCGAAGATAAGTACAGACGTCTCTGTACCGATCCGCAAGACTCTACTAAATCCACTCATGAATTGTAAGACTTATGTAACCTAGGCTCTGATAATAACTTCTCACGACCCAAAATCAACCGTCGTGATGGCGACTATCGTGGAACTAGGCCAGCATCAACTCAATAATTCAACATAGCAAAATAACTTTGAAAGTAAAGATGGAAGCAGTTAACATTAAAGAAACCTTTTTTGAAAACAGAATAAATCCCAAAATATGATACAATCCAACCCAAAATCGTGGTGTCACTAAGTACATGAGCGTCTAAATCAGAATACAATCCACTACAGTGTCTAGAGAAATAAACTGAAAATACAACAAGTGATAAAGAAGGAGAGTCAAGGCTTGCGAACACTATGCAACTACCTTAATAATCTCCAATCTCTGAAGCCTCAATCAGCAACCGCCGCCGTGACCAGAAGTGCCTGGATCTGCACACGAGGTGCAGGGAGTAACATGAGTATAACCAACTTAGTAAGTAACAAGTCCAAAATTTTGATTGAAAGGTAGTGATGAACTCAACCGTGCAGAAACATAGGCATGCTTTTAATTTAATAGGCAGTTGACGAGTGTCTGCCGTATATAAAATTCTGACTCGTACTCTGTCAAATTATAATATATAAAGATGTCGAAACCACAGAGATTGGTTAATCTATTCTACAGATGTTTCTTGTTTAATTACTATTTGAGAAAACTAGAGAGAGTTGAGTGGTGAATTAACAAACTAAAAATGCATGAATAGAAAAATAGAAAATGTTTTGTTTTTCATAAATTTAATAAAAGGTGTTGGGATCCTAACTTCACTTAA